>NC_047626.1:452477-827450 GCF_004354385.1 Drosophila innubila
ACAGAAACAGAACCGTAGCTCAAGTTCGAGCATTGGGTTTGAGTTTGAGGCTTGAGGCTCGAGTTGGGCTTTCCTTTTATGCCGTTTTCAGGGACTCAATTTTTATTAACGGATTAATTAATCAAATAACATAAAAATCATTTCTTAATTAAATAAAATATTAACAAATAATTCCTTTCATTTTTAATTTGCTTAAAGCAATAGCTTAATTTTATTTTTCTTTTGAAATTATGTAAAAATATAGAAAGCTGTAAATTTTTAATATAAAAATTATTTATTATTTTTTTTATCAATAAATAGTTATTCTAAATTTATAAATAATTGAAAAAATCAAATAACAAAAATTATTTATTATTTTTTTTTTTACAAATTAATGTTTATTTGGAGGAATAAAATTATAAAGAAATAATAAAAATTTAATTTCGTATTGAGGATGTAAGAAAATATTGCAGTAAAAATTGAATTTATAAAATAAGAATTGCTTCATCAAATATTTTAAATTACAATAACTCTTAAATTTTGTTCCGCGATAAATTTTATACAATTAAATTTTAAAAATTTAAAACTATTTGTTGATTCTTATTAAATCTTGTTTATTTCAATGCTTTAGAGCATAAATATATTGTTTTTTGGGTACTCATCAGTCTAATTTGGTATCCCTGGTTTTAGCGTTTGAGTTTCGAGTTGAGTTTTTTCTTTTTTGGCGTTTTTCCTAAAATGCCGCATGTGTACATACAAATGTACATACTTTGGAATGATGTAATAAGCGTATGAAAAGTAAGAATGCTTTGCCGCTAAAGTAGTGCCACCTCCCACCCCTCAGCCACCCCTCTCTCACCTCCCTCTCCACCTCAGTGGGTTGGGGAGTCAAATCAAGGCAACGAAACTTTGCTCGCGCGTAATTTTTCAATTTGGCAACGGAAATTGCCTAGGGAGGTGACACACACATACAGGCACAGATACAGATACACACGTGCATGTATCTTAACTACGACTGATGATGTGTGTGTGTGTGTTCTTTGGGGAGCCACCCCTTTTGATTTTTTCTCTATACCGCAGCTGATGCTTTTTCTAATAATTAATTTAAAACTTTTTCTTTGCAAATTGAGGAACAAGTAACCCCTATCCCCCTGCACCCTTCCCCACTCACCGCACTCACCCCCTCATCACTTCTCAGACATCGGCTCGGCTCCACACATATGTGTATGTATGTATGTGTAAAGTCTTAAACGAAATTATTTTAAAAAGACGCTACTATTTAACATGGCTTGAAACAAGCTGCAAAAGTTGAAAGCCCCCAGAAAGTTGCCCAGCAAGTGAAAAGATATTTTTCCGCTGTATCTTTATCTGTCACATATCTAGAACATCAGTTTAAAAAATAACTGGGTTCGAGTGCCAGTCATGTTAATCCTAGCTGTGTTTATTTCTTAGTTCTTGACAAAACAATTTTAAAAAAAAAACTCTTAACCCGCATATTTTCTCTTTTTCTATCTTTTTTTCTAATTCTTCATTCATCTTCTCTCTTTATATCCTCCTGTTAAATTCTAATATCCTTTTTCTTTCTATCCCTTTTAGGTTTTCCATGTTATCTATTTTTCTGGACGTCTCTTCCATTATATTTTCTTTTTGTCTCCATTCTCATCTATTTTCTCTCTCTCTCTCTCTGTTTCTTTTAACTCTTTCTTCACTCTCTCTTAGTTGATCTCTCTTTTGGCATTCCTTAAACCTCACTTTCTTCTCATACTCCCTCTCTTTCACTCTCTGTTCCGTTTTGATCACTGTCCTCTTTTCAATGTCTCAATTATCGGGCTCAAAGTTCAACCAGCAATTAATTAACTTCCCTGACCTCTTTAACCCTAAACAACATAAATGTTGATAAAGAAAAACCAATGGAAAACCAACCAAAATACTGTGGCTGAGTTGGTGGGGGTTGGACAGGGGTAGGGGGATTAACCCCTTGAACCCCCTTCCAGAGAATCGTTTTCTAAACTACCAGAGTCGAAAAATCAAAACGCAATAGTCACAGAACCACTTAACCCAGCCCATTGACCTTACACCCTCATCACAGTACTACTCCAAAACCTACTCCTACCCTTAACCTTCGACCTGTCCCATTTCCATTCCCATTCCCATTTCCATTTTTGTCCCAAAAGTGATCGCTTCAAAATTCCACAAAATAGGCGGGAATTTTCAAGGCATTATCTAATAAAAAAAATAGGAAATTATTTCGATGGGGTGCAATTCTATTTGACCACTAAACCGCCCTCTGTGTGCGTGTGTGCGTGTGTGATGTGTGTGCATCGATTAAAAGAACATGTCCCATATGCAAATGAACCAATCGTCCAAGCGTTGGGTTTACCAGTCGGGCGTGTAAATAGCCTTAACCCCTAACCCTTTAACAATCACCCTTAACCCCTCACACACACTCACAGCCAGCTGTAACCCCAACTCATGTGGCTAAATCTTTGCCAAGAAACACTTGAAGAGACACGGCCCAGACGCGGTATGGCCCAGAACAGTCAACGGGCCAATCCGACAGGCCGACAAACCCGTTAACCCGTTAACCCGTCAACCCGTCAACCCCATCTCCATTTGCAACCCTTCCACACCACAACAAATGAAAGTCGCAAAAACCTGTCTGACATGACATAAAGTAAGTGATATCGTTCACGAGTCTTACTCGGCACTGTCCCCGGTACTCTCTCTCTCTATCCCCTTTTCAGGCAGCAAAGGGTCAAGGGTTTGAGAATGTGTGGTAAAACTCACACACGCACACAAAGACTACCACACACATATGAGAAAGTGCGGGTCCGGGTCCGAATTCAAGTTCGAGTTCGAGCTAGAGTTGTTCCTGTCATTTATTGACTTGTCCTTGCTGGTCCTGCTTAGCCCAGCACCCAAATGATATACAGGCTTATCAATTTCTAACAATGTCAGTCCGATCATATAGAAACCTAGATCCCAGGGACTATAACACATAAAGCAAGCAAATTTGTTGACCATACTTTTACAGACTGCACGCAGCTTAAACTTTTTTTTTGAGGACTTAACAATCGATAATAAATGAATTTAAAAGGGTAATTTAAAAGCTACGGTCTTGAAATTTGAGACACTGAATGATTTCAATTTTGTGCAGCCTTACTGAAATTTTCAACTGAATCGGTTAATAAACAGAGCTGATAATTTATATATACTTAGATATGTTAGTTTTTAATAGTTTAAGGTGAGTTTAATTTCCGTCTGAGACACTATTTCTAGAAGCGAGAGCTGCAAGTCACACAGATCAAGTTTGTTTCAAATTTTTGCCCTTAGATATTGAGATAATCCATTTTTATTCTTTTGATTTTAACTTTATCTATTGTTATTATGTATCATCTTACATATCTGCTTGGAAACATTTGGATTGCTCCCAAAAATATGGTTAGCTCAAAGTTTTTGTAGTTTTTTGGTACTATTTTTTTAAGTTTTGGTTTTTATTCTTTATTTTCTATCATATATATTTGTATTTATTTAATTTGTATTATTGAATTGAATAGCCATTTAACAGTTGAGCAGCTTGTTACTTGTTTTCATATATTTTCACTCACATTTCTTGATTTGTCATTGATATTTGTTTATCAACAATGGATGTAAGGATTTTCTTTATCAACCCACACACGCATGCACGCACACACATAAATATATACTCAAATGCAGATTCGGGGTAGAAAAATAGAAAAAAATTTCCATATTATCGAATTTAACTAGCACTAAACACACACAAGCCAAAGCCATAAGTGTGGCAAGGGGGCGTGGCACTGACTGGGTAAGGATTTGGGGAGCTAGAAATGGTGGGGATGAGCTCAAGGGGTGGGTGTGGAGAGGGGAGAGATATGGAGATTGTGGCTAAGAAGCAGATAAACAAGATGAAGACATACAGAGACGTCTGGCTGTGTGATAATTTGTTGATTTGGACATGTGAGTGTGCATGTGTGTGTGTGTGTGTGTGTGTAAGTGTGTGTGTGAGTGTGTGTCAACTTGTTGCATGATACGCCCTAAGGCACAACAATAGCAATAGCAGACACGGCCAGTCGCACTCCCTTTCTCTTCCTCTTGCTCTCTTTCTTCCTTAGTTGTTATACCCGTTACTTCAAAAAATAGCAGGGTATATTAAATTTGTTGAAATGTATGTCATTAAAATAGAAATGTTCATAATAAAAAATGTTACAAGTTACTTTAACAGCTTTCATTTCAATTCAATTTAATTAATTTTTAAATTTAATGTCAACTTTAACAAATGTCAATAAAAATTTCTCCTTTATTCCCACAATTTGGAATTTATCACTCATTTCTGGTTGATTAAATATAATGCTATTTACGCCTGTTTTATATTTTTACTCAACTTAATTACCTAAAAGTATGCAGCAATTTTGATTTCTTGATAAAACCAATATATATCGAATCTATGTATCGGGTATCTTATAGTCGGGCTGTCGACCTCAGCTATTCCAACTTGTTTTTTCCCCACTTCCGTTCTCTCTCTCTCTCTCTCTTGTCTCTCTTTTCGTGTGTACTTTAAGCCGGACGTCAAGGACCCACACATACAATAAGACATTGTCTGGACGACAAGTCCTTCTGTGTCTGTGTCTGTGTGTGTGTGTGTGTGTGTGTGTGTGTGTGTGTGTGTGTGTGTGTGTGGGTGTGTGTGTGGCATGTGGCAGTGTGGCAGTGTGTTAATATATTCATTGCCTTGCCTGACAGCGACCCAGACTCAGAGTCAGACTGAGACTGAGACTCAGACCCGGAAGTAGTAGTCAGCAAGCCATAAAAACTTAAGAACACACACTCACACACACTGGCAGGAAGATAGTCGCCACAAGGCTACCAGGAGGACATGAGAAGCAAATGCTTTCAGGCATCGCACAGTGGGGAGAAAAGGGCTAGATTAGCTTATATCAATTCAAGCACTCAATTTTTTCCGTACACCTTATCCTCTTGATTGGTTATCTGTAACTTCATACTGTCATAACTTTGGCAAATCTTTGCAGATCAATTTGATCTTTTCTTGACCTCTTATTTGATTCTGAATTAAAATTGGATTATGTAAATTGTTTCCTTCACTGTCAATTTTTTTCCTGTTGAAACTTAAAAAAAATCCTTTTGGGAATATTTGTTGAAAAAAAAAATTTTAAAACCAGTTGATAGTTTTTCAATGTAAATTATAAATATATTGTCATAAAAAACAGAAACTTAAATATATCTAATATATCTACATATATGATATTATTTGTCCTCATTCACTCACTCACAAGCACAGCCCGAACCATAAGAACCAGGAGGCTGAAACTTTCACACAAAATAGGTGAGACAAATTTATCGAGTAATTAGACGGCGTTTTGCGAAATTCCAACTTTAGGGAGGTCAAATTCGTCTTCGAAGATCACGCAAGCAAACTTACTAAAGTGATATGTGGCCTATTTTTCCCATTGTGCGTTGAGTCGCATTCACATATGCTCTTGACTGGTTGACACACACACACACACACACGCGTGCACACATGCACTCACACACATACATAAATGTATATATCTGTACATATTTGTACATATGTTGCGGCTCAGGACATGAGGACGTTCCTTTCGTTTCGTTTGGCTAGCTGCCTTCTGTCGGTGGGTGACTTTCTCAACAAAAGGGGGCGGGAAAGTGGAAAGAGAAAGAGGAAAGAGAAAGAGGAAAAGCATAAGAAGAGTGGGTAAGGGTGGGAGAAAGGGAGGATGAGTTGCTTGACTTTTTCTTCTTATTTATTTCAGTTTTTTTTTTTTTTTTTTTTTTTGTGAATGCGAGTGAAAGTGAGACACGCGCCGAGGACTTCGCTTGGCCAATTGGCGTGTGTGTGTTTGGGTGAGAATGACCTTGGCCTTACTTTTGGCTCGCCTTGTCACTTATGCGTGTATGTGTGTGTGTGTGGGTGTGTGTCTGGTTGGAGTATGTGTTGTCTGCGCTTTGCTTGTAATTTTATGCGGATTATCATTGCAAACAGACACATAAACAGCTATAGACATAGTCAAGACACACACACAGACATACAGACAGACAGACAGACAGAGTGACACCCACACACACATGCAATAAACACGCGTCAGATTGTCAGACAGGTAGACGCTCCATTCTCCGTTTCCTTTTCCTTTCCGATTCTCCTTGCCAACAAAATCCCAGCGTCAAGGTCAAGTCAGTTGTCGACGTGACAGACAGACAAACACTGTGGTGAGGGTAGAAAGAGGATAGCATAATGGACACAGACAGACAGACAGACAGACTGACAGCCACCCAGTCAGACGGACAGACAGTCAGACAGAAGGCGGAAGTCAAAAGTCCCGGACACTTGAATTTTGTGGCGGGGTCGGTAGAAAAATGAAGAGAGTAACGACTCGGCATTTTAATTTTCAGTCATGCTAAAATTTGGCAGAATAAGTGAAAAACAAGAAGGCGAAGGAGATGCAAAGAATTCAGTTGCTGTAAAAGTAAACTGTGAAAGATCCATGAATTTCGAAAATTCGCGAAATTTCATATAGATGAATCAAGTATACATGACATATTTCTGCTAATGGAAATCGAACCCATTTATTTTTAGTCAACATCCAGTTGACTGTTTTTCTTTTTTGAACTTCATCATTGTTTTGGTTTCTTTAAATGTTATACTTATTTTTTATCGTCTATATTGTTATAATATTTACAAAAATATTCCGCTTTTCTTATGTGTGTGTTCGATTCTTGATTTGTTTGAAAAACTCCTCCGCAAAATAGACTTTGGCTTTGTGGCCGGCGAATAACGAGAGAATCCACTGAGAACTGAGAGCTGTAAGTTGCTCACAATGAGTCCCTGCAACACACAGACTTCAGACTTTTCTCCCCATTCCCCATTCCCGTTTCTCATTCCTTGTTTCTCATTCCTTCATCTCCATTCCACATTCCACATGCCCCAATTGTGTGTGGCATGTGGCACAGTTTCACAGTACGAGTATTGTCCAAAAAGCGAAGGTCACGGCTTCTGTCTGCAGATTTTGTTGCTAGCCAACGCGACCTTCTCTTCTTCCTTTTTCATCTGTGCTCTGCTCTTCGTCTTCGCCTCCATCTTTGTCTTCGTCTTGGTCTCTTTGCTCGGTGACAGACGCAACGAGGCAAAGCGAAACGTAGTAAGTCCACAAGCCACCCAACCACCCAATTACCCACCCTACCGGCTGGTTCCACCCAAGCAATAACAGGTAGCCACCTGTTGCATACAGAGCGGAGAATATAGGGGACTTGAGGAAAGTATCTGGTTGTCTGGTCGTCTGGTCAGACTGTCATTGTGTTTGTTACGCATACGCCGCGTCGACCATGGCTTTAAATCCTTTCTCAACATGAATACAAGGTTTCACTACGAGAATTGCGACAAATAACAATATGGATCAGAGGCTGTATTATTATAAATTGTATTATGTAAATTACAATTTAATGACTACTTTTAATTTGTATAGCTTTACTGACAATTAACTCATTTTGATTAATTATGAGTAATCCTCCTATGAGTTTTAAATCAAAGATTATTTTTCCTAATATTATTAAAATTGGTAACTGGCAACTGTTTTAAGAACTGTACTAAAATATCAACTAATTTTTAGTTATTTTTTTCAAACAATATTATGTTTAAAGGATACATTACTTCTGTTTGTATTTCTAACAACAATTTTTGATATTCCATGTTCTATATTTGATATTTTGATGAGTGACGATATTAAATATCAAATATTAATAAAATGTTTGCAATAAGTGTAAACGAGTTCTGAATTCTGAGTTCGAATTATATTTGCACACGATTGTGGAAATTAATTGTCCGTGTGGCTGCGATTTTTATTGGAAAAGTTTGCCATGGAAAATGGAAAACTCGATTGATATATTTGCAGATTGTGTGATTGTGATTGTGTGTGTGTGTGTGTGTGTGGTGGGATTAGTGCGATGAGGTATTACATATAACATATAACATGTACAGCATATTTCCATTTCCAATTCCATTTTTTTTATTTCCATTTCGCATTTTGCATTTTGCATTTTTTCCATTTTCCATTTGAATTTATTTATAGCACTTACTAAACTTTGTACGAAATTACATGCTAGAATTCGGCGCAATGAGAAAAGAAGAAAAAAATAAATATAAAAATAATGACAGGCGGGCAAAATGGGGAAAAACAATGGCAAAAAAGTATCAAAACTGACTTTTACAATTTACAATTTACAGTTCACAGTTTACAAACATACACAAAAAAGAACTAAAATAAAACAATACACAGTGATGGCTAGAAGTATTCCTACAAATGCATAAATGGGCCAAAAAAAATTACGAAATTATTTTAATACGAAAGCATAACAAATAAAATACAAAAAGCGAATCGAGACAGCAAAATGAAATTGCATTAACAATGCAGTGATCAACCCCTTTTACCCTGCTCCTTCTTCATCTACCCCCTTATCAGTAAAGTGCCGCTAATACGGAAACACACATAAACACACACACACACACACTCACATACTCGTGGCAACAACATGAAAAAAATACAGCGCCAAATTATATTATAATTATATTTAAAATGCCACCGACTGACTATTTTCTTCTCCTTCTCCCTCTCTATCCCCCTCCCCCTCCCTCTCACTCTTTCTCCTCTCTTCCCTGTGCACTGGTGTCGCTGGCAGGACCGTAAAACTATGACTTTGTCTACAACAGGCAACAAAAAATTGTATTTTTATGAAAGACACAAAAAAAAAAAAAAAAAAATTATGGAAAAATGTTGTAAATTTGGGTTGGAAAAAAGCTAAATGAGATTTTGCAGTCCAACGGCTGGACTTATCGTCGGTTAGTGTGAGCTTTCCGACTTTCCGACCTGTTTTTCACCCCTCTCCTTCGCTTCCCGTCCCTCCCCAGGACTTAAGGCAAATGCATCGCTTTGAAACGGTTACTTTTGGACAAAGGATGAGTTTTCTAACTTTGTGCACAGACAACAATAACAACAATACAAGTACAAGTACAAAACAAACGGCAATTGTAAAAAGCGCATACATATTCAGTTGGCCTCATATATACAGAGAATATTCCGTATACGCGATGTAATACAACTACTGCAGTGCAGGGAAATGGAAAACGTTTATTTTTGAGATCGAGTCACGACTGCCAATTCATCTTTTATTAAACAGCCTATACCCTGTACCTAGTCAATTAACAAACATATAAATTAAATAACAAATACAACGAAATCAAATTTGAATTAACTATAAATAAGATTTGATTTATAAGGTTTTACTTGCAGCGCTGCAACTACAAATAAATTATATCATATTGAAATAATGTAATTAAATAATTATTAACAGTAAAACCTTTAAGTCATTTTGCTTACAATTTTTGGTTCAATTAAAATTTATAGCTGCTTTATAAATATCTCTATTTTTACTGTTATATTTTATTAAAATTAGCCAATTGATTTGAGTTCCATTTTTAATTTCAATCAATTTAGTTGAAAATCTTTTTAATAAATATGTGCTTGCAATCGATTGGCATTTAAATCGAAACAAAGGTCTAGTTTTAGACGAAATTAAAAATGGTTACATGCAGCATCAATTTTGATGCCAGAACATATTCAAAATGACATTACGTTTGAAAATCAATTGAGTTTTGATAAACTTATGAGTTTTTGAAGTTGGTTAGAAGTTTGTTATTGTAAATTTTATCTTCAATTTTACATGATTTTTTTATAAGAAAATTAAAGGTCTTTGAATCTAGTTTAATTTTGATAAAAGTAGTTGATTAAAAGTGAAAACTTGAGATTTAAAATTTTAAATTTTGAAAATTCCCAAGGGGGACCTGTAGCAATGAAATCGACATGTGGAATTTTCTTACAGCTCTGGCTTAGTCTTAAGACTTAGTCTTGAATTGTGCTTATTATTAATTGACTAAAATTTAAAATAGCTCTTCTTTTTTAAACTAAATTTTAAATAAATATTTTTCTTTTTCATTTTTTTGCAGTTTGATTTGCCCTGACATTTGAACAAGTATTCGAATATGAATACGAGTGCGGAACTAACGAATCACAATAAAAGGTAAATGTCTTTGATTTTATTAAGATATATATTTATATATACTTGGCTCAATGGTGCCTCAAATTATTAATAATGAAGATGTTGGTGTCAAAGTTAATGTTGCCTTTTTTTCACCTTTTTTTTTTGTGTTTTTGCCGCAGCGTTATCGCTGAACCTTGACCCCTAAACAAGCAAGCGTAGATGCTTGATTCAGTTTTGCTGACAATGAGTGTTGTCAGTACGTCGACACACGCTGCGTATACGTGATGCAGCACCAAATAAAAAATTAAAAAAAAATAAAACTAAACAATGTAAAAAAAGTGAAGCAAATGAATAAGAAAAGTAAAGAACAAGTGATTTTCTATTCTCCGTCAGATTTAGTTCTCTGTCTTTCTCCTCCCTTAGTACGGCACGCACAACTGTACAAGAAATCTTTCTCTCTCACTCTCTCTCTGTCTCGCTCTCTCTGTCGCTGTCTTTTTCGTGAAACTCTCAGCCTGATATCGATTTGAATACATAATAATTCAGCGAAACTTTGTATTACAATTTATTTAGTGCACAGTTCTCTTCACATTCACATCGACAGCGACGTCGACAGCGACGTTGGCAGCGCAGCTAACTGTAGCCAACGTTAAGTGCAGAAGCCGTTATTCGTTGTCTGTCTCTCCTACCCCCATCCCCTCTCTCTACCCTCTCTCTACCCCCTCTCTACTCATTCGATTTGTGCCCCCTTCGCTATTTTTGCTGGTAGTTGGCAATCTTTCTATACATGCTCAAGCAATACTTTTGCACCCCCACCCTTTCACCCCTTACCCCTAAAAAACTTGCTCACATTTTCTTTACCTTGGTGTGTGTGTGTGTGTGGGTGGACTGTAAAATTTGTGTCTAAACGCAAAACAACGAAAAAAACGAATAAAAAAAAAGAAAAGAAATACATGAAGAGGATTGTGGTAGGAAAGGGGGGGGGCTGGGGAGGTAGGGCAACCAACCGTTCAATCAACACCCCATTTGACTAACAACAGCAACAACTGCAAGAACAACAACAACAACTACAACAGGAACAGAAGCTGGCATAAAGAAGAAGACACTGCACAGTGGTTCCTTGCCTTATTTAAATGTTCGCATTTAAAATATTCAAACCAAAATAACCGATAAGTAACCGATTCAAGTAAAATCGTTTTATTCAATCGGTTCATTTAAGCATTGAACTCAATTATGTTGAATCCGATGATTCAAACTAATTTTTACACTACATTAAATTGATATTGATATTTTTGCTCTTCCCGTTTTGTGCTGGGTAAGCGGCGCCAGAGAGACGCACAAGCACTCGAGCTTACAAAAACAAAGTCATAAATGTGTACATTTTGCTTTCAATTATGACTTTAGTTCATTTTTGATAAAATTTTCTATGTTGTAGATGATGTTGCAATATTCCAGTTTGAAAATAAGTTTTCACTTAAAATAAACGGATATTCAAAATAGTCATACAATTTAATGATTGTCTTATAATAAGAGTTGAAGAATTTAATATTTAAAAGTAATATTATTTAGGAATTTGAACTAATCTTAACTACTATAAAGTACCACTGTGCGCTGACGCAGTCGACCTTCAAACTTTGCCAGCAGCAGTGCCTTACTGCTTGCCGTTTACACACACACACACACACACACACAAATTTATACACATAAATTTCACTACACACACACACACACACACAGGCAAACACTATTCTAACGTTTCGCGTAGCTATAAAAATATTTTTTAACATTTCTCGCGCCGCGTACATTTTCTTTGGGTTTCCTTTTGCTTGGCTTTCGTTTAGCCCCCATCCCTCCCTGCATCCCTACATCCCTGCCTCCTATCTCCCCTCTTTCTCACTCTCTGCTGCTCTTTATACCCCATTCCTAACCCTCAGCTGTGCCCATTGACGGTATATTTTAGGTATAGGAGAAACTGTTAGAGCGCTGAAAAGTTTGCCTCTGTTTGCCAGGCAGCTGGATGAAGACAGACGGAGTGAGAGAAAGAAAGAGAGAGAGAGAGAGGGAGAGAGGGTGAGAGGTGGGAACGGAGGGGCTTAGGGTGTTTAGTTGCTGTGTTGGTGTTTTCTGTTTCGCTGGGTTTTGAGTAGAGTTGCTTCATAGTAACAACAACAACAAGACAGCCGCATCTTATTACGTTTTTCCCTCTCTCTCTCTCCTCATCTCTCTTTTTCTCTGTCTCTCGCTCTCTCTCTTAATCCCATTTACACGCGGAAAAAAGCATAATAATAATAATAATAATAATGGAGAGAATCTTATGTATTGCCAAAAAAATACAACTAAGAAAGTTAGAGTTGAGCTGCTCGACTGTTGGCTGCCCAGTTCTCGTAACTGCTTAGAGTTGCCAACCTGCCTCAACTGGTATAATTTTTAGCTGGAAAATAACTGGGTTCGATGCCAAAAGTACAGTCATACATAAATGTTGCATTACCAGTGAATATGCCTTTACTCCTATTGCTCCTATTGCTCATATTGTTGCAATTGCTCCTATTTATACTGCTAATCCTATTGCTCCTGTTGCTCCTGTTGCTCCTATTGCTCCTGTTACTCATATTGCTTCTGTTACTCCTATTGAGCCTATTGCTCGTATTGCTCC
Source organism: Drosophila innubila (assembly GCF_004354385.1). Lineage (NCBI taxonomy): Eukaryota > Metazoa > Arthropoda > Insecta > Diptera > Drosophilidae > Drosophila > Drosophila innubila. The sequence continues at coordinate 465,196 of NC_047626.1, forward strand.
TGTTACTCCTATTGCTCATACTGTTGCAATTGCACCTATTGATATCTGATCTGTTGTGTTTTGGTAACTGGCGGCAGAGAAACGCACAAGTAATAAGAAATGTCAAAAATCAAGTAATACAACTGTGATATAATAGAAAAAGCATTGAATCAAGAAGCCTGTATTCTCAATTTGGCTACTGGGCTGCAAAAGCGGCAATGTATTTGAAACTAAACTGCAGAATAGAAGTAAGAAGAAGAAGAAGTGGAAGTCTACCCATTCTCCCTCTCTCTCCGCACATTAAGTTAACGGGCGTCGCCCTTCCTCCTGCCGCTCTCCCGCTCGCCCGGTCAACATAAAGAAAGTTGTAACTATGAAAATTTTATAAATTCCGCAGATTTTCTGGCGCTAAGAAAGCTTCGGGGTATGGAAATGGTAGTGGAAATGGAAGTGGAAATAGAAGTGGAAAATGGCTGATGAGGCGCCCCTTGGCAGCATTTGAAAATATGCTGAGTGGGTGGCACTAGCACACACACACCCACACACACACACCTACACACACACACACACACTAGTGTATAAATAAATGTGTGTGTGTGCTAGTTGTTGGCAAAGTTTTGTGTATTGCAGTGTAGTGTAGTGTAGTGTAGTGTAGCATTCAAGAAAGAGGAATGAGAGCAATGGAGACAATGGGGCACTTGAGGCAACTTTGCTTTGATGGCCAAGTATTCCTTATTTCTGTTTAGCGGCTGCGATTGTAGCCAAAATTACGAGTATTACAGTTGGGATTAAAACGAAGTAGCACTAAGTGAGTACATGGAATTGGTGGAATAAATGAAATAGATGGAACCTTAGACGGATTATTGAGCAAGCTATTGAACTACAATATAAATTTTTAAAAAAATAGTGAATGTGGGGAAATGAATCATGATCCACGTTGTGTTCCTCTTTATTTAGTTATTTGATAAGCCTTAATCCAAATCGGACCGAACTGGGACATTCTATAAGCCGGACTTGATAAACGCACCCACAAAGCAGACAATGTGATAAATCGAAACAATAACAGAGATAACAATAACGATAAACTGTCAAAATAAATGCTTAAATTAGAATATTATATATATTTTATATAGTTATTTGTATATTTAATCAAATAACATTTCCTTGAAATGTGTTAAAATTTGGAACCTACTCTTGTTAATTAAGTTAATTTAATAATTTCACGCTTATTTCGTTTTTTACGCTTAAGTATAGAAATAGTTTAAAAATTCAATACAAAAGTGCTTAAACAGTTTTTTAACTTGTTGATTATATTAATGATACTTACTATATTATTATAGGATATTATCTGTTGTAACATCATATTTAGTTTTTTTTTTTATATATTTTCATATAGTTTTGATTGCTTATTTGAAGTGCCACGATTTTGACAAAATTCTTTAATTATGTTTTAAACTAATCTCTTATCTTAAGTAACATTCCTACTTTTTCTGTCAATACACAGCGAGAAAGAGATGGAGAGATAGAGTGCAAAGGTATTTCAAATTTATTTTTAATATTATTCATAAAGAGCATTTCCTCTGCCATTTCCTCTCTACCTCTCTCCCCTCTCTCTTCCTTCTCTCGTCTGCTTACTTTGATTTCTCTGATGGTAGAAGACATATACAGAGAGAAAGGTGGGAGGGGGAGGGGGTGGGGTTAGGAGGGCTGCTCTGAGTCTGACTGGTAAACTTCATTGCGCTTTTTGATTATTTAGAGTTTATTTGATTAACAAAAAGCGTGAGGGAAAAGCATAAAACATAAAACATGCAACATGAGCAATGAAAACAAACGACAAATTCAATTAAACTTAATAAGGATGTCTTTCCTCCTTTCCTCCTTTAACTTGTCTTTATCGTTGTTTTTCTTGCTCTTCTTCTTCTTCTTCTTCTTGTTTTGTTGTCGATGTCGTGGCCGCTTCCTTGCACAATTGAATTACATATTTAACAAATTAATTGGGCAAATAAAGTTGTGATTTTATTTCCCTTAACCCCACATCAACTGTCTTCTTTCTTAAATGAATATATTATAGGTAAATAAAGTATATAACTCTAAACTGCATTCACTGCATTTATTTTAAATTATTTATTAAGTAAATGTATTCTACAAAATTTTTAATTGCCGAACAGAGTAATTAAATTCAATGGAACTAGGACAATATCATCAAAGCCAAGATATTGAGCAAATTTTTTTTTTAGGGAAATTAAAAACATTTGAATGCAGAATGAAATAAATAGCCAAACAATGATCAAAATGACATTCCCTTTCAAAATCGGTTCAGTTTTGACAAAGTTATGAGAGTTCGAAGTTGGTCAGACTTAGGATCCATCCACTTTACAAGTCAAAATTTTTGTTCAATTTCACATGATTTTTTACAAGAAAATGAAAGGTCTCAAAATCAAGTTTAAAGTGTTGTTTTATGCTAATTACTATATAAGGAGTTGATTAAAAGTGGAAACTTGAGATTTAAAATTTTGAATTTTCAAAATATCAAAGGGGGGACCCTTAGCATCGAACGCAAGATTTAGAGGAAAATAATTTTTTTTACAAAATTAATTAAATTTAAATGCAGAATCAATTTAGAGGCCAAACAATGATCAAAATGACATTCCCTTTCAAAATCGGTTCAGTTTTGACAAAGTTATGAGAGTTCGAAGTTGGTCAGACTTAGGATCTATCCACTTTACAAGTCAAAATATTTGTTCAATTTCACATGATTTTTTACAAGAAAATGAAAGGTCTCAAAATCAAGTTTAAAGTGTTGTTTTATGCTAATTACTATATAAGGAGTTGATTAAAAGTGGAAACTTGAGATTTAAAATTTTGAATTTTCAAAATATCAAAGGGGGGACCCTTAGCATCGAACCCAAGATTTAGAGGAAAATAATTTTTTTTACAAAATTAATTATATTTAAATGCAGAATCAATTTAGAGGCCAAACAATGATCAAAATGACATTCCCTTTCAAAATCGGTTCAGTTTTGACAAAGTTATGAGAGTTCGAAGTTGGTCAGACTTAGGATCTATCCACTTTACAAGTCAAAATATTTGTTCAATTTCACATGATTTTTACAAGAAAATGAAAGGTCTCAAAATCAAGTTTTAAGTGTTGTTTTATGCTAATTACTATATAAGGAGTTGATTAAAAGTGGAAACTTGAGATTTAAAATTTTGAATTTTCAAAATATCAAAGGGGGGACCCTTAGCATCGAACCCAAGATTTAGAGGAAAATAATTTTTTTTACAAAATTAATTATATTTAAATGCAGAATCAATTTAGAGGCCAAACAATGATCAAAATGACATTCCCTTTCAAAATCGGTTCAGTTTTGACAAAGTTATGAGAGTTCGAAGTTGGTCAGACTTAGGATCCATCCACTTTACAAGTCAAAATTTTTGTTCAATTTCACATGATTTTTTACAAGAAAATGAAAGGTCTCAAAATCAAGTTTATAGTGTTGTTTTATGCTAATTACTATATAAGGAGTTGATTAAAAGTGGAAACTTGAGATTTAAAATTTTGAATTTTCAAAATATCAAAGGGGGGACCCTTAGCATCGAACCCATCGAAATTTAAATGCAGAATCAATTTAGAGGCCAAACAATGATCAAAATGACATTCCCTTTCAAAATCGGTTCAGTTTTGACAAAGTTATGAGAGTTCGAAGTTGGTCAGACTTAGGATCTATCCACTTTACAAGTCAAAATATTTGTTCAATTTCACATGATTTTTTACAAGAAAATGAAAGGTCTCAAAATCAAGTTTAAAGTGTTGATTTATGCTAATTACTATATAAGGAGTTGATTAAAAGTGAAAACTTGAGATTTAATATTTTGAATTTTCAACATTCCAAAGGGGGGACCCTTAGCAACGAAAACAAGATTTAGAGGCATATAATTTTTTTTTTTTAATTAATTAAATTTAAATGCAGAATGAATTTAGAGCCCAAACCATGATCAAAATGACATTCCGTTTAAAAATCGGTTTAGTTTTGACAAAGCTATGACAGTGTGAAGTTGCTAGGACATTGGATATAACAACTTTACAAGTCAAAATTTTTGTCCGATTTGACATGATTTTTTACAGAAAAATGAAAGATCTCAAAATCAAGTTTAAAGTTTTGTTCTATACTAATTATGACATAAGGAGTTGATTAATAGTGGAAACTTGAGATTCAAAATTTTCGAATTTCAAAATTTCAAAGGGGGGACCCTTACCATCAAAATCGAAACCAAGATCTAGAGGGATACACTTTTTGAACATTTTTAATAGTATTGTAAAATCAGAATAAAATTATAATAAATAAAATATAATATTTGGACAAGAACAGTCGTGTGCTAAATATAAAAACATGTCCAACAAAAATAAATAATCCTTGGTATTAAACTTAAGTCAGGTTGGAGTTCGGGGGAATTCTAAGGCTGGTTTTGGTTAAAAACAAAGAGTACTAAATACCGCTCGACGAATGGAGTTCCTTAACCCAAGTTCCTTAGAAGTTTTCGAAGCTTTCACGGGCTTGTCTACAACAATTGCTCTGACTTTTCCCGCTTTTCCTGCAATTCCGTACACATAGTTTTCCCTTTGCTTCAAATTTCTTGCAGTAGCAACAACAACAACAACAACAACAATAATACAAGCAACAACAACAATAGTAATAATAAAATACAAAAAGTACAATATCGATCGATAATTTTTAATGTAGTCGTATTTCTTTTTAAGCTCGCGCTGTACCTTTTTTTTCATTTTTTGTTCATCTCTTTTCTTACTTATTTTGCTTTTTTGGCTCAAGTTTGTCCCACGTTTCGCGTACTCCCCTCCTCCCCCTACCCCAACCCGGTCCCATTTATCGTTCAGTTTCTATCGTTCTATTCCCGTTTTTGCTCTGACAGTTTCCACCGCTTTCCCCCGCTTTTCCCCTTTTGTATTTCATTCCATCGGTTTTCAGTTCGTTTTCCCTTCCTTTTTTTTTTTTTGGTTCTTTTTTAATATTTACCCAATTCATCAAAAAATAAGTAATTATAAACTTTTCAGTTTTTCTTCTGCCGTCTTGCGTCTGCGTCTACTTTCTCTCTCCCTCTCTCTCTCGCTATCTCCGTCTCGCTCTTACTTGCTCGCTCTATGTGAATTTCTTTCCCTTTCTCGCATTTCCTATGTGTTGTCGCTTTGTAAAAACGCTTTTCTTGCCCTTTTCTGACTGTGCAACTTAAATACACTCACACTACAGACACACACACACATACACACACACACACACACACAGCAAAGTAGAAAAAAATTGGAAACAACCCTGACAAAAAAAAAAAAAGTAAAGTAAAGTTTTTGTTGTATAAGCGAAAAACTAAGCTTCTATTCAAATTCTACGCCATCGAGTGCTTCGCTTTTATTATTCATTCATTCCATTCTTAGCGCTTTTCCATCCTCCCAACCCCCAACCCCCTTCCCCTGTAATTTTTGTATTTTTGGCACAAGCAAAATGAAAGCACAAAAAAAGATGAAAAATGTTAAGAAAGAGGAAAGTTTCCGATTACAGCAAGGGAGAGCGGATTGGGGAGGGGGTTGAGCTCAGTTTTTTGGGTATTGGGGTTCAGGGTTGGGGGTTAGGGGGTTGGAGTTAGGCCCAACTAAGAATGTAGCGCTCTCGCTGTTTCTGATAGAGAGAGGAGAAGTTGGAGGATGCTACCGGGTATTGGCATTGGGTGCTATAGCCTGGTATTATTTGGGTGGCTCGCATTGTAGGCCCAGCACAATGCCAACCGCAAGAAAGCATGAGCTGCTCGACTGCTAGATACCCAGTATTATCAGCATATCGCAACTATTTTGACGAAATCATCATACATGAAAACATAAATTGAAAAAACCAATTTAAAAATTTCTGCATTTAAAGTAAAAATAAATAAAATAATGTTTTTGGCCATTTTCATTTTTAAATTTAGGAGATTTCGCAGACAAATAATACAGAATAATGAAAAGTTATTTCTAAATATAAATTTGAAAAGCAATATGAAAACTGTGTATTCGTATTTTTTTTTTTATCTATTTGCAATATTTGCAATAATATAAATCGCAATTATATAAACTACACATTTCATGAATACTGAAAATATAAAAAAAAAAAAAACAGAAAAGCAAATGAAAAAACATAATTTTTTGACGACAACCTTTTCCTTGTAACTATATCTCAATTATCGTTTTGTTTTTACAACCAATCCAGGTGAAATTTTCAGCACACATTTGCAAAAATTTTTAAATTTGGCGTGCAAAAGTTCAAGTCTGTAGCTTTAAAATTGGCCTTGTTCATTAAAATACTAACATTGTCTAAACTCTTAAGATTTCTTACTTTCTAGTAGAAACTTGATCTGCACATTTTCATTATCACAAACCTATAATTCCGTGTGCTCTTTTTGTGCTGGGCTAACTAGTCTCAGCACACCCACCAAACACACACACACCCATCAAACACATACACACACACACACACACACACACGCGAGCGCCTTTTGAGCATAAGTAGAATATAAAATTTTTGCGATTATGAATTTGAATAAAAGCGATACGAAGCCAAAAGCAAGTACGCAGTCAACGGTAATTCTCCTTCTTCTTCTTCTTCCAGTTTTTCTTCTTCCTCTGCTCTGCTTGTGCTTAACAATAATGTTGTTGCTTTGTTGTTGTTGTTGTGTTGTGCCCACTTTTGGATCCTCATTTTTTGGGTGGATTAGAAGCTGCTGCTGTTTGCGGAAAATGCGATAGAGGGCGCTAGTGTGATGGCAGGAGGGTAGGGGTAGGGCGATGTAAAGAAAATATATTATAAAATAAAATACATTATATGTATGTAGTTGTAGTGAATAACTAGTGTGTGTGTGTGTGTGTGTGTGTGTGTGTGAGTGTGAATCTCAGCAAATACTCGAATTTGATACACTACAGTTTTCTGTTAATATTAAATTAAATAAATAGTATTATAGATTTCTAAAAACTGATGTAACCACCAAAAATTAATCTTAAAATTAATTAAGATTAGACAATTCGATTTTCTCTATTAAAAAATTACAAAGTCAACTTGAAATTAAAGCAATAAAAGTATTTGTATGTTTTAAATTGAAACCAAGTCTTAGGTATATAAATTACTATACCGAAAACTTTCCAAATTTTTGATTACATCTACAGTTGCTGGAAAGTGTGCTCACATAAGTGTGTATTTGTTTTAGAAAAAGTTTAATCATATGTAAACTATTTTGATTTTTTTGCAATCCATATTTATAAAACACTTAGTAATGACTCCCGACTGACTCAGTGTTCATTGCACAGCCCAAACCATAAGATCCAGGGAGCTGAAATTTTCACGCAATATAGCTGATACAATTTTATTGTGCGTTTCAAATAATAAATAAAAAATTAAGATAGAAATCTGTACAAAATATTTGTTATTTAAGTAAAATTTTGTAAATGTTTGATTTTCTCAAAACATGCATGCCACAAAGACGTACATTTAATAATTTGGGGAAAGGGAACTAAAGCTGCGAACTGGAAAGCTAAAGGCGAAAGATTGTTCAACACACTCACACCTCTGTCTTTAGTGTGTGTGTGTGTGTGTGTGTGTGTGTGTGTGATGCTCGCTGCTGCGGTTGGCAAATGTTTAAGCTAAGGATTAATACTTCTTTTTAGAATTTTATACTTATACAAAGCATAGCCCCCACACCCCACCCCCCTCTACACTACCACCCCCTTCCAGCCAAGCAACTCCTGGTTCAAGTAAACACACACACACACACACACACACTTACACTCACACACACATTCATACAGTCATATGGAAAGACGCATGAATTTCTCCCGAATGCTCCTGTATGAATTTATGTATGTTTCACTGTGTGTGTGTGTGTGTGTGTGCGCCTTCTTTAGTAAGTATTAAAAAAGCAGTTCGATGGGTGGTTGGGTGGCTGGTTGGATGTTGTGGATGCCATTGTGGGTGGCATTGTGGGTGGCATGTGGGTGCAAGTGCAGAGAGTGAAATCCTTGTAAGCAGTTTTCACTTCTGTCTGATTTTTTTCATCTTTATCTTTTTCTTCAGCTTCTGATTCTGCTTCTTCTTGTTGAGCTTCTGTTGGTTAGCCAAAAACGACGACAGCGCATAGTGGTCAAATGAGCTCCGCATGAAATTTAATTCTAAATTTTGAAATCTGGCTTTAAAATAGATAACTACTTTTAACTGAATTCTAGCTATATTTTTTTTAAAGCTTCTGGAACTATTTGGTGAAAAGAATGTTTGATAATTTGCATAATAAAATTAAAGCAATTATTTTAAGGTTCCCATTAAATTTATGCTCAATATTTTCTGTTTTCAAAGTTCGAATTTAAAATTTTTCGACTAAGGTATTTTTCTTTTAGAGACTTCAGAACATTTTGTGGGAACAAATGTTAAAAATTTGCATAATATATTGAACAATTTTTTTTTAATAATTAAAATAAATTAAATTTGTTCTCTGTTTTTTTTTTTTAAATATTAGTCTTTTCGGCAAAAGTTATTATTTTTTGAAGTGATTTTAGAACTATTTGTTTAAAAATTGGCATAATTAAATGGAATTAATTCTGTATTTAAAAAAATTAAATGTTAATTTAAAAATAAAAAAGTTAGTTTTTAATTAACTGGAGCTAGAAATAAAGATAAAAAACCACTGTGCAACATAGAGAAGAGAGAAAAACGAAGACGGTTACAAGTGAGGGGGTGAGGGGATGTACGGAGCAGAAGTGGTGGAGAGGGCGGAGAGGGGAGAGGCAAAGGAAGCGCGCAAAATGATGAATAGAGTTACTCAAATACAAACGCTGGGATAAGTTTTAGGAAGCGTGGGCGTGACAGGGCAGGGGAGTGGAGGGTAGGGGCAGTGGATGGGGTAGGGATGGTTTGCATGCAACATGATTTAAAATTTCTATAACATCTTCAAATGCGCCGTATGTGGAGGAGGGACGATTTAGGAACGAGACTAAAATGAAAGGGGAGCTCGAAGGGGAAAGGGGGTGGGGGTGAGGGTAGTATTGCGGGGGTGTATGAGTATAGCAGCAATAACTTCTAGTTCACTTTTTAATATTGTTCGGATTGAACATGTACAATATGTGTATGTATGTACATATGTATGTATATATAGTAAGTATGTTGAAAAGGGTGTGGGGCGGTTGGTTGGAGGGTGGGGAGAGGGGAGTGGGTAAGGAGGAGGAGGAAAAGAAAAAAGAATAGGATAAAGAAGCGCAACGATTTTCATTAAAAATGCTTATAGTCATTTGACAGTGTGCAGTTGAGTGTGTGTGAGTGTGTGTGAGTGGGTGTGTGTGTGCAAACGGAAAATGATTGATAACTTTTCAAGTCATACAATTATACAGTTTTGTATGAGTATTCACTCACACACTCAAGCACACTCACAGATACAATTTGACAAATATGTATCTAAAGTAAACTGAATTCGACTCTATAAACGAGTCAACTTTAAAAATTATAAACCCATTTAACTTAAACCAGGAAATTAAACCGAAACAAATATTGGTTCCGGTATCAGAACCGTTACGTGCCGGTTAAACAAATCAGTTTTGAAACATTTTAAATTTGTATGTCTAAGTATTGTTTCATACTAACTACGACATACGAAGTTGATCAAAAGTTTAATCTTGGGATTTCAAATTTTCTTACAACCCTCAGCATTGAAAAAAAAATTTGTTGAACTTGACAAAATTAAAAAAATTGTAAAATAATTTTAGAGGCCAATCCATAATCAAAATGATATTCTGCTTTGAAATCGTTTTATTTTTAATAAAGTTATGACAGTTTAAAAGTCAGACCTCTGATGTAGCAACTTTACAAGTCAAAATATTTCCTCAGTTTGACATGATATTTTACAAGAAAATGAAGTATCTCAGAATCAAGTTTAAAGTGTTGTTTTATACTAATTACGATATAAGGAGTCGATTAAAAGTGAAAACTTGAGATTTAAAATTTCGAATTTTCAAAATTTCAATGGGGGGACCCTTAGCATCGAACCCAAGATTTTGAGGAAAATAATTTTTTTTACAAAATAAATTAATTTTAAATGCAGAATCAATGTAGAGGCCAAACAATGATCAAAATGACATTCCCTTTGAAAATCGGTTTAGTTTTAACAAAGTTATGAGAGTTCGAAGTTGGTCAGACTTAGGATCCATCCACTTTACAAGTCAAAATTTTTGTTCAATTTCACATGATTTTTTACAAGAAAATGAAATGTCTCAGAATCAAGTTTTAACTGTTCTTTTATACTAATTTTGATATAAGGAGTTGATTAAAAGTGAAAACTTGAGATTTAAAATTTTCAATTTTCAAAATATCAAAGGGGGGACCCTTAGCTTCGAACCCAAAATTTTGAGGAAAATAATTTTTTTTACAAAATAAATTAATTTTAAATGCAGAATCAATTTAGAGGCCAAACAATGATCAAAATGACATTCCCTTTGAAAATCGGTTCAGCTTTGACAAAGTTATGAGAGTTCGAAGTTGGTCAGACTTAGGATCCATCCACTTTACAAGTCCAAATTTTTGTTCAGTTTCACATGATTTTTTACAAGAAAATGAAATGTCTCAGAATCAAGTTTAAATTGTTGTTTTATACTAATTACGATATAAGGAGTCGATTAAAAGTGAAAGCTTGAGATTTAAAATTTTGCATTTTCAAAATATCAAAGGGGGGACCCTTAGGATCGAACCCAAGATTTAGAGGAAAATAATTTTTTTTAGAAAATTAATTAAATTTAAATGCAGAATCAATTGAGAGGCCAAAAAATGATCAAAATGACATTCCCTTTGAAAATCGGTTCAGCTTTGACAAAGTTATGAGAGTTCGAAGTTGGTCAGACTTAGGATCCATCCACTTTACAAGTCAAAATTTTTGTTCAATTTCACATGATTTTTTACAAGAAAATGAAATGTCTCAGAATCAAGTTTTAACTGTTCTTTTATACTAATTTTGATATAAGGAGTTGATTAAAAGTGAAAACTTGAGATTTAAAATTTTCAATTTTCAAAATATCAAAGGGGGGACCCTTAGCATCGAGCCCAAGATTTAGAGGAAAATAATTTTTTTTACAAAATTAATTAAATTTAAATGCAGAATCAATTTAGAGGCCAAAAAATGATCAAAATGACATTCCCTTTGAAAATCGGTTCAGCTTTGACAAAGTTATGAGAGTTCGAAGTTGGTCAGACTTAGGATCCATCCACTTTACAAGTCAAAATTTTTGTGTAATTTCACATGATTTTTTACAAGAAAATGAAGTATCTCTGAATCAAGTTTAAAGTGTTGTTTTATACTAATTTCGATATAAGGAGTTGAATAAAAGTGAAAACTTGAGATTTAAAATTTTGAATTTTCAAAATATCAAAGGGGGGACCCTTAGCATCGAACCCAAGATTTAGAGGAAAATAATTTTTTTTTACAAAATTTATTAAATTTAAATGCAGAATCAATTTAGAGGCCAAACAATGATCAAAATGACATTCCCTTTGAAAATCGGTTTAGTTTTGACAAAGTTATGAGAGTTCGAAGTTGGTCAGACTTAAGATCCATCCACTTTTCAAGTCAGAATAACTCTTCATTTTGACATGATTTTTTAAAATTTTGAATTTTTAAAATTTCAAAGGGTGGACCCTTACCATCAAAATCTAGTCTTGGTCGAAAAATACTAAGTTTTCTAAGTGCACAAAATTTGAATGCAAAATGAATTTAGATGAAAGAACATGAATAAAATGATATTCCGCTTGAAAATCGAATGGATTTAATCAAGTTATGACTTTTAGAAGTTGGTCAGACAGTTTAATTTGGTATGAGTTCTCGAGTCAAATTTAAAGTGTTGTTGTTTTTTACTAATTACTATATAAGGAATTGATTTAAACTAAAAACTTGTGTCTTAAAAATGTCGGTGTACTGAATATTATTTTTAAAAATTCGTATGAGTATTCCCAGACTGAATGTAACATTGATTGTGACTAGCTGCAAGTATTCATGAGTACTCGTTACTCGTAATTCGTGTGCATGAATTTGATAAACAGCATTTTGCAACTCGCATTATTTTTCTTATTTCTTTTTTTTTTTTCTTCTGTTTTTTTATATGTTTATTTTTAACTTATTGTTGTTACAGTTTGTCGATTTTTTGCAGTTGCTTTTTTGTTTTGTTGCTTTGTAGCGTGCAACGAACTTTGTGTCTTATCGGCCAAATAAAACCGAAAACGGGAACACGAATAATGCTGGGAGAAGAAAGAGTAAGAGAGGGGAGAGTGGGAGTGGGAGAGTAGGGAAAAATTATGATCGGTGATCGATGATCAATCCAGGTTACAAAGAGAGAGAGAGAGAGAGAGACAGAGAGAGAGAGAGATTCCAGCTAAGAACAAAATTGCAATTAGTCAGTGGACGAGGTCAAAGCCTTTATTATTTTTATTTTTCTCATTTTTTTTGAGTACCTACTCATTCACACTCGTATTTGTATTCATAATCATGCCACACTCACATGTGTGTGTGTGTGTGTGTGTGTGTGTGTGTCAATGCCACGCAAATCGCTAAAGTAGAAGGCGATGAAGAAGAAGAAGAAGGAGAAGTCAATGCACTTCTCTACTCTTCTCTTCTCTTCCCACCATCTCACGCATTCGTTGGAGGCCTCGATGTGAATCATTTTTGGTTATTTGTCTGACTATGCAGCGAATTACAATCCACAATCCACAATCCACAGTGCACTATGGGCAATTTTCACATGTTATGCTATTTTGGCTGAGATAATTTCAGAAACCACAAAATTGTTTATAATAAATAAAAATTTTCGGTCAATCGTTCCTAAATCAGCTATATAATATTGTGGACCGACTATCAATAAATTCAGATACTGTAACAAATAATCGGACTCCATTTTATTCGAACCTAACGCTGAAATTTTAATATTTACACTTTGATTTAACTTTTTTGCTTATGGATTTAGTTGAATTTAAAGTGTTAGAATTAATAAAAAATATGAATGTGAATATTTGTAGGCTAAATATATATTATATTAAATTAAAATGTAATTATAATTACACTTTTTAGTTAAAACAAGCATGATTTATTTACAACCAATTTTGTATTTGCATTAAAGTGTGATAAAATTATTGCATTGTACAAATACTTATTTAATTAATGACTAGAAAAATGTGAACATTGCCCATAGTGCACAGTTGACTCGATCCACAGTGCAGTCAGCCTTCTAAGCACCCAGTTCACACACACACACACACACACACACATTGCACACTCACACACTTTTATTGTTGCAGTCATGCCCGAAATATAAAAAGCTCTCATCTCACTCACTGCCAAATGCTTGCGAGAGAGTAAGCAACGAGAGCACGAGAGCGCGAGAGCGCAACAACGAGAGAGAGAGAGTAAGAACAAAAGCTGCAGTGAGATCAGCGTCAGGTCAGAAGGAGCTTTTGTGTGTGTGTGTGTGTGTGTATGTGTATGTGTGTGTGTGTGTGTTGAGACTATCGCGCTGTGTTTAAGTTGTTTGCTATCTTTCTACATCGCTTCGGCTCCGTCCCCCAGTCTCCTCGCTACCCTCTTCCTTTCCCGCTCGCACCCTTGGCCATGGCCTCTTGGCACTCGCAATTTGCGGGTCAATGACTGCCAAAAAAAAATACAAAATACACGAAATATATTTGCGTCGACTTTTTTAGCAGCAGCGCCAAAAACTGAATAGTCACACACACACACACATACACATGCAACTACAGCTGTGTGTGTGTAAATAACATACAAGTGTTGTTCTGGTTCTTGCTCTCCTTCTTTCGTTCACATTTTTAAATTCTTAGTCCCCCCGCCCCCCCACGCACCAAGCAATTCGTCTTCTTCTTCTTCAGTGTCGCCTATGCAGTTGCGCATTTTTTCGTAGGCGTCTTAAAACTTTGGAACAAATAATGTACACTTTATTTAATGATTCCCTATAAAAAATATACTCAGAATACGAAAATTTGGAAATAAAAACTGCGAAAACAAAAGTTGAAAATTGTTATAAGGAAAATAAAATAGGAAAAAAAATAATTTTCTTTATAAGAATAAGAGCAGAACAAAATTAGGAATAATGTTATTTGGAAACACAAATTGGAGTAAAATATTGGCAAATATCGAAAAGCAATTTAAAACTACACGTATTTATTGTAATTTTTTTAAAAATACTCAAATTCAATGCATTTATTTTTAGTAAATTTATTTTCATATCTACTTTGGTTTTCTTAAACTTTCCTATTTTTTTTCTTTTTTTCTAGGCTATATTAAAGGTTGATATTATGTCTGCATTATTTTGAAAGTCGAATCTTAATGGAAAATGGATAATGGATAATGCATCGCACTAACGGAAGATTTTACCAAGTACATAAAGAATTAGAGAGCCTGAATGTTTACTTGAACTATAAATAAATACATTGTGAAATTAAAATAATTTCTAATAAATGTATAAAATCAATTATTTCTATAAAATAAAATCAAACAACGATCTGGGGCTTATTAGGTCTATCATTAAACAAAAATATATATTCGCAATGCATTATTTTTAGAAGACATTAAATAGAATATAGCTGAAGAGACTGCTCTCCATCTGTGTACAGCACATACATATATATTATAATGCATATACATATGTACATGTGAGTATAAAAACAGTTTTGTAAGATTAGAACGGCTTCTCATCGCAGTTGTTGCCGTTGTTGTTCCTGTTGTTGTTGTCATATAATACCCGAAATTCTAGTCTAACCGGATACAAGGTTCGCTGCATTATTTTGCATTTAATTTTTTCTTTTTCTGTTTTTTTATTTTTGTTACCTTTCCTGGTGCCCAGCAATATGTATTCAGTATTTTTATTTTCTCTTTTCTGTTTTCTTTATTAAAATGGGTAACAGTTGTTCAAATTGATGTAAAAAACTACAAATTATATATATACCTATATAATGATCATAATAAATACAAGAAACAAATCTATATTACTCTAACTGAAAGTAAATTTATTTTAATTAAATTCTATATATATATAACCTCTTTTTCCTGACTCACTAACACGCTGACTCACTTACTTACTGATCATTGCACAGTCCAAGCCGTAAGACCTAGGAGGCTGAAATTTTAACAGAACATAGCTGAGACACTGTATCGTGCAATAATATATTAATAATATACTTTTTTATATTTATTTATTTTACATTTTTTAATTATTTCAATACTCAAAGAGATTGGATAATATAATGATGAATAATGCCTGATCGCTGAACCAACAAATTAGCTATGTTAAAATATATAATGTACACTTATAAAATATAAAATACAAGTCTATTTTATTTTAACAAAAAGTCAATTTCTTTTATTTGAAGTGTATATTTGTTTATTAGTATATATATATATATATATTTATAATGTATTTTTTTATATTGTATATGTATATTATATAATTTATTAAAAATCATTAAATTATTCTAATACTCATGAATAGTTCGGATAGTTAAGAGATGCCAAAAATTTTTGTTTCAATTGCAGATATTAAAATTGCAGACCATTATTATTTGGGTCTTTCGGTCTTTTGGTCTTTCGGTGTATTTATGGTATTTATCTTAAAGATTTGAGTACTTGGTAATTACTTTAATGACTGCCTTGACAGACGGACGGACGGACAGAAGGACAGACGGACAGACGGACAGTCGGGTGTGTGCGCCATCTGTTGGCCCCGATTGCGATGTGATTTTGGGCAGATGAGTTGAGTTGAGTTGAGTTGAATACCCCCAGCTCTCTCTTTCAATACTGCCAATCTTGAATACATACAAACATACATACATTATCCCTTTCCTCTATTCTCTCTCCCTCTCTCACTCTCGGTCGATCCTTCTCTGTGCATTTTCTTGGGCTTTCATTCGTTCCTCAACTCCAACTAGTGATGTAAAAATTAAATTGTTGCATCGATAAATCGATGATTGGGAAAATATGAATATGTTATATTTTCATGTGTAACCAAAGGTAGACTCGTGGCACTCTGGTTAGAGTTGCCGCTTCAGTTTGAGAACAAGCGCGGGTTCGAATCCCACTTTTGGCCAAGTAAAAATATTTTAAAGAAACATTTCAAAAAAATCCTACGCAAGTAAAAAATGTACATAAGTATATCGAAAGAAAATAAAACAACAATATATCAATCCTGCCTAATATTTTTTTCGTATTTTTTGTCTGGAGTATTTGATCTTGATCTTGAAAATATATGAAATAAGAATATGAAATGTTTTAACAATTAAGATGTGCTTTCTAACTTTAAGACTTTAATGTTCTCGACGCAGAACGAAAAATTCTTAGTGTTGAGATACAGTTATTAAATTTTAAGTTTTAAGTTTTTTTTTTTTTTTTGCTCAAATAAATTCATTTTTTTATAAGTAAAATAATAAATATCATAAATTTGAAGATCATGGTACAACTGCATAGATTACCCTCAAAGAAAAATGTTGGTATAATAATTGTTTACCGTCCATGGTTTATTTGCAATTTTAAACTTGATGTTCCGCTTGGATTTACATCACTAACTGCTGAGAGTATCTTCTATCTCCCTCTGCTTCTCCATCATCAAGATCATTATCATGATCATCATCATCATTATCAAGATCATCATCATTATCATCATCATCATCATTAGGATCATCGTCTTTGTTGTATGGCGCATGAGTAATTTGCTATTTGATATTTTTGTATGCATGTCTGTTTTTGTGTGTGTGTGTGTGTGTGTGTGTGTGCAAGTTTCGGGTTTTATGTGTTGTTGTTGTTTTTTTTTTTTTTTGTAATATCTGTGCGCTTTTTGGACAGACTGCACGCGTTTTCTCTTGTCTCTTGTGTCTTGGTCTTATTGCCTCTCTCCCTTTCTCCATCTCGCTCGCTCTTTCTGTCTCTTTCTCTAACAGCTTGCAGATCGTCGTCGACATACATATATACATTCTTTATACATAGAAATATTCTCGTTGATCTTCGCTCTGCGTTCATTGTTGTTGTTTTGGTTTTGGTTTTTGGTTTTTGGCTTTGGTTTTGTTTTTTTCTTCTTCTTCGTTTTTTTTTTTTTGGGTTGGTAGGCTTTTGTTTGGTTTAAGTTTTTTTTTTGTTATTTTTTTTGTAGGTCATTGAACTGACTGTGAAATTTTCGGTTCTTGCCTAAAAACAAAAAATTGCAGTCAATTTAACTGCGGACAATTTTTGTTGGAATTTCTGTGATGCTTCTCTCAGCTCTTTTCTTCTCTCTTCTCTTTAGATCTGTTTTGTTCCTCTTTTTTTCTGCAGTTCAGTTCTTAATAGCTATATATATATATATCGTATATAAATGTGTATGTATGTTTTTATGCAGCTTACACAAAGTAGGAAGAAATATAAAGTTTTCTATCGAAATCTCTGAAAATATTTCATTTTTCTTGATTTATTGCATTACATGATATGTAATCTTCCTTGTTTTTCCTTTACTTTTAAATAATCTATAAATTTTACTATTAAGAAGAAAAACACTTGCAAAGCCAAATAAAAGTGCATAGAACAAAATTAAATCAATGACAGAAAAATCAAAGCAACTTTTCCTTATATTAAAGAAATAAATATAGTACAAAATTTTAATCGCTACGGTCCCTGAAAAAAACGACTTCTTTTCATTTAATACTCATTTTGGTCTCCTTAAATCATATACAAGGATTTTTTTTCTTAATATTTGTATTTCTATGAGGTAAAATTTTCCAATATTAAGCATTCGTTGTAAATGTGTCAACGGGTCGTATGCTTATTAAATGGTGCAACATAGAAAGCAAAGGAGAAGAAGGGAAATGAGTACAACAACTGCAACGCAGTTGCACTCATTAAATTAGATTGCAGGCAATTAAACGCACAAAGGCCGCATAATTAAATGTGACCAGGTTTTTGGGAAGGGGAATGTGAGAGAGTTAGAGAATACACCACACACAAACACACAAACACACGCACATATATATACAATTACAAAACACATGTAGTATTACAGTTTTATTTTTATTTTTATTTAATTTTTTTTTCTTTGTATTTTATTCCTTGCTTCACATTTCATTCAATTTGCGCTTAATTAATAAGCAGCGATTTAGCACAAATGCAAATTGATATTAAATAGCGCATATTAGCGGTTACCCACTGTACAAAAAGCAGCAGGTGCAACTGCTGCAAGTGGCAAGTAAAAAGTGGCAAATTGCAATTGTGGCAAGTTAATAAAAAACACTTTTTCTTGTTCTCACCGAAAATTCGTACTTTTGAGCAGGATATATAAATTAAATATTGTTAATAAAAAAAGATCAATTCAATAAAATTATTATTCAATTGTAAAATCAAACTTAGTTTGAATAAGTTAATTACATTTTAGCGAATTTATTGAATTTAATGCTTAATTAAACTGTATCAGTAATAATTGTATCGGTTACCTATCGGTTATTTCGGTTTAAATAATTTCGGTTTGATCGGTTGCAGTAAAAGAAAAATTTGTTCCGCTTAGGTTTCGGTTAAGGCTACCAATTCCAATCGGTTAATATCGGTTAAAGTTATGTGCCGATATTAACCGATTTAAAGCCCTGCACTTGAGGTGAAAATGCATTCAAAAAAATGCGTCGAGATTTCAAAACGTAAAAGGAAAATAAGAAAATCTTCATTGTAAGATTTAAAAGACTTTTTTATTCTCATGCTATTTTGGTATTCTTCACTGAAAGTTCTCTATTTGTCAATAAGAAATATTTTTGATTTAAGAATCTGGTCTATTTGGACGGGAAGTTATCCTGCATTAACACCCCTCTCCCTGATTACCACCCTTACCACTATTCCCAATACCCCACCCAAAAATACGACTCTGTCATGAGAAGAATGTGTTAAATGGGCATGGATCCTACGAATTTGGGATTTAATTGAGTGCATAGCTTTGAGAAGGCAATGCGATTGTTTCTCAATTGACTTTTAAAAACGCGGTGCTTTTTAGCCCAGTCCTCAAAGTAAACAAAGGCTTTTGAGTTTCTCATGAAACCTTTCCGTCGGTATAAACAACTATTTTTATTTTTAAATAATAGTTTCATATTTTAATGTCTTAATTTTTCATTATATTTTGATTCGTTTTTATTTGCTAATGTTTAACATATGTCAGGAAACATCGAAAAGATTGCAATAATAAACCAATGTATAAAATTTGGAAATTATAATCAGAAATGAATTTCAGCAGTAAGCTTGATAATAAATTCATTTAACTTTTTTATATTCTCAGTCGGTATTTTAAACGCTTACAGGTCTTATAATTTAATTGTTCACATTAATTATTGTACTCGAATATTTGAAATTACATTATTGTCGACTGGTTTTAGTCGAGATTAAATAAATAAATAAATAGACTTTCTTTAAATTTTAAGTAATTTTTTTTTTTATATTTAGTGTGCATATATATTTTTATTTAATTTTTGTTTTAATATTTTTGCGGTGATTTGAGTTGAACTGGGCATTTAAAGTCGATCAGCTGTGGAGTTGTCAGCTGTTTAATATTCCTATGCAGCACAGTGAGAGTGAGAGGGAGGCGAGGTAGAGAAAGATGTAGCGAGAGATGAAGAGGCAAGGAGGAGAACTGGGAGATTCATCCGAGTTGGCCCGATTCACGGTCCAACTTTGTTGACTTTGTCTATGTTGAAATTTTTTTGCTGGCAGCTAGAGCTGAAAATGCAGATGGACATAGGAGTGGAGATGGAAATGGGGTTGCTTGCTTTATGCCTAAACCCTGTGGCACTCGTGACTGCAACAGTTGCAACAGTAGCATTTAGAAGAGGGGTAGTTGTAGGGGTGGGGGATGGGGCCTGAATAGGCACTGAAGGAGGAGGAGGAGAAAAGAGGAACGCAGCATATGCCGTTCTGTGTCTGTGTCTGTTGTGTGTGTCTGTGTGTGTGTGCTGTGTGTGTGTGTGTGTGTGCAACAAGGGTAAGTGCTACTGTTTTTCTTTTGCCACATACAATTTGGTCGGGTGTGAAAAATTATTAAGTAAATGTTTTTCTTATTGTTTTTATAACTTTGTAATTTCTGACGCCAGTCCTTGAATTGTTGGTGTGGTTGTTGTTGTTTTAAAACTTTTATTTTAACCCATTTGCTTCCCATATTATTATTGTATTTAATTGTGTTGTTTGTTGTTCCTATTCAAGAGCATTGTAATACAGCTCTTATAATACCTAATTCCTCCCTAAAATCTGTACATATTGTCACCTACCTAAATACTAATTTTGTTTCAGAATATTCGAAAAAATTAGGAACTTGTAAAACAATTTTTGAATGAAAACTTCTCTTTTAATATTTTAATGTTAATAGGAGATCGAAGACAAACTAATGTGATACACTGAGAAAAAATATATAAGGGAGTCCTGTTTGAGATATATAACACGGGTGATCTCAAATTTTTCGAATTTTTAATTCAATGACGGTTTTTTATTTAGATTTTAGCAAATATTTGAATCATCGAAATTAGTTACTTGAATCAAATATTATATTACATTAAATTTCCTAAATATCAAATTTCCTGATATTAAATTTTAATAAATATTATTTAATGTGTTCAGAATAAATAATTTACGAATCGTTATATAATTTAATCCACACTAGAAGAGTAATTATTAAAGATATATGTACTTTTAAAAGAAATGAGAAGTTTACCTACCTTTAATGGATTCAAGTCGAGCTGAGATTAAAATGAGTGTTTGTTGATCGAATGTTTTTTTAATGATGTTCTTGATATTTTCAGGATGAATTCGTTGCTTTGAATTTAATTTGAGTTCGATTTCGAGTTCGAGTTCTTCAGATGGGGCATAGTCCATGGAGCCTTAGAATTATCGTCACTACAAATTCACTGGGGTACAGTTTAATTAATATTATTATATATTCGTATTGGGTTTTCTTGTTTTTTCTTTAATCTGCGAGATTCTTCACTTGAAATTCACTTACAAAATGCACAACAACAAAAAATAGCAACGTTTTTCAGCACTTGAACAAAAAAAATGTTAAGTTTCTCAACACTGCAAGATGAAAACGTTGAGAAGAAAAAAAATTTGATTCGAAACGCGTTTTCGAACTGCCGTTTTCTAAGGATTTTCAGTTTAGATTTCGATTTGGAAACTTTTGGAACTGCAACTCAATAAATTGGAGCAGGAATACAATAAAATTGTATGTTGACATTTCGAAAACGTTTCGAGAATGTTTAGAGAATATTTTTTGGAGAATTCTCTGATGACAAGGAATACTCTGAAAGTTGTCGGTTGTTTGATTATCTTTGATTATTTTAGGTTGTTTGATTATTATTATTTTTTTTTGGATGTTTGGAAGTTGGTTGAATTTGAATTTGAATTCGTTGGTTTGGTCGACGCACGTCCAATCCGATAGCTAACTGATGTTCATCTAAATGGATCTGAACTATTCGAAATATAATGTTGCCCAGAAACTTTTTTGGGATCAGCGTTGACGTTGACGTCGCCAACGACGTCACTGCCGACGTCGCAGCTGCGGCATTTGAAACGCCGGCGTCGCATCGCGTTTTAGTCCACACTTTATGTGTGTGTTAGTGTATCCCAGTATGTGTGTGTGTGTGTGTGTGTGCGTGTCGACTTGCAGTTGTCAATGCTCCAACGGCAAAAGTCCGTTTCGGAGCCGCTGCGGCGCACAGTGGTCCTTTTGCTCACTTTAGTCTCCAATAATTACAAGCAGTAAAAAATTATAAGATTTTAATGCTAGCAACTAATTGAAGCAGTATTTGTTTATTTAAGTTTTCACAGTTAATTTCCTTAATGTTAATGATTTTTTTTATTTGTAGAACAAATTTAATTATTGTCGTGCTTAGACTTTAAAACTATGTTGTAATTTTTAATAACTCATTTTCTTAATTGTAATTAATTTCTATGTATTTTATAACTCATTTTTGTTTTAATATTTTTAGCCATTTCACCATCAAAGAAATTGTCTTCTTCAAAGAATATTGATAGTACTATGATTACCCATCAGGTTGTGAAACGATGGAAAAAGTGTCATTAATGATATCTAAAATGAATAATTTTTTTTAATTTTTACGTTTTTCTAAATGGCATCAGTCGAAAAAACCTGAAAAGTAATTTGTGTTTTATTTTTTTTTTTGAATACATTTTCAAATTTTTTCCAAAACCCTGTTGTGTCTCTTAAGACTTATGGCTTGGGATGTGCAATGATCAGTGAGTGAGTGAGTCAGGACAAAGAGTTTTATATCATTTTTAGAATTTTGCCTTTTTTCAAATTGAATTAAAATTATTTTAATTTTATATTTTGTATTTATTACTTTTTATAGAGTTAGTAATTTTAAAATACTTATACACAATGTTGAGCATTCTGCGTAAGGCCCTGAAACATGGAGCAAAATGACCACTGTGCGGCCTTTGCACATAATATGCAGGCAACATCATAATGAGCAGCGTCTCTTCAACATCATCATCATCATCATGTTCACACACACACACACACACACGCACACTAATACACCTACACATATGTGCAGTTTTGGGGCTACCCCTACTTAAAGGCTCTCAGTCTCAGTTGCAATCATCCTCTCTCTGTCTCGCTGTCTCAACTGCAGCGGCTGCCCCTCCAGATGCATTTCCCCCTCTTTCCCCCTCTTCATCTTCTTCTTCTTCTTCTGCCTTCCCCTCTGCACCTTCACAAAGCAGTTGCTGCCACCGAAAAATAAAAATCTGCCCAAAACATGCTGCAAAAAGAAATCGCTAAAAAAAAGGCAAACAGCGAAAACAACAAAAACAACAAAACAACATATAAAATAAAACGAAACACACACACACACGAAGCACAACAAAGCGTAATCCAAATGATGAAAAAACCAAAAAAAAATAAGCGGAGAAAAAAACAAAAAATCAACCCAAAAAAAAAAACGGAAAAAAATAATGAAATAATAAAAATGCATTGGGAAGCCTTATAAAAATGTGTGTGTGTGTGTGTGTGTGTGCAATACCTGCGTGGCTCCACTGCACTGATGAGCTGACATCCCCCTCCCCTCTGTCACCCTCTACCCCTACCCAATTCAACCCCTTCTCCACACACACACTCTCTCTCTCTCTCTCTTTCTCGTTCACATATGCACATGTCTATGTATACATATACGATATTTCTATATGCTGGCAAATGAGCGGGACGAACTCGTCCTTTTTCGGCCTATGCGAACACTAACGCTAACAGCGCTGCCGGCGTCGCAGTCGCCGTCGCCGTCGCCGTTGCAGTCGGCGTCGTCGTCGATACTTTTGCTGCGGTGTCCAGTTTTTGTATATGTTATATTGGAATACATACACACGCTATGCAGTCACACATACACATATATATTTGAATATAATGCACAAACACCAGTTGTAGTTGCAGTGCAGTTGCGAGCCCCTCCTTACCCCCTCCCCCACCCCTAGTTGCACCCTAAGGTGGCAACAACAAAGCGCGTGCGTGCGTGCGAGAATTGCGATGCAACAACAACAATCAAACCTACCAGAACAACAACAACAACATTATTAAAATGCAACAAACAAATTGAGAATAAAAAAAAACTGAGCTACAAATTTTGTGTAAATTTGTATTTTATTTCTTTGCTAAAAATCATTTGTTCCCTTTCCATCGCTTCGATTGCAGTGTGCAACATGTTGCATACTTGCTCAAACAAATAATCGCATTGCATCTACAATATATTGGATCTAACTTCTATATTGAATACTTAGATCAGGGATCTTACATTCCACTTACAAATAACAACATGTTGTAAACATTTTCTAAATATTGTAACTAGTGATACAAATTTAAAGAAGATACTTTTAAAATATCACTGTTTTAGAATGTGATAAGTCCTTAATAAATAAACGATTTTACTATTAAAAAATATTTTGTATTTTGAAATATATATATAGTATTAGAAACAATTGGAAAGAAGTGATAAATATTTATTAAAATTTATTTTTAATTATACAAGTATTAAAAAGAAATAATAACGACTCTTAAGTATTTAATATAATTGATTTATTAATTTGTCGGCTTTCGAATGTTGCTAACATTAAATATATTTTTATTTTTAATGTATATATACATTTCGAAAAGCATGACTCATTAAAATTAGTGAATTAACGGAAAAGGCTTAGAAGTAACATTAAAAAAATTTTTTTCAGAAACAAAATAATATTTTCAGAAATATATTTTTAATCTTAGTTAAAAATAAATGTTTTCTGATAAAAATTGATTAAAATAATTAATTAAATAAGCGCATTAACTCTAATATTTTATGTGTTAGTGGGAAAAAAATGTTTTAAAATTGATTTTTTGAAAGAAAACTAAAATAACTTGAAATTTTTAGTATTTAAAATATCACGCGATATTTGTTGTGGCTGCTCCACTGTGCAACTCATTATATTTACTTATTTAAGGACAACACTCTCGCACACACACATATGCACAGAGACACATATTAGTGCACACATGCATACATACATACGCACATACATATGGATAGATAGAGTGATGCACATGACCACAAGAGAAAGAGTAAGGCAGCAACACAAAAATTAAGTATACGCACCGTCAGCTCAAAATACTGGCTATAAACGACGAGTCCTTATACTCATACACACACACACACACACACACGCACACGCACACACACACACATACACATAGGCAAACTTTTCAAATCCCCCCAAAAAATGAGCCGCGTGAGTAGGCCTATCAAAAAGTTGCGAGCCATATAATAAATAGCACCAAAAAGTGCGCAAAAAAAAAATAAAAAAAGAACAGACCGACCGACCAAAAAAAAAAAAATATATACACATAGCGTCAAAAACGCAGGCAAAGCGTGTACCTAAATGAGAAAGAGAAATACGAGTATAAAGCAAAGCAGGCGAATGCTAAAAAAAAAACTCCCAATGATGCACTGCAGCCGGCTCGCTCTGACGCACGTGACGCACGCTACGCACGCATCGCGAATGCCCGAAAAAACGACCAACTTGCAACTTGCCACAACAAAATATAAAAAACAAATAAAAATGTGCAACAACAAAAAAAAAAAAAAAAGAAAAAAACCAGTAGAGAAGCAATAAAGCTGCTGTAAAGCCTATAAAGGTCGGCGGAGCGGTGAATTCAGGGGTGAAGCAGCGGTGAATTCAGCGGAGAAGGAGAAATGGTCAACTGCAATGACATTGAATGCAACGTGCAACTGCCACAAAGCATGTGGGCGGCCTATTGCGCACACACACACACACACGCGCGACGTCGACGTCAACTGCGCACAAACGCACACACACACACACACACACACAAAAAAGAGTTAAAAAATATGCCAAGTGAAATCGAACAAAAATGCATACAAATGTTGAAATTGTATTCCCCTATTTTTTAAATTTTGTTGCACTTTTTTTGTGCGTGTGTGTGCGTGTGTGTGCGTGTGTGTGTGTGCAAAACAACCCCCAAAAAATGCATGCACAGAGCCGAGGATTGCCGAGCACCGAGTACTATCTGACCGAACCACGCAACCACTCGAATCGTCACTCGAATCGTTAGTCGAATCGTTAGTCGAATCGTCAGTTGACCAGTCGCTGGAGCAGTTATGGGCGTTTTTTTATGTGCTGCGCCTACACACGATGTTGCATGCAACAAAACCAAAACAAAACAAAACAACAGCTCAATACACAAATGAACCAAATAAAAATAGCATATATGGTATACACATACATAGAATATTAAAAAAAAAAAAACGAGTTACAAAGCAAATGTTATAAAAATAAAAGAAAACAAGTGACAACGCTACAGTCAGGTTGACTCGACTCTTAGCTGGCCCAGTAGCTGTTTACCATAAATGAAATCATTACTGAAGAAAACTTATATTTTAATTAAATCATTACTGAAAAAAACATATATTTTAATTTAAGAGCAAAAACGGAAAAAGAAAATTTCGTAGCGAAAACTAATTTAAGAATTTGATTAAGATTTAAAAACTTGAATTTTCGGAAATCCCAAGGCTGAACTCTTACGATATCGAAATAAAATAAAAAAAAAATCAGTCAAGAGGCTAAAACATAATTTATTTTATATATTTGAAAATCGGTTTAGTCTTGATCAAACAATTTTACAAGTCTTAAATTTTGTTCAATTTGACATGAATTTTTTCAAGAAAATCAACGGTGTCAAAATCAAGCTTAAAATGTTGTTATGTAATACATAAAATAACATACAGAAAAAATATTTTTGGAAAAATTTATCGGAAGGTACCGTTGTAAACTCTTTGTTTTTTTTTTTTCTTGAACAAGTATTTATTTAATAAGTTGTCATTAAAATATCTTTCACAAAAGTTTGCAAAATTAATATTGCTGTTTTAATTTATCATTATAATTTTGTATTTTTTTTGTATTTCTATTATATTTTACGTTGTTTTTCTCAGAAATCACTTTATTTGGTGCCTAAATTTTGCTAAAGTTGTCATGAAAATATAATCTTCAGTTTCTTCTTGGTGCTGGGCTAAAGTTGCAACTGCAACTGCAACTGCAGCTGCAGCTGTGAAGCTGTGAGCAGCCAAACTTAATGCTGGCTGCTAGCGGGTGTGGTGCGGCAAGGTCGCGGCGTGTGGCGCGCAACAACAACATAAAAAGAGCGACAAAGCAAATAAAAAAGCAAAGGACAAAACAACCAAAAAAAAATAAAAAATAAATAAAATATATCAAACGCGAGGCGGGCAAAAAAGTGGAAATTATATAAAAATGCACTAAAAATGTGCACGCACATGTACATGCTACACACACACACACACACACACACACACACACACACACACACACACACAGACAGACACACACAGATGTTAGTTGTTCTTTTGATTTTTTTGTATTGCCTGCTTTTGGGCGTCGCATTGAATTTGGGAAGGCAACGCGGCGTATGATTGTTTTCGCCATTGGAGTATGTGTGTGTGTATGTGTGTGTGTGTATTGGTAATATGTTTGTTTAATAGGCCTAGAGCTGCGTTGCGTTCCAATGGCAAATCGATGTGATTATGTATGCATATATACGTATATAAATATATGAGTATGTGTGTTTGTGAGTGTGCGTGTGTGTGCGTGTGTGTGTGCTTGTGTGTGTAATTCAATTTTGTGCAAAACATCAGTAATAATTCTCCACCTACCAATCTACAATATTAAATGCATTTATATAAAAAAAAATATACAAACATATTTATATATTTATATTGTACGATATGTAATTGAGTATGTCCGTAAATGTACAGTTTATTCGCAAAATGTATAAATGCATCATTCAAACGCCAACAACAACAACAACAACAATATCACAGAATGCTCTTAAATGATGTCTAATAGGTGTATTTTTATTTTCTACTGCCTATACATCAATTGTATTATCTAAAAAAAAATGCATTTATTAAAAACAAAATCTAGACATTAGAAATGAGTCGAAGGCCTCAGCAGCCAGTACTCTATAAGTAAGTTAATAGTTGTAATTTAATATTATAAGTTAACTGTATATTAATAAATAAATAATAAAAAATGAATTTACATTTCAAAATAAAATTAGAAACCAAGTTTTAAATAACAATTTATTTTAACTGTAGAACAATAAATAACGAATTAATTTGTATTTTTTTTTTTTTTTTAATAATTTCTTACTTCCTACAGAGCTTCAAATTTAAGTTTAAAAACCTTGTATTTATTTTAGTTAATTGTGTATTTTTATTTAAATTTAAAGCTTAGATTGAAAAACTTTGTATTTATTTTAGATATTTGTGTTTTTTAAGTAAGCCAAAAGTAGTTAACAAAAGCACAATTAAGAATTTAAAATAAATTTGGAAAATAAGATTGAAACCAAAAATTGATTTGAATTATAAAACATTTAATATTTGCAACTGACAATTTTATTCAGGGGTGTCCCAGAAAGCGAAACCAACCGAAAATCTCCATTCATTTTTGGGAGCTTTTCGCTTGGTTTTGACTGTTTTCTTTTTTTTTTTTGTTTTTTTTTTCAATTATTTATTAATTTTATTAAAGTCAAATATATTTCATTTTAAAATTAAAGTATCAAACATAAATTAACAAATAAATTGAATTATGGAAAATTTTTTTAACACAAAACAATGTAATTTTTAGTTTGTTAACATATATTATTTATATTTTTTTAATTAAAGTAGATGTCAAAATTAAATAAGAGTATTAGGTTAAAGTAAACAAATAATAACTTCTAAATTGAAAGCTTAGATAAAAAAAAAATAAATTTAAAAGTCAAATGTCATTTTATCATGCTTGCAACTTGTTGTTAACATTTAGATGTCAAATATATAATGGATTGAGAAAATTCTATCTTAAAATTATATTAATAGCTATATTAATTTGTGGACTAATTATGCATTCTATTATTAATCATAAAGAAGAATGCAATAGTATCTTTTAATAAAAAAGACAGCATCCCAATGAAATGCAGTAGAAATATGGAGAAATGCATTCCCCATCTTCCCACTTTCCCCCTTCTTCTTTCCGTCTCTTCTGTTCAGTATTCGGTATTCAGTATTCAGAATGCGTTTGTTGTGATGCCAACTCTTGATTGCTTTGTTGTTTCCCCCGATGCCTTTTTTTCAATGGATGTGTGTACATTTTGTGTGTGTGTGTGTGTGTGTGTGTGTGTGTGTGTGTGTGTGTGTGTGTATGGTGTGTGTGTGTGAAAATTACGTAGGCCACAAAAACAGAGACGCCTCAACACTTGGCCAAGTCGATTGTTCTTGTTGTTGTCATTGAAATGGACCGTAACGATTCTAATTTTTTATTTAAAAAATTATCAAATAATTATTATTAATTTTATATTATTTTAAAAATTATTATGAAACAACTTATATATTTTAATTTGTACATGAAAATTAAACAATAACTTTTTTATAAGGAACTCGAAGATGAAGCTGGAAAAACGTCAGCGTCATTAGATTTGATCATAATATGATTATAGAATATATGTTTTAACATCTAATTTAGTTTTCCCTAACATTAAAAGTAAGTAAACATTCTATTTAAAAGCTAAACAAATTTTTTTAAATATTTATTTTAGATTGTTTTTTAAATATATTTCAAACAGAGAACTTGATCATTAAAGGTTTTATTTTTTTTTGAAATTACATATAATCATCTTGATTTACAGTATTAATCCACATTTCTTAAAACTTTTGATCCGGGTCTAAGTTTAAAAACGAATGTCATTTTTTTTTTTGGCAGTTCAGGAATTTCCTTAATTTTCGTATGTACTAATAGTTTTTTTTCAAACCTTTTATACCCTGAGCTCATTGAAAATGGCCAAAAAAAAAGGTATAATGTGTTTGGCAGAATGTATTTAACAGGCAGAAGGAGGCGTGACAGACCCCATAGAGTATATATATTCTTGATCAGGATCAACGTCTTTTTGAACGCGTCGATCTCAGAGACTATAAGAGCTAGAGACTTCGAATTTGGTATGTAGGTTCCTGGATACCATACGCAGGTCTAGTTTGTTTGCAAATTTGCATGTCACGCCCCCTTCGCCCATAAATCACACATAACAATTTACAGGTGCAATCTTTAAGGTAGCACTCTCTAAGGGAACCATCAGTTGAGAAGTGAGCCTTTTAAACGACCCTGAAAGTTTCAAAGCGATTGACCTATAAATAGAAAAGATATTTCGGAATTAGTTTTAATTCAATAATTACATCTGCATGGCAAATTGAGAGTGTGAGCGAGACAGCATAAATACGTTTATATGCAAGGCGAAAAAAAAAAACAGTAAGAAATAGTACCTATTTTTTTGGGTACCGAATCGAATCGAGCGATAATCAAAAATATTATCGATATCATGTAATGAATATATTGATGTATAGTTTATGTACATACAAATATACAATTAGATTAAAATATAATTGTGTTAAAATATAGTATAATTATGTATTTTTCCATACGACGTCACATTTTTCAATAAAGTCAATAAATTGCATGAGAGGACAATCGATCATTTTGCAGCACTACTTTTGCATCGTTGCCGAGCACTGAAAGCTGCAAATAAATAATTTTAATAATTAATATTTCCTCATCCTCACACATCAATTCAATAAGTTTCTGCTTATTATCATTGTTAAAGAAAAAAGTTAACATTTTCCGCTTTCAAAATCTAATCTCATTAGACATTGTCTTTTAATTCAAATTTCGCGCGCACTTTGAGCATTTGACGTGTGAAAGAAAATGGGTGCAAAGCTGGATGGAATTTTTATGCCAAGTCAGCATTGCCAAAACTATGACAGAAGACAGAAGACAGAAGACAGAAGCTGTCATTAAGTGCCCGAAGTTGTCGCAGCAAAGGTTGAACTCGTGTGAAAAAATGTATATTAATTATAAAATCTTGTTTAATCTGGATGAACAGCAGTACCAAAAGTACCAGCTCTCAAGGCCCGTGGAAATTGGCCACTTTAGTCGCAGCAAGGAGCTCATCTGTACACCCGACAAAAGGGAATTAAAGTTCCTTGTAATGCCAGAGCCAGAGAGCTTTCCACTGGATCTCAGTAAGCAATCCGTAAAGTCTAGTGGAGCTGACATCTTTCCTGAATATTTGGACAACATGCTATTCTTCATTAAGGATAACAAAGAGTTAATGCTTACGAGGATTAATCGTGCATTTAATGCCAGGTGTGATATCATCACACAGAGCCAAGTGCTGCAAGCTCTCAAATGCACCATCTATACGAAACGCAATTGGAGAATTCTTGGTACCAAGTTCCAAGACGCCTATTACTTATGTCTCGCGGAACCAATCTTTCAGGCAGTTACACCGGAGGCGTCGCAGACGGAAAGAATTTGTCAGAATTTGGAGACAAAACTGAAGCGGTTTTTATATTCGGGTACGTAACGCTACACCAAATCAATTTGGAAACATTTTCAAATGATTTATAATAATTATGACATCGAATAAACATCAAGATCCAGAGGAATACAATTTCTTCAAAGAATTTAATAAAAATTGCATGCAGAAAAAATAAAGATGACAAGCCATCATCAAAATGACATTCCGCTTGACAATCGCTACAGTTTTGACAAAGTTATGACAGTTCGAATTTGCTCAAGCCTCTGACCTAGCAACTTTACAAGTCAAAATATTTCTTCATTTTGACATGATGTTTTACGAAAAAATGAAAGTCCTCAGAATCAAGTTTAAAGTGTCCTTTTATACTAATTATGACATAAGGAGTTGATTAAAAGTATAAACTTGAGATTTAAAATTTTGAATTTTCAAAATATTAAAGGGGGAACCCTTAGCATCAACATAGAACCATGGCTGTGATGATTGAAATATGATATGAATTAAGAGACCGAATCATGATCTGTTTTCTTCAAGTTATGATTGTTAGAAGTTTGTCAACTCTTTGACCTAGCAACTTTACCACAACCGTACCGGTACAAGAGTTTCAGTTACGGTTTCTGATCGTAAACTTAATCAAGGCTGAAAGTGCGCTGAACACAATTAATTTATGAGCCAGTCTTGGTCTTAATAATTTTCATATAAATGTTAATTTTGTAATTTGATATTATATTACTTACAGATACTCCCAAAAAGCAACATTTGAGGACCGAGCGTGACGGCGGGAAGTTTTATAAGGTGTTTCAAGTAGAAATGGACGAATTAACCGTGGTCTATGAATCTCCAATGGGTGCCACATGCAATCGAGCAAAAAAGTTAGTCCTGTTCAACTGACTCAGTCTCTATCACTATCAATAACTTTTTATCTCTATCTCTATGTCTGTCTCTCTCACTTCAGCTCATTCACGGATTGCAAGGTGATTCCTCCACTATTTTCAACCCATGATGCAAGCAGATTCTCACAATCAGATCTGGAATTATCGTGGTGGTCGGAATGTTCTCTAAATGGTGTTGAAGAGATTTGCGTAGCACGTCCAAAACCATCTGGCCATGTCGATGCCATTGAACTGATTAGCTCAGCGTCACTAATTGCAAAAAATGTAAGTAATTAATGTAAACTAACAGATTAACTGATAACTGATGATGTACCTACGTGTAATTCACTTATAGTCCGAAATGTGGTCGGTAGAGAAGTGCAACAACTGCATGATCTATATCCTGAGACAAATATGCAATGCGATGGAAGTGAATTGTCCTGATACGGTCTATCAGTTCGAATACGACTCCAACTCAAGTAATATTATAGTCGGAGCCAATTATGAGCGCAGTGAGATGACATTTATTGCGGATTGGTATCGCCGCATCTTGAAAAGAGAATAACTCAGTCAAGTCAACAATGAGTCTGCAGCAATCCGGCTTACAAACTTCAGAGCAACTTTACAGGGTATTGGACTCCATGTGACCCCCAGGTGGCTGAATTGTATTTGTTCTCTGGCTTGTTTTCATTGAATAGAACGAGTTAATTAATATTCTAATACGAATTAAATTTGTTTCAGCTTGGATTAAAATAGTATATGCAGTAACATTTATCCGATTTTGTTTTTTTTTGACACAAAAATAATGAAATGTAAAAAAGTCGAATATGTCATTTGAAGTACCTTCAAATTTGGCATTACATAGAATGGATGGATAGGATGCTTTTCCACCCATTTTCCCCCTCATTTTCCTCAGTCTGTCTGACTGCGGAAAACTGCGTGATAAAGCAGCTTACAAAGCGAATAAATGGGGTAAAAAAAATGTGAGCCGTTATGGGATTCCGGGAGTTAACTATCTATGTATGAGTTCTGGGAGTGACTCCTATATATGTATATGTATATGAATATGTGTGTGTGTCAATACAAACAACGTTGTTAATACAGTGTGGGATGCCGCCGAGTATTACATTAACATTAAAATCAACAACGCAACAACAACAGCAGCAACAACAACAACAACAACAACATTATAATAATATTTACGCTTATACATACACACACACACACACGCACACATACTTGTACATATCGTACATGCGAGCAGAAAGAAGAAGATGAGAATATAATGTGAAATGCCTAAAAAAAATTGCATAAAATGCAAAAAATAAGAATCAAAACAAAACAGCAAAAAAGACACACGAAAATTAAAAAACATGTCCAAAACTTTTATGCGTTGCCTACACTCAGAGAAATAGTTAATTATAGATTTTATATTACATACAACATATTGAAACATTAAAAATAAATAATTAAATTTTGCATTACTTTAATGTATTTTTAATTTTTTTGTTTTTTACAACTGAGAATTTTATTTACATTTTAATAACGGTATAATTTAATTCAATGCCTTCGTTACGCGATGAAAAAAAATGGAATAGAATTGGCTGCAAATTAAAGAAAGATATTAGAATAAATTGAGACGAAAAAATTCACATTTATCTTTGGTCTTCAAAATAAATATTCTGTGTATTTTGTGTAGAACATACTGTAATTTTCTGCTGTTTATTAGAAAAAACAGTTTAACATACGATTACGATAAAATTGACAATGAGATTTTGGCGTTTTTGGCGACATTTTTAAGTGCTTTTCCCTATGAATTTACTAGTTAAATATTTACTTTTTAATTTTAATATGCTATTTGTTTAATAAAAGGGGTATTTATTCTAAATAAGTTTGTTATTTTAATTAATGTCTTCAATATATATAGCAAACTCATTGTCCTGACTGACGGACTGATCATTGTGCAGCCCAAACCGTTAGACGTAGGAGGCTGAAATTTGCACACAACATAGCTGAGACAAATTCATTGTGAGATAAGACGATGTTTTGGGAAACTCAAACTGGAAGGGTGTAAAATTCGGGGTCCACGCTCAAACTGCGATTGCCTGTACATTCGTTTTTTCTCCGGGTGTACGTATGCCCGCCCACGGCGGACATCCCCTGCCCCTCCCTTGCCCCACCAAATTTGTTCGTACTTTCTGTCCACCCGATTGCATTACACGCACGAAAATAAAATGCAAATGCATCGCTTGTCCTAAGGGGTTGGGGTGGGGAAGCGGGAGGGGGAGGGGGAGGCAGTGTTGTGGGGTTAAGTGGGTAGGATAAGGGTTGTGGGTAGAATGCAGGCCTTTTTGACCAGGCCCGGATGTGCTGGCCGCCATTGCATTTTCGTTAGCCGCACGCACAAGCAGACACACGCACACACACACACACACGCACACACATGCACACACACACACACGCACACACACACACACACGCACACACACACACACACATGCACATTTGGGGCGCATTTTCATTTGGTTCATTTTATTCTTTACTCCACTGTTGTTGTTGCAGTTGTTTTGCTCGTTTTCTCTACTGACATCATTTTTTTCGTTTTATTTTGTGTTGTTTTCACTTTTTGTTTTGTTTATTTTGCCAGCTCTTTTTTCCCCCTGCTTCTCATTCCTTTTTCGCGCATTTTTCACTCCTTTTCCCTCTTTTTTTCTCACTCGCTGGCTGCATTTGGTTTTGGGTGTTATGAAAATGGCCAAAAGGACGCACGGATATACGGACAGAAAGACGGATGGACATACCAGACGGACAGAGAGACAGACGGACAGATGGACAGACGGACGGTTGGGAAAAGCACACAAAGTGCGTACCCATTTATCCTTTTTTCTCTCTCTTTCTCTTTGCATGTGTGTGCATTTAATTTTGGTCACTGCTAACTGAGTGTGAGAGATAGAGATAGACAGAGAGTGAGATAGAAATAGAGATAGGTAGAGAGAAAGAGAAACCGATCAAACAGAGGAGAGCTGAGAGCTGTTATTATTAAAATGCGTGCATCGAAGCCTAGAGAAGGAAATATAAGAAGGAGAGAGAGAGAGAGAGAGAGAGGTAAAAAGGAGATGGGGCAAATGTGGAAGCTGACAAAAAAAACAGGGTATCTTGCTGAGATCGCAACAACAACAAGAACACATCCCATTTTGCGCAGATTTAAATTTTTTTTATTTATATCTTTTGTATCATTTAACTTATGATATCCAAATTATTTAGTTCGTATATTTACATCATATCTTATATACATAATTCTGTTTGGAATGCACAAATATCAGTCAGTGAGGACAAAAAGTTTTATATATTTATATAGATGATACAAATATAAATTTAGATATATTAAATCTAGACCTAACCTATTTAAATAATATAGATGCTTGTTTTTTAACTTTTTATATATATTTTTTTATGTTTTATTGATTTGATAATTTTTATATTATTTGTATTATTTATTACATTAAATAAGTAAGTTTTTAACCCTGTTTTATTTATATTTTTAAATTTGTTAAATTTGTTTTTATTTTAACATTTTAAATTTTAAGTTTTATTTTTTATTTATTTTTAAGTTTTTATATACACATTTATGGTTTAATTTTCTTATATTACTTGCATGAATTAAACTTTTTTTGTATAATTTTGCATATATGCAGAATACCGCATTAATACTTTGGATTATGTTGTGTCTGTGTGTGTCTGTGTCTGTGTCTGTGTGTGTGTGTGCTTTATCTTTTTTATTTTAATTTTTTTTATTTTGTTGGTGCAGCTCTTTCCTGTTTTTGGGTTTATATAAACAACAAATTGTTGGGCCTACGCGTTTGTTATTTACTTGATATTTTTATTATTCTTTTGCATTTTATATTTTGATGCCATTTTACTTGTCTTTTTGTGCGTTTATCAATATAATTTGCGGATATATGTATGCATGTGTATTTATATATAGACATATGTATGTGTTGACAGAATCTCCCTTTCTCTATCTCTCTCTTTCTCTTTATCTCTCTCAGTCACTCCACTTCTCAGTCGCTCTGTGTGTAGTGCAAAAAATTAAAAAAAGAGGAGACCATTTTTTAAATATTTATAATATAATGTAATACTTACTAGGCCTTTGGTGGATGGGAATGGGGGTGGGAATGGGGGTGGGAATGGGAGTGGGAGTGGGGGTGGGAATGAGAATTGGTTTTGGGGAATTCGACGGGAATGCGACTGCGTTCAAAGCAACTCATACGCCCCGTGTGCCACGCCCTCCATGTGTGTTTTCGGATGCAAAATGCTGTTTACTCTGGACTTTAATGAAAAATGAGTGGTTAAAAAATTAGCATAAACATTTATAATTGATTCCACTGCGTTGCACCTGCACGTGCATAATTTGTGTCAACTTTTCCAACAGAAGCAGTCAAAGGTACAGGCTCTACCCTAATTGTTTGCCCTATGCAGTTAGCCAACATCATGATACTATACGTGTATACCCTTTGATTACTCTTTATGCAATATATATACACAAATATTCCCTCTTTCTCTCTTCCTCACTCACTCAATTCAATTATGTATAGTGAAAGAACATATAAATTTGGTCAAAAATGGTAGGCGGTGTCTTCTAGTACTGCTTCGTAACATTTATAGTTATTTTTGCAATCAATCTTTAAATGAAAAAAAGTTTATAGTAACAATCGAATTTATAATATTCTTGGTATAAAGAACCAAAACAAAAGTGAATTATTTTTTTTAAAGACGGCGTTTTGCGAAATTCAAATTGCAAGTGGGTCAAATTCGGAGTTATTATTTTAATATACATTTTTAAGGAAACACATAGTTTATTTTATACTTTATTTGATACCAAGAATTTAAAAATATTTATGTATATACGTGTGTTAGAATCATAGACTTTCTTAATATTAATTAGGAATAATCATTTATATTTCAATATACACATATATCATTGATCTTCGACACTTACATGATTTCAATTGGGCATTGTCATCTTTCTTTTTCTTCTTCCGTCCCGTCCCATCCCTATTCCCTTCTTCTACCTCTTTTCTCTCTCTTTCTGACTTTTCTTTCTTTTGAATGCATAGAAAGCTGTGCTCAAAATCATAAGAAAACACAACAAAAACGAGAAATGTGCTCAAAATCATAAGAAAACACAACAAAAACGAGAAATAAATAACAAGTGGATCAGAAGAAAAAGGGCGCAGAGTGAGGGGGAAGAATGGCGAAGAGGGAGAAGAGACCTAAAGGGAAGGGGGAGAAAAGGAGAGTGGGGAAGCTGGTTGAGGTTGCATGTCCGGAACACGTTTGTGTGTGCCAAATATTTGCAACTCACAAATCTTGTTATTTTACAAAATCTTCAGAGACCCAACAAGTTTATACACATCTGTGTGTGTGTGTGTGTGTGTGTGTGTGTGTGTGTGTGTGTAAGATTTTTTTACTTGACTTTTTCAATTTTTTATTTCTTTGTATAAATTTGGTGAAGCACTCGAAAGTTTTGTATAACAATGTGACTTTTGTTGTTTTTGTTGTTGTTGTTATTGTTGTTGTTGTTGTTGTTGTTGTTTAATTGCCCCTCACATGTGTTGCTCTTTTGCTGTGGTGAATTTTAGCAAATGACTTCACTTATTTACTTAATGCTTTGAAATATTTTTGTCAGGATTGCAAAAACACCGAACAAAAATATATAGATTTATAAATACTATCTAATAATAAATGATAAATATTTAGAATAGAAGTAAAACTTTAAGAAAGCAAAACAAGCAATGAAAAAAAAGAATCATTAATATAGAAAAGGACGCAACAAAGTTTTTCTATCACCTTTTCATCCAAAATTTGAATTAAAAATGTAGGAAAAATCTTTTACAATCTACATTCTTTTCAAAACATAAATTAATAAAAAAAATCAAAAATTTTGATATTATATTAAGTAAGTAATACAGCGTAGATTAAAATGCAGTAATAATATTTTTCTATCACTTGTTAAATTAATTCAAATATAGGTAATAGAACTATCTGAAAACCAAAAAAAAAACACACGACTATAGTCTCATATTTTTATTCAATTTGGATTTATATTTTATTTCTTATTTTTTGTTATGATTATTTCTTAATTTTTATTTTATATTTATATTAATATAATTACTGATTAGTTTACATACCTATATGTTAAATTTGGGAACGATTTTTTATATATATTTTTATTTATAATTAAAAATCTTTTTCTATCTCTTGTCAAATTAATTCAAATACAAGTCAAAGAAAGGCAACAATAAAAGTTGAAAAGAATTGACAGTCGCCCTATATTTTTAACTGTTTAAGATTTTGTTTATATTTATATATATTTAATTATATTTACTATTCGTTTTTTATCAGTATACTGATTAAATCTAGATATTTTGAAATAAGTTTTAAGCTTAACGTTTTCTCTATTTTTATATTTTATATTATTTAATTCCTTATTTTTCTTTGTTTTGAAATTTGTACTTTTTCATAGTGCTATCTAAATTTTTGGTGTTCATAGTATTATTCTTGTGGATTCTTTATTTTCCATAACCCCTTCTCTCTTCCCGCTCGTCATGCTTGTCATGATCTTCTGGTTTCCCCCTCGCTCGCTACTCTCTTCACCACACTCTCTCTTTCTCCCTATCGCCTATCCGTGTCCCACTAAGTTCGCTTTGTTGTTTGCGATGCAAGCGTTGAAAAATCCAAATGTAAAACATACAAAAAATGATCAAAAAAATAACAAAAATATAAAAACAAAGTCGGTCGACGAACGCCGAGGTTAACGGCTTCAGTGCAACTTTTTTAGGTTTCTCAAAACACACACACATTTATACACACACACACACACACACACATGCAATTGCACATTGAGAATTTAGGGAAAAAAGAGAGAGAGAGAGAGAGAGAGAGAGAGAGGAAGAGAGGAGGAAGTGCGCTTAAAATTAGTGTGTGTGTGTGTGTGTGTGTGTGTGTGTGTGTGAGTGCATATTTCAAACTACTGTCAGCAAGATCTTACCGCTCAGAGAGCGAGAGCAAAAACGGTAACGAGAGAGACAGACAGAGAGAGACAGAGAGAGACAGAGAGAAAGAGAGAGAGAGAGAGGAATTTGCCAAAAATCATTTGTATTTTTAGCCCAGTATCCGCAAGCCTACACGGGCGCTTATAAGTTGCTGATCACTTACACTGTTCAAAAAGAATTCTTCTGATATAAAGACTGAAATTTAATAGGAATAAGATCGCATTAATTATGGCTAGACCCATTAGTAACAGTGGAGACCCAATAAAGAAATGCAATGCTAACAAAATAAGAAAAAAAAAGAAAATAGATTTATTAAAGCTTGCAAGGTATTCCATATATAAAGAAATTAAAATATTTTATTTTAAAATCACATACTTTAAAAATTGAAAATACAAATAAATGAACTTCAAGTTAAATATATAAAAATACATACAAGAAAAACCAAAAATATAAATATCAAATATACCTACTAAAATACATAATTTTGTATTTGTTATAATTATATAATTTTATTTGGTTGTGCATTAAATTTTTTTCTATTCAACTTTAATTTAAAGACTTGAAATAAATCTTTATTACTTTATAAATCAATAAATAAGAAAAAAAATAATTTATGTTTCAATATAAAAAAATAACGTAGATGCTTTTTAAATATTGTTATTACTTAAAATTTGTTTTTAAATTTCTTTTATACTTTATAATTATTATATTACATGATCATTTTGATAATTTGATATTTGCTTACAGTCGAGCACACTCAACTTCATTCTACACTCGACTACTTGTTTTACACTTTATATTTTTGGCAAAAAGTGGTTTCTCTTCTCTCTCTATCTGCCTCTTTCTCTGTCACTCTCACTCTTTGCATTGCTCTCTTTGGTGCGATCGCCAATACACTTGCATCTCTTTAAAATGCCCCCTGGACTGCTACAGCGACTGCGAAGCGACTGCGACAGCGACTGAGACGCTGCCAGCGATGCCTTCTGCGACTGCAACGCCGACGTCGACGTCGACTGCGATGGCGGCATTACATAGATCGGCAAACGGGCAGAATATTTTTTATTTTTGGTAGTTCAAAGACCGCAGTTCCATCAGCGTGACTTTGTTCTGCCGCTGCCCCCTCCCCCTTAAGCCCCTACACCCCTCCACCACCAACCCTGTACCCCTCCCCCTGCCTCCCTCCCTTGAATTAACCCGTTGCCGATTGTTGTTGGATTTATTCGTTGTTCTGTGCAGGTTGTTTTTTTTTTGTTTTTTTTTCGTTGTTTCTTGCTTCCGTTTGGATTCCGTCTATTTTTCAAGCTTTATTATTCCCCATCCCCATTCACATCCCCTTCCCCTTCCCCTTTTCCAATCCCTTCTTATCACGCGCCATTTATGAAAAAATCACAGTTGTAACCTAAAAAAATAAGTTTAATAAACTAAATTTTTAAAATATAACAAAAAGTTGTATAAAATAAAAGAAATCTAGTTTCAGATGTTAAAAACCAAACAAATTCTTCACTTGCTCTGGGAGAATCGAGAAGATTCGTAGTTTCCTCCGGTTGACTGTACAAGTGCAACTATGAGAGAGAGGCTTGAAGAGAGGGTGAGAGAGAGAGAGAGAGAGAGAGAGAGAGAGGGAGAGGGGGAGAGAGGAAGACTTGTTGCACGTCGCGGCACATGACGATTTCTTCTTAGAGTTGCACACACACACTAACACACACACACACACACACACACAAAAGGGTGATGAAAGCCTATGCAGCCAGATACAGATTCAAAGATTCAAAATTGTTGACGAGGCTACAGGGAATGAGGAAGCAGCAGAGAATGGGGAAGAAATGAGAAGAGCGGGTAGAGTGGAAGGGGGAAGAGCTTGTAGCACTCCACTATGGGAAAATGGCCCAATCTTTTGCCTCTACCTCAAATTTTTTGTTGCTCGATATTTCAAAAATATTTTTTGATATCCCATATCTGAATACTACGATAAGTAATAGAATAGAATATACTACCATATATAATATAATAGAAAAGAAGTATTTTCTTTCAGATTTTTTGGGACTACCCAAAATATTTAAGGTTTATTCAAACAAGATCGAACTGAACAAAAAAATTAAATAATTATATGTTTTCAACTTTAGTCTAACTAAAGTTTATATTTAATTTTTATGTCAGCATAATACACTTTTTTTTCGGATCGTAAAGCGTGGTCGAACTTAAAAAAAAAATTATTTACTTAAGTTTAATTAAGGTGCACGCCGAATTGAAAATCTCCAGCTTTACATTTAAAGTTTATGCCAAAATATTGGGCCTTTTTTCCATAGTGCACTCTTTATATTTACAGAGCATAACATTTTTTGTTGTTCTTCGATGCGTTTCTTCTCTCGCATTTTGTCCCCACACACTCACACACACACACACACACACACACACACACACACACACACACACACACACACACACACACACACACGTGTAGAGAATTTTTGGCTTTTTTTGTGTTTGCTTTTCGTAGATGTCGGTTTCCAAATTAAATTTTGTTGTTCTCTGCGCTCTGTGACTTTGAAATCGGGATCAATGCACTCATTTCTTTTCAACTTCTATTCATCTTACTCTCTCTCTGTCTCTCTCTCTGGCAATGTTTATCTCTTTCGTCCATCAACAGTCATTTGAAATTAAAATTGGTTTTTTAGTTGAGTTTTGCACTATGTATTTCTTTTTTAAAAATTTATCTTAACGTAACAGATAAAAAATATTTTTTTTTAATTCGAAATAACTCACATTTTATTTTCTATATCATAACATGACATGCTTTTCATAATCAATAAAATTCGTAGTAATTAAAATGATTCTTGTAAATTGTATATAATTTTACTATAAAAGCACATTTAAAAAGTCAATCTTAATTGATGAATAAAGTAAACAAAAATCCAAAACAAAATCAATGCAAAGCCAATAAGCACAAAAAACCCAAATGAGTGAGAGATAAGACACAC
The DNA here is from genome assembly GCF_004354385.1 of Drosophila innubila. Classification (NCBI taxonomy): domain Eukaryota; kingdom Metazoa; phylum Arthropoda; class Insecta; order Diptera; family Drosophilidae; genus Drosophila; species Drosophila innubila. Next base: position 507,038 of record NC_047626.1, read on the forward strand.
TTTAAATACAACACACACACACACACACACAAAAGTCAAACAAAGCTCAAGGTGATCCTCTTTTTAAGCAAATACTTAGGCTCTTAACACTTTTTTTTTTTTTTAGCTCGCTTTTTATACAAAATTACAAAATATATATAAACACAATATAAGCCAATAATAAATGAACAAATGAATTACATTTCCATTACGATTATTTGCCTGACTTCAAGGCAGCCAAAAATATTTGAGTGAGTCAATAATCCAGATGCAGTTGCACATTTAATTGTTGCATCACTTAATAATATTTTAAGTATTTCCACACCCTAAAACCTTTAAATATACATATTTAATTTCTTAACAAATAAATAAATAAATAAAAAGAGATATATGTATATAGTGAACCCAAAAGAATTCTTTTTATTTCTATTTTATATTGTACAAATTATGATATTAAAATTGCAAAGGTGCCTTAAGGTTTGACAGTGTAATTAATATACAAATTTACCAATAGTTAAGCTATTATTAATTACACATTAGAATTTGCACTCTCTACACTCTACTGAAAAAACTCTATGGTGTACAAAGGCCTTAAGCATTGAAAATTGAGTTCAAGATCTAAAGGATAACATATATTTTTTTTGGCGAGTTTAATAAAATTTAAATGCAGAATGAATTAAGAGCCCAAACCATTATAAAAATAACATTCTGATTGAAAATCGATTTAGTTTTGGTTAAGTTATGCAAGTTTGAAGTTGATCAAATTTTTTGCAAATTTTGAAAGTGTTGTTTTATACTAACTATGATCAAAGAAGTTGATTAAAAGTGAAATCTTGAAAACTAAAATTTATAACTTTCAAGATTCCAAAGGGGAGACCCCAATGATTTAAATTCGAAACTATGATTTACAGGAAAACAACTTTTTGAACAAATTTAACTAAGCTTAAATTGTTGTTATATGCAATAAAATCAAAATTCTTTTTATAATTCAAATCCAATTTTTAGTTATTTAACTAATTAACAAATCCCTTGAGCACTAGGCTTATTAATCACCCCCAGCTTTTCACCCCCCCCCCCCCCCACCCTTTTCCACAATTTGTTGTCCCAATTAAGGAGAAGAAGAAACGATAAACTGTTATTTTCAACACGTTGGAAATTATGAAGTCATCAAAACGGAAATGACGACAGTATGAAAAACACATGATTAAGGCATTAAATGATTTGCAACACACTAATAAACACACTCACACACACTCACACACACACACACACACTATGATGGGCCATAATCAGAAATTCTGCTCGGGGCAAAAACAATTCGTAAAACTAGCAACAAGTTCAAAGTTCAAAAGGCTGAAAAGCCACAAAATCAACACTTTCACACACAGGCACACATGTGTGTGTGTGTGTGTGTGTGTGTGTGTGGTGTGGGACAGGTTTAGAATTGATGCCAAGAGGCAAAAACCGCTTAAGTGCGCCTATAAAATTACTCTGAAAATTTCACACTAAAACTTTTACCCTCCGAACTTTGGAAAATACCCGAACCCACAAAAAAGCATTCGTAGTTGATGATAATGATGTGTGTGTGGTGTGTGTGTGTGTGTGTGTGTGCGTGTGTGTAAATGAGCTGGAATTTTAGGGCACAAATTCATCATAAAATCACTTAAAATGATATTAACAACCCTTATCCCCTTACCACTACCCTTAGTCCGTACCCTTTTCCTTGTGGTTGTCGTCGTTGTTTGCGAGGTCAAAGGTTTAAAACTTTTGACACGCAATTACTTGAACACATGTGGGATAGCCCTGTCTGGGGAAAGCGACAACAACAACACAGCAACAACATGCTAAACGGAAACGGAAACCCTTCAACCCTTTGGTTCCGTGTCCTGTGTCCTGTGTCCTTTGACTTGACTTGACTTGGCGTGCTGCCTGCCTATTTTATGGGCGTCATTGCCTAATCCTTTGATGGGCCTAATCGTGGACATGGCCCACTCACATACACACACTCTTCCAATACTCCTTCCACCCTCATCTCCTTATCTGCTTCTTTCCCCATCCCATCCCTTCCCTTTCCTCACTCTCTTACTCACATCATGCTAATTTGCGGACAGCCGCCTTCGTTTGACTCGACTTCCGATTCATGTCCTTGTCCTTGCCCTTGTCCTTGTCCTTATTCCTGTCCGTGTCCCGTATTCCAGTGGACAGTGCTGTCAACATTTTAAGTGCTAAATTAGCTATCATTCTCGATTCCCTATAAGAATGTCGAAAAATTATTACTCATTAACCAAAAGTTGAAAATGAAAATTAGAAAAACAATACTAGGAAGCATTTAATTTGGATATACAAATCAGTAAACCAAAATTTGCAATTCTGCTTTTAGAAAATACAAATTTGAAGGTAAAAGTTTAGGAAGACAAAAATTTGAAAATTCAAAATTTTAAATCTCAAGTTTTTACTTTTAATCAAAATTAAAATTTATTTTGACTTGTATAACTTCGGCAAAACTGTACCGATTTTTAAGCGGAATGTCATTTTGATCATGGTTTGGCATCCAAATTGACTCTTCTTTCCAATTTAATTAAATTCGTTAAAAAAAATGTATTCCTCTAGATTTAGATATTTACTTTGGTGTCATAATCACTATAAAACTACAACTTATAATGTTTAAATGTTTCAAAATTGATTTGGTGTACCGTTACGTACCGGTGCTGATACCGAAATCGAAAGAAGAAAACTGAAATAGAACCTTTTACCGAAACAGCTGTTTCGAAACGTACCGGAACCGAAACCGTAACCTCTATTGATTTCGGTTTGATTCCATGATCAAAAATATTTTATTAAATATTGTTGGTAGCATAAAATATATTTTTACATTAAATTTTACGATTTTATTCAAACAGTCTGAAAAGTAGTGTGTTTATTTTGAAAAATAGCCAGTTTTGTTTCTAATAGAATTTCAAATTCAAAAGTCTAAGTCTAGCTACAAAATAACTAAAGTGTCAACACTTTTCTATGTCCCTTTCTTATGCCAGTTCTTGTTTCATTCCCCTCCTTCGTCTACTCGCAACCGGACACCCCATAAACTAATCTAAACACACAAGGAACGGCCGGAGACCATAACGGACTGTGGGGGATGGACAACCGACCGACCGACCGACCGACCGACCGACCGACCGACGGACCGTTTGCCCATATCAATAAATGTGAATGCCTTATGCTCACCCATTTGGCATGCGGCATGTGGCAAGTGGCAAGTGGCAGAGTCTTGTGGCGCCAACAAGGAAGCGGCAACAAAAGCGTCATAAAAGTGTTAAAATCATTTTGGGGTTGACTTCCGTCTTCTGACCTGAGACATCCTTACTGACTGACCCCAACCCACAACGGTCATTCTACTTATTAGCTACGTGTATTGTGAGTATTTGGCGATTATAGTTGTAATTTAACAGAGATTCTAACTGAGATACGAAAAACAATCCTTGACGCTGCCACAAACGAGCTACGAGTACTTTTTTATCCGCCTGATTTTTAATACAATAGTTTGCCGACCCAATTTTATTTTCATTCTAGTTTCGATTCCTAAAAATATTATTATAAGATTATTGCATTATTATTGGGTTACAAATTTGAAGGTTGAATTCTATTAAATTGTAAATGAAATAAGTGAAACTTCTATATGCATAAAACTCTTTGTCCTGACTCACTCACTGACTCACTTATCATTGCACAGCCTAAACCGAACGACATAGGTGGCTGAATTTCGCACACAACATAACTGAGACAATTCACAATTCGCGTTTTGCGAAATTCAAACTTCAAGTGTCACTTTCGGGGTCAAAGTTCACACTTTTAGAAAATTGCTTAGTATAAGATAAAATATAGGAAAAAAGAGTGGTAAATTAATTTTCATTAATTGGTAGATTAAATGTGCTCCGAGTTGTTTGGCAAGTAAAGTGGCAGTGACTTGTTGCCTTGGCTAATTCATTTACATAATACCTGCGAGACGTGGAAGGGACTTGGGATAGCATCGGAAGATGCCTCGGAAGACCTATCATGCGCTACGTTTAGAAGCTTACCCAAGAGTGAAATCGCTTGACGCAACACGTCTCTTCAGTCTATGTCTCTTCCCTTAAATTCCACACACATAATACAGACCTGCACAGACCACACACCAAATACACCCACCAGGACAACCCGAACTTCATCTGCCTTCTCCACTTTCACTTTCACTTCCACTTCCATTTTCACATTTCACCCCGTCCACATCCTAAACGCATTTTGTGGGTCAAGTCAATCTACGACGTGTTGCCGAAATCCGAGAAATTCACTCTTGAATTTTTTATAAATTCATAGCACAAGTTAAATGAATTCACCCAGGAATTCCGAGATGAGCCTGAGGAAAGAAGTGGGGAAATATAATGAATACTACGTACACCCAGAGAAAAATACTCTTCAACTTAAATATTTACACATTGACTTAACTATCACTATAGAATTAGTAAACTTAAAGTGAACTATGCAATATAATATTATTATAAATTAAATATTAGTACAGTTAAATGCAGTAGATTTTATATTGAATTAAATAAGTCTAAGTAGTTGTTTATTTATTTTATTTTTATTTAATAGGTCTAAATAATTAAAAATTGATTTTTTATAGTTTATGTACAAAATTTGATTTAAGTCTTCAGATAAGTGTAAAGTAATGAATTGAAAAATAATGAATAAAAAAAATACAACCTTTAATTGTAAACAAAATAGAAGCGGTTCAAAATTCTAAATTAAATATGAAAAAAAGTTGCATTTTGATTCTGCAGCGAGCGTTAAAAACAATAAGCATTGTTATGAAACATAATTTAATAAGCAAACATTTCAACTTTTATACATTTTTTAAACATGTACTTTAGGAAAACTAATTATGCAATGTTTTTAAGCTAAAGTGTTTTATTTTTAATGATACAACAAATAAAATAAAATTGTAAAAATAAAAATTTTGTTAAATTAATTTACAAAACCTAATACAAAAACTTAATTATACTAACTAAGTTTCTTACAACATGTTACATGTTATATAAAAACAAATGCAAAATAAAAAAGTATTATTTATGTTAAATAAGAATATAAAGAATAAAGCTATATTTCTCGGCGTGCATCTATCTGAGACAATGTGTAGTCTGTATCTGCATCTGTATCTGATACTGAGTATCTGTATCTCAGTCTGTATCCGTATCCGTATCTGTGTATGGTTGTTTATCATGTTCTGACTGATGATTATGTGTGTAATTTCCAATTATGACTTCCTTCCGCTTACCATCTTCAAGAGGGTTGAGTGTGGGTGGGAGAGAGGGTGAGAAATAAGGGTGGGGAATGGGGAATGGGGAATGGGGAGGAAGGTCGTCTTTCTGGACAAGCTGCTGTGTTTAATAAACTCGTCTCGTTCTACGGCTTCCTTCATTTAAATATGCGTGTCTGCATCTTTATCCATATCTACATAAGTCTAGGACTTTTCACACTACACACACACAACACACACACACACACACACACACAACACACACACGCTGGCGCTTCGGAGTTGGGTCAAAAGATGGCATGAGCTCTTTTTTTTTATGAGGCTCATTGGGAGAACTGAACTGAACTCAACTGAAGTGGAGAATTGGAGAAGGAGAAGTGGAAGTGGAAGTGGTAGTAGAAGGAGTGATGTAGAGGAGGTCGACGACTGGTCGTCTTGGCCTTATTTGACTTACATTCTGGATGGGCTTTTGATAGCTCTTGGCTTGTGAGGTTAGGATTGTGTTTGTGGGTTTGGATTTTGGATTTTGGAGTTGGGCTTTTGGGCTTTGGGTAAGGAATATCTATATTTGAGGCTGCTTTCTTTTTTCTGATTCACATTGTTGCAGATACTTTTGCTTCCTTCGCCTCCTTGTAAGCCCAGTAGTCGAACAGTACTGAGGCTTATAATTTTTTCACGTAGTCTTTTTCCGACTCTAAAACACCGATGAAAATAGGACGGTTTTCTATTTTAATCGGTGAGCACTGACGCTCTTTGAATTTGAAGTTTTCATTAACTATATTTATTATCTATTATCGGAATTAATCGCAGCCAGATTAGACAAATGGAACAGCTGTAGTGCCTGTTTTAAGTTGTTAAAAAATGAAATCGCCTAAAATAAAAGTATTTTTTCTTTATTTTAAAAATATATCTTTGATTTGTTGTAATTTTGAATTCATTTATGCCGCAAATATATAAAGACTGGGCGTCTTAAAGTCGAGCACCTCGACTATAGAGCCTCTCACTTGTCCCACACTTATTTTCCGAAAGCAGGACGGTCTCGTCTTGCCGCCGGTAATCCTCTGATTTTCTGGTATTTTGTATGTTGAGTCTACGCTTTTGTACCAGAATCTCGTCTGCTCTCTCTCTCTCTCTCTTCCACTCTTCCACTCTCTCGCCCTCTCTTTCTCTCCCTCTCTCTCTCTGTCTGCCTGGGTGCGTGTGTCGCATTGGCATAATTTGTAGGTCATACACATATTTGGCATGTTTGACATGTTTTCTTGGTGTTTAACATGATAAACACTTAAGGGTGCTAACAAAACAGAACAAAAACAACAACAACCACAACAACAACAACAAAACAGAAGGGAGCAAAACTAAACACGCACAGGCTTAACATCAGAGAATAATACTTGGATGTAGTATAAATACCTAAAGTACTTTTTTTTGATTCCTTCTTTTGCCATAAATACCAATTCGAAACTTGGAAATTATTGTCGAACGTCTGCATCAAAACTGAGATTTAAGTATTTTATCACTGTTTAAATTTAATTGAATTGATTAAAAAAAAATATGCTTTTCAAGATATTTAAAATGATCGCAATTTCTATGTTGAAACTACATCTGGAATTTTCTCATTCAAACAGATAAATTGTTTTTTCTCATTTCTCAACAATTTCAACTTTACTCTCGAATAATATACTGTCTATATACAGTTAGTCATGAAAGTCTGCAAACAAATTTACAAAATGCAGTGAGCCACAGCTTATTTGACCCACTACTCTTACAAAACACAAACTTAAAGTCTAACTTAAATTAAACTTTGAATTGAAACGAGATATGACCATGATTTAAGCGCAGATTTTTTAAATTATTCTTAAGCTTACGCAAAATATTATACGCGTATATTTATTTTTTCGCATATATAGTGTATTTAAACTAATTGTTGGGTCAAATAAGCTGTGAGCTATTGATATAGCTCTTTTCGTTATTTTAGGAATTCTCTATGTTTCTTCCTGGAATAAAACCAGCAAATTGCTATCAAAAAACTCACAAATGTTCTTACAGCATTTTTGTTGACTTGTTGCTTTGGATTAAGCTCCTAATTAGGGCCATCGCCATTGGCCATTGGCCAAAAAAATTGAAAACTCAAGCTTACTGAGCAACTGGCCCCAAGAGAAATTGTGCTAACAACTTCAATCAAATGCTGGCCTTAAAAATAACCAGTTTCCGCAAATGGAGCTGCAACAAAGAATGATGGTCAAGGCGCAAGCACAAGGGGCAAGGGGCAGGGGGCAGGGTGCAAGGGGCAAAAGGGGCAAAAGGGGCACCGGCAAGATGAAACCGGTGAAAAGACAAACTTAAAACTAGTTTTTTTAGTTCCGCGTCGAGTTGATCACGATGTTGCAACGTTTGGTATTGCCAAAAAAAAAAAAATAAAGATGCAGCAGGTAGAGGCAGGAGTGGCCCGTGTGGGGGCAGGGATAAGAGAGGAGAGATGGAGGGGAATTTACACACAAAGTGCGTTAGTTGTACGAGCTCCGCTTGAATTTTTCGCCCATTAACCAAAAGAAACAGAGGCTTATACGTTTGTGACAATTTCTGACCATGTTATCTATACATTAAAATCTTAGTCCTTACTTACTCACTGACTCACTGATCTTTGCACAAACCACAAGACTTAGGAGGCTGATTTGAACACAAATCCTCTATATATTTTCAATTTCAGGAATTTTTAATTAGAATTCGGGAAGAATTTTTCTTTTCTTTCATAAAATTTTATTAATCAATATTTTATTTTGTAATTTTCATACCAATTGAATCGATCTGTGTGTTCGCTCTTTCTCATTGTCGCTCTCTTTCTGCTTTTCTCAGCCGCGTGACTTTTGTGCGAATAACAAGTTTTATAGGGATACTCATAAGGAAGACCCTGGAAGACCATTGCAGAACTCTTTCTGCTCATCATTATCATCATTATTATTATGATCATCATCATCATCATCATCATCGAATTGCCTTCTTTCTATGTAGGTCGTTGCAATTTAATACTTGGATTTCATGTTTGCTTCTTCTGTTGCTCCTCCTTTCCCTTCTTTACCTTCTTTCCCGTTTTTCTTCACCTCTTCCACCTCTCTTTCTCGCGTTTTCTCAGCCCCTTTGCCGCATCTGTTGCATTCGTTTTATTGCTGTCCGGTTTCGGTTTCGTTTTCGGGTTCAGTTTCTGCATCGCTTATTTCGGAGCCCTTGCCCCTACCCCCCACCGCCACCCTCACCCTCACCACTTCCCCAATTACTAGTTGCATGTGCAGCTGAGCTTCAAATCTTTATATTTCTTTTATTTGGGATTCTGTTTTGGTCAACCTACTTGCATTTCTTGCTCTCTCTGCCAAAAAAAAGACATAGAGAGAGAGAGGGAGAGAGAGAGAGAGAGAGAGAAAGGGGCAGAGAGAAACTGGTTTCTGGCTGCCCAAACATATTCGTTGCATTGAGATTTCAAATACGAGTACACCTCCTCAATCCCTCCCTCCCTCCTCTTCCTCCTCCTCCTTTTCACTCCCTCCATCCTTCCTTTAGCTGCCTTCTCATTAACCGAAAATTGGTCCTCTTGATTTTGGCATATATATTTCTACTCCTATACTCATGTTATAATAAAAAATCTTATACTAAAGTGCACAATTTTATATTACTTTCGTAGAATTAATATTTTTTGAATTAAAGCATTTCAATACAAATTAATTTTTATGGTGCAAATTTAAAATAGTTTACATTACCCGAAAAAAAGACAAAGACTTTCGTATTTTAACAGAGAAAATTCAAGTTCAATCGATCTCAAAATCAATAATCTTATCTCAAGTTCGCAATTCCGCATATCTTATTCTCGAAAAAAGAATGATCTAATTTAATTTACTCATAAAATAATCATGATTTTTGAGCAAAAAAATAAAACTTAAGAAATAATCATTATTTTAGAGCAAAAAAAATAAAACTCATAGCATAATGATTATTTATTGAGTTTTATATTTTTGAATCAAAAAAAAACTCAAGGAATATATGAACAAAATTTATATACGTTCCTAGTAAACCATTTAAAAAAAAAAAAAATACTTCATTTTAATTTATTTTTTTACAAAGTCAAAATAACACCTTAAATTTTTGATCAAAAATAATCACAAGTAAATTAATAAAACTCATGGAATAATGATTATTTCTCGAGTTTATAATAGAACTTATAATGATTACAGTCCTGATATTTTTCGATATTCGTATAGGGAATCATAAATTCAAGTTTTATTCTGAGTGTGAATAAATTAGCCGAGAGGCAGCTGTCTCACTTGCTTTCTCTCTCTCTCTCTCTCTCGCGCACATAATCCAGAGCAAGATAAGAGTTATCGTATCTCAATTTCTTTTTTTTTTTCGTTTTATATTTTCTGTTGTCCTACGTCATGAATGTCTCATCTCGTCTGATAGAGACGTCAGGTCGCTAGAGGATGTGGCTTGTCCCCATCAGATTTGATTCGATTTAACAACGGTTCAGATTCGGATTCGGATTCGGATTCGGATTCGGATTCGAACTCGGATTCGAGTTGAGAGCACATACGAGAGTTGCCTGTACAGTGTACACATGTGTACACATGTATATACATGTGTATCTGGTTGCCAGGATTAGTGGCGAGTGGCATGTGGCAAGTGGCAAATGCAACACGTGGCTATCCCAGCCAGTCAAGGGATGGAAAGCGTCGACGAGAGGATGGCAAGAGTAGAGCGCAGGAAGGCAGAGACAGAGACAGAGACAGAGAGGGCTGCTTGAACAGTTGACTGGCTGGATAACGCGGGGCCGACCCGACCCGACCCGACCCGACAACATTTACCATTTAGTCTTTAACATTTACCATTAACCATCTACCTTTTAGTATTTAGTATTTAGCTAGTGCTCATGGTCAAACTGGCGGGCATTGAATTTCTCCAAGTGTTGAGCTACATTTTCAGCTATTAAGCGATGAACCGTAAATACAGAGAAAAAACTTATGAGAAAAAAAAACAACTAATCGAAAAAATGTTTTGACAAAATACACAAGAACATTCATGTTAAATGTTCATATTTTCAGAATAAATATTAATCGAAAAAGTCAAAGCTTTTACTATAAGAATAAAAACCACATATTATATTTGGAACAGAGAACCAAATCATATGTCGATATTGTTAAATAAAAGTAAAAGTTAAAAGAAAATTCAGAGCATTTTTCTCTGGGTGTACAAAACCTTAGGCTCAGTTCCAGTTCCAGTTCCAGTGTTATTCTTTGTTTTAGTTCCAGTCTTCGTTCCAATCTCAAGCTCAAACTGAAACTAAATTCAAGGGTTCAACTTGCAACCTGTTGAAGAAAGTTTTAAGAGCACCGTTACGGCCAAAAGAAAGCCAAAAGAGAAAGCAAAGCGCATAAAAATCCCTTACTTTTTGTATCTTTTTTTTTATATTTTTTTTGTTTGTTTGTTTAAATAAGATTGACTCTACGATAGCACATAGAGAATTTTAGCTAATTTGTTGTGTCAGAAATGGTTAAAGATGACGCATGTTGAATGTGGCAGAATCAAATTGAAGTCTTAGTTGACGGTGCTGTTGACTGTGATTCACAATTCACGAGAAGTTTCCACTGCGAACGCGACGCTGCAAGCGCTGTGAATGAAAATAGATACTTTATTAGTTAAACAAGTTGTATATTGCAGTTCTACTTTATGTTCTTACTAAGCACACAAAAACGTTCTAAAACTACAAAAAAAAAACCCAATAGACCCCTGTACTTTTTTAAGTACGGGGTCTAAAAAAAATACTTAAATTCCTATATTTTTCTACTATTTATCCGGCAATTTTAAGGATTTCAAGAGCTACGGCATAGCTCTTATTATTATTTTAAAATCAATACGAACTTCGTAAGTATTTCGTACATTGTTTTTTAAAATCAAAATTAAGTGTTATTCCGCAACATTAAAATAAATATTGATAAAACTGATATGAAACATTAAAAACTTTATCGTTCAATAAACAATTTATTGCTGTCATTGGCGGTTTTTTAAAATCCAATTTTAAAGTGAATTACGTAACCAATCTATATTATTTGGCACTGTACAAATCGGAAGCTTTTGGCGCAATGTGCGGAAGGCCAATTTCGTTTTAAAGAATACTTTTCAGAAATATTGTATGTATTAAATTTAATATCGTTCGTCACAGTATTAGATATCAAAAATATTGGGGCATGAACATACTTTTGTCAGTAGACTTTTACCTCGAAAACAGGTTTTTTTTTTTTTTTTGATTATAAGTGATGGGGTATTGTTATTATTATTAATATTTATTTTATGCTTTATTTTTAAAAAATAATTTTTTTTCAAGGATAATTTATTTAGCATCGTTCGTCAAAAAATTGGATAACAGATTTGGCAGCTGGAGGATGCGTTTTCTGGTTAAGTAGGTCATTGGAGGCGCCACTGCTTGTGGATATTGTGAATATACACGTATGAATGTTATGCATCTGGATTCTAGATTTCTGCACTCTCATTTTAGGACTGGTCAAAAGAATATTGCCAACTGTTCAACTGAGCTTACAGGTGCTTGTTGCCAAGTTTGTCAACTTCCTGACTAATAAAAGAAATTCAATTAAAATTCGCAAAATAGATTATTAAGAACACAAGAATTAGATAAAGTCGAATTCAATAATATATATATTTTGTATGATAGCATTTTATATAACAGAAAATATTTTTGATTGCGTTTTTTGCACTTTTTTCTACCACTTCTTAATTTATAATATAAAAATATAAAATTTATATGATTATATATTTATAATTTGACTTTGGGATTTTCAAATTTATATTTTTTTGTTTGGAGTTTTTTGCCTCAAATATATTCTCTAGTCAAATATTTTTGATTTAGGTAATACAATTTTATTCAATAAAATATTTTTGTTTTCGACTTTATTCTAATAGTTCTATTCAACAAGTAATATTCTTAGATTTGGTTTTCCAACTTACGTGTTTCATAGTTTTGTTTTGTTTGGAATTGGACAGGACATCTCAAGGACTCATTTTCGATGTTATTGTTCTTGTTGTTATTGTTGTTGGTGTTGTTGTTGTTCTTGTTGGTGTTGGTGTTGTTGTTGGTCTTGTTGTTGGTGTTGTTGTTGGTTGTTGTTGTTGGTGTTGTTGTTGGTGTTGTTGTTGTTGTTGGTTGTCCGTTCATCATTTAACTGCGAGAAAAAAGAGAAAATATTGCTGAGAAAAAGAGAAATTGACAGCGTCAGGGGGTGGAGAGCTGTGCAGTCGACGTCGACGTCGACACTGACGTCGACGCTGGCGTTGAAGTTGAGCGCAAGAAGGTCATGGAGAGCAGAAGGAAGCAGAAAGCAGCAGGAATAAAAGCGAAAGTTTTGTCTGCTCCAGGAAAACGGGCACAGGAATCTACGGGCGTCACTGCCTGCGTCGACAGCGACAGCGGCAGCGGCAGCGACGCTGACGCCAGCAGCATCAGCACTAGCCGAAAACTGCGCACGTTCCTTTCATTTGGTCTCGACTCCTTCTCCTTCTCCTTCTGCTTCTGCTCCTTCTTGTACTCCATATTTGTTTTGCCCTTTCGAGCTTGCTTTTTCTTTTCTTTTCTTCCTTTTTTTTAGTCGCGTGGATTTTTCCATTTTCTCTCTTTTAGTGGCACAAGTTTCCTTTCGTTTATCTTAAGCGTTTATTTTTTGCAAGAGAATTGACTTGGTCTCCCACGCACTTTTCTCTTTATTCACTCGTGCTCTTAAGCACACTGTAATCCTTAAGAGCACAAACAGAGACAGGGAGAGTGAGAATGAGAGTGAGAGAGAGCGAGAGAGCGAGAGAGAGTCATAGGTTCAGTTGTCTTGGAAAATAGTCAGTGGAGGATGTCGTCAATGACACAAACTGATTTATGGCTAAATAGTTTGAACGCACGCCCAACCAAACCCCCCAATACTCCCTCTAGCACTCATCTTTTTCAGATACCTTTCACTACATTTACACTCGAAGAAAAATGTGAGGAGTTAAATATATTTTTTTTTCATAATTTTTTTTTAAAAATTTATATTTTTATTTAAAATTTTTAGATTAAGCTGAATTTTGTTCATCACAAAATTGTATATCAGAATTTTTCGGCTAGAAATTGCTTTCGTCACTAGACTTTTACCTCGTGTAGAGGTTTTTTTTGTGGGACATCAGAAATTTTTGCAATTGCTTTTGCTTTTGACATTGTAACTTTATCATTAATGCAGGCAAAAAGTAAAATATATAAATTTAGTTGTTGAACGTATTTCATATTTAAAAAAAATTGTTTCTTTAATTATATAGAAAAACTAGGGGGCTTCGCCGAGCATACTCTACTGTCGGAGACCCCGTACTTACTATGAAAACAGAAGTTTTTCGTAATAAGACTTGGATTTCGCCCGATCGATCCTATGACAGCTATATGATATAGTGGTTCGATTAGAACCAACTTTGGTCAGTATATATAAGTCTAACTTAAATGCATATTCTATTAGTTTGGTTACAATATCTCGTAAAACAAAAAAGTTGTTCATACTATGACTTAATATTGGACCGATCGGTCCTATGACAGCTATATGATATAGTAGTCCGATTTGAACCAACTTTGGTCAGGATTTTTAAAACTAACCTAAATGCATATGCTATTAATTTGGTTAAAATATCTCCCTAAACAAAAAAGTTTTTCATACTATAACCTAATATTGCACCGATCGGTCCTATGACAGCTATATGATATAATGGTTCGATTAGAACCAACTTTGGTCAGGATATATAAGTCTAACTTAAATGCATATTCTATTAGTTTGGTTACAATATCTCGTAAAACAAAAAAGTTGTTCATACTATGACTTAATATTGCACCGATCGGTCCTATGACAGCTATATGATATAGTGGTCCGATTCGATCCAACTTTAGTCAGGATATAAAACTAAGTTAAATGCATATTGTATCAGTTTGGTTGAGATATCTCATAAAACCAAAAAGTTTTTCGTTCTAAAATGTGATTTTCGACCGATAGAAAAATGTATTTATTCACTTAACAGGCTCCATAAGCTGCGATCATATAAATGTTTCACCTCCCACTTACACCCCCGTATCTCATTACCCAGGTTGGTTAGAAAAAGTTTTAGCATGACATTTTGTAAGTTAAGACTAAACCTTTCGATCGGTATATAACTCTGATCGGACATTCGCAGCAAATTTTCCAACTTAGCTGTATATATAGTTAGTCACCTTTCGCACCCTTCGTGATGCTTTCGTCACTAGCGCGAACTGCCGTGCGCAGTGATATGCAAACTTATTTAGATGAATGCAGTCAGTCTTTGATTTCAATGTACTCAAATACAATTTAAGCTTAAAGCGTCTTTTGAGCTTTTAAACTTCAGACTGTGAGTTTTTTAAATGAGCTCGAAATGTTTCTGCTCAAATCTTGTTCGACAACCGACTCCATTTAGTCAAGTCACAAACCATATGTACACGATCTTTACGATACGATCTTCACATACTTTCGGTATACCCCGAACTTATGTTTATTAATTTTATTATAATAGATATATTTTCGATGATTTTTAAATCAAATGTAATGTATTTAGAAGCAGAATTTTATGTTAAACATTTTCCACTAAAGAGGATTTACTCTTCTATTTGAAAGCAGATATTTTTCTGAGTATTACTATGAGAAATTGTAGCGAATTCAGAGAATCTATAAATATTTAAGAATTTCCAAATAATTAATATTTAAAGTCGTGAGATATTTATAAGCAGATGTACTTTTGCATTAAAGTTATTTAATTAAATCAGGCAAAATATTCCTTCTATACACTTGAATAAATAGAGGAAGCATAAGAGAAAAAGAAAGAGAGAGAGAGAGAGAGAGACGACATGCGAGGGGGTGTGGATAGGAGGGGTGTGGGAAGGAGAGTGGGGAGGGGGTGGAAAGCTAACCAGTCGTCAAACTGTCGAAATTCGGCAAAATTCGAATTCAATGTCATGCGAAAAATAAAAAATGAATTAATGCACCCTCACTTGAATCAACTGTCGGCATTCGCGACACAAACGGGTAGTTACGGGGGGGAGGGTTTCCCCTCTCTACCACCCTAGCAGGACGACACGACCCAAAAGTAAGAACGTTACATTCTGTTATCAGGTGCTCGACTGTTGAATGTATTTTATTAGCTTTCAGCACTGTCCACATTTCCATACTTTTCCCCCCGAATCTTTGTCAAAAACTGTGATAATTTAGACAAATCTTAACCGATTATGTTGCAGAGTATTTTTTTTTATATCAAAATTTGGCCTCTATTCTGATTCTGCATCAAAAATGTCCATTTTTTTCATACTCATCCCCCTGTGACGCTATTTTGAAAACTCGCGAAGCCGCCATAGCTTCGTCAAAGCCTTACCGATTTCCCTGCGGAATGTCAATTGTAACTTTGTTTGACCTCTACGCTAATTCTGCATCAAAATTATTTCGATTATTGTACATTTTCTCCACACTTTCCCGTTGACACTTTCTCAGAACTTCGTACTATCAAAATTCAGTGAAATCTTAACCGATTTCCTTGCAGAATACCAATTTTATCAAAATTTGTCCTCTATTTTTATTCTGTATCAATATTTCAAAATTAATTTCTTTCCCATTTTTTCATACATCGCAATCACAAGCCCAAAAGTTTGTGTATCTTTTGGTTACCGGGCTAAAGAAAAAAGAGGAAAAATCTGTGGTCAGAATAAAATTGAGAATGAGAAGGAGAAGGGGAAGAAAACAAAAGCAGACCAAATGTGCAGTCGTAGCAAAAAGTAGCCTCACAAAAGGAACGAAACTGAACGTCCTTCACAGACTCCGAATCCGAGTCCGAGTCCGAGTTCGAGTCCGAGTCAGGATCCGAGTTTGAGTGAGGGTGCTGTAACTGTAACTTTAACTGGGACGGTAACTGTATGGTAACTCTAACTGTAGGTGTGGGTTGCTTCTAGGTGGTTTTGGTTTTGGTTTTGGCTTGGTTTGCTGTGGTGTCTTATAAATCGGCGCGTGCCGACCAAAAGCTGGAGCGCCACCTGTTGGTCATAGTGGGAGTCACAACAAAGTGTAGTATGAGGGAATGAGGAACGGGAATTGGACTGTCAACGGTGACAACAATGCAGATAAAGTGGTGAATACTCCTCCTTCTCCTCTTATTCCTCTTATTCCTCTTACTCCTCTTACTCCTCTTACTCCTCTTACTCCTCTTACTCCTTTTACTCCTTTTACTCCATTTACTCCTTTTACTCATCCACCTCTTTCGTGTCCCTAACTCAGTCAATCTGATAGTCGCATCTCGCATCTCCCTCTTCCTCTCTTTCTCTCTCTTTCCCTCTCTCAGTTGTTGTGAATATGATCTGATATTTAAATATATACATTTGGATTTTACTATTTTTCCCATTGTTTTAGTATTTATGAGTAATAGTAATAATCTTAAGCTGGAGCGCCACCTGTTGGTCATAGTGGAAGTCGCAGCAAAGTGGAGAATGAGGGGATTGAGAAATGGGAACTGGACTGTCAACGAAAACAAGAGGAACAAACAATCAAAAAAATTCAATGCAGATAAGGTGCTGAATATTCCTCCTCATCCGTATCCTTCTCCTCATCCTCCTCTGTGTAGTTTGTGACGCAATTAAAGAGGAGGAGAAACATTATTTTTAAAAGTCAGAAAAAGAAAATGCCCTTTAAAAAACAATAAAACTAAAGATCAGAAAAGGTTAGCCACATATTTACAAAATGTACTTTTTATAATGAAAGGCAGATTCAGAGTCGAATTTCTGAATTTCTGAATTTCGGGATGAAAAGCAAATTGTGCTTTTGACGAGTGTGAAAAGTACATTTGATTCGAATTCAGCTGGCAATACTTATGCATAAAGATAGCACATCTGTCCCACTCGCAATCACTACTCCAACTTCTATTCGTTCATCTACTCATGCTCCTTCCTATTCTTACTTCTTTTCCTACTCCTTTTCGTACTCAAAGTCGCACAATGTACGCACAATGCTCAAATATGCATTCACATTCACAGTCACATTCACATTCACATTTGTATAGGCAGATATGCGAGTACTCTTATGTGTTGTTTACATACGCGATTTACAGTTACTGTTACAGTTATGTGCCCCACAAATCGGCATCCAATGCGCTTAGCAACCATCTCAGCTGGATTTGAATGTGAATGTGGACGTGAATGTGAATGTGGATCTGAATGTGGATCTGCATGCAGCATCTGCACAAATCTCCAGTTGGCCATGAATTATTTAACAGTTAACAGACATTACGCATACGCATACACACACACACACACACACACACACACACACACACATACACACACGCACTTTCTAATACAGTCGGAAACTATAGCATACAATTTGCAACTTTTATATACACACGACGAACTTGGAAATTGACGACGCTCTACGCACTATGGGCCAAGTGACCATTTTTATTTGAATAAAAAAAATATGTATATATATACTTGTATATGCATAGGTCTATATAATATGTTTTATCATTATTATAAATTAGGGACCACCCGAATATTATTTTATACCATTTAATTACATAACAAAAATGATTTGTGATTTATAACAGAAAATATTGTGAAAATAACTCCAATTTTATGATCGCAAGAAAGAAGTAAGTAAAGTAATATATTTAAAAATTTTATAAATGAACTATTATTTTCTATATAATTTGTTATTACTACGTATAATACATTTTAAGTGTTGGTTTTCAAATGGTATAATATATAAATTGTTGCAAATGTGTTGAGAGTAAAAATATCGATAACTTGGCCTTGGTTTATCAAAATGTATCTCAAAAACAACATTAATAACAATTTATTAAGTTGTATAAGCCACTTTATCAATGTTGATGAATACAAAAAAATAAATAATAAAAAAACATTGTTTTTTAGAGAAATATCCCATAGTACCTTGCCATATACGCACTCACGCACATACGCACACACGCACACACGCACACACACACACTCACACACACGCTGTTGCTTTTGGCATTTGGCAAATCCTTTTTATGTCCACATCATGTAGTTCACACGCATTTGCTATCTATGGTCTCACTCTAAATGGAAAGGAGGAAAGACAGAGAGAGAGAGAGAGAGAGAGAGGGTGTGTGGGTGAGAGGGAAGAGGGAGAGACGGCAGGGGGGAGAACAGGGTCACATTTGGTGGCAAACAACGCGACGCGGGCGTCATTCAATTCCATTTCCATTTGCCATTTGCCGTTTGCCGTTTGCCGCCTGCTCGTCTTCGTCATTCTCTGGGCCGTACCATAAACCCAAGTTCAATTACCTGTTACAGCCGTTAGGTGAATTTCTACGGCCAGAACATGTTTCGACTACTCGTAGTTGAGGCGCCACGCCTTCTATTCACACCCACCCACCACCTCCCATGCTATATGTGTAGTACACGTATGTACTTACTTGCAACTCGCACTTGCCCCATATACCCCATACTATGTACACAGAGACAAAAAAATCTTGAATTTCTTTCAAATTAAAGTACAAACATTTTAGATTTCTAGTAGTTTAAGCAGGGACCGTAATCATTATAAGTTTTATTTTAAAATCACGCTTTAATGATTATATAATGATTTTTACGATTTTCCTCTCCGATAATCATCATTTTTGGCCTCTGTGTTAAACATTTCGTCGATATGAGCTTATATTGATATGATACATCACATTTCAAAAAGAAGTAATGAACTATTGTTGAGTTTTATTTTGAGCGTAAATATTAAAGAACATTATAATCATTATTTTTGAGTTTTATTTTTTTTTGATCAAAAATAATCATTATTTTTGAGTATCAAAGCATGTTTTGAAAAATCAGCTGACTTTGCAGAGCTGCCACACAAAAAAGGGCTGCCACCCAATTAAAAATAAAATAAATATTTTTTAATCCAACTGAAGTATATACTTTTTAATAAATATAGCCATTTTATGATTATGCTACCATGAAATCTTGGACTTTATGCCGCCCAAATCGAAAAATCGCCCATAGTGCACTTTCTAATTTAAGTATGTACTTTTTTCTCTCTGTGTACCTGCGAGTTTGCAAAACCATACGTGGGCGCGAGTGTGGCAAGTGTGGCAAGTGTAGCAAGTGCTTTTGTGTTATTGCCACATTTCTCTCTCCCACTCTAACACTGTGTGCGTGTGTGTGCGTGTGTATGCGTGTGTGTGGGTGTATAGGTGCTGAAGGGGGATTTTTGTTTATTTTGTTTCATTTTTTTTTTTTTTGAATATATTTGAAATGTTTTTGTTCGCGCCAAAGAAAAAGAAGAAGAATAACGACACACTTTGGCACGCATTTGTGATAAACATAAATGAGCTTAGAAATGAACCCCGGAGGATAAGGCACACATGTATAGTGATAAAGAGAGAGAGAGAGAGAGAGAGAGCGATAGAGGGGGAGTGAGAGGAAGTCAATACTACAGTTGGTATCAAGTATCAGGCCAAACACAACATTATACAAATGATATGACATTAGATAAGCCTAAGTGCAAATTGGCTTACAAACCGGGAATTGTCTGCTCGACTTTTTCTCTCCATTGTTTTCTACTCTCTTTTTTATACCCTGTGACCATTAAAAATGGACAAAAAGTGTATAATGTGCTTTTGGGAGAATGACTTTAAGGCAGAAGGGGGCAGACTCCCTAACGTATATAACTATTCTTGATCAGGATCAACAGCCGAGTCGATTTAGTCATGTCCGTCTGTCTGTCCGTCTGTTTGAACGCGTCGATCTCAGTAACCATAAGAGCTAGACACTTCAAACTTGGTATGTGGGTTCCTGGATATCATAGGCAGATCAAGTTTGTCTTTTTATTTTTTTAAATCGGACCACTATATCATATAGTGAACGTCACATCGAAAAAGAAATTTTAGTATGGAAAGTTTTTTATTTGTTGAGATATCTGAAAAAAACTTAAAGAATACGCATCTGGGCTATATTCGATGTTATGCATCCTGACCAAGTTTGGTTAAAATCGGTCTTCTATATCATACAGCTGTCATATGAACGATAAGTTCAAAATAAAGTTTTAGTATGACAAATTTCTGTTTTGAGATATCTCAACCAATCTAACAATGTATTATCTGGGCTGGTATTATTTAGATTTCATTCCCAACCAAAAAGGAAAGAAAAGTCGAGGACCATTTTGAAAAATTTCAACTTTTTACTTCTGCTGACTGATTCAAAGTGATTGTACAAGCTAAGATCTCTGTAAATTTTTATATCTACAATGACTTTACAAAAATTGCTATATTCCGATAACTATAAGCTTAACAATCGATAAAATTCATGTGTAACATGTGCCTTCCAGGTGTCCTCTCTATCAGCCATGTTAGATCAGATTGTCAACACTCTTTTGCCTATTACCCACATCGAGCAGCGAGTGCTGAGCTTCTTATACCGCCAAATACAGCAGGAAGGCCAGAAATATCAGGATTTTTACAAGAATTTTGATTTTGTAAGTGACAACGGCCTAATCTTCCAAATTATTTTAAACCTTAGCACTGATTTTCAATGTTTACAGATTGAAAACATGATTATTGAAAAAATGCAACTAGTTGACAGTGATCTGATTTTGTTGCGGTACGAGCAACGACCAAAGGACACAGATGTGACCATGTGCCCATGCTGACGACTGGGGAACCGGAACCACCTCGACGTCTCTATGCATTTTATCGTATATCCAACGAAGATGTTATTGGTGTCTACCACGACGACTCTGTGGACCTGCTCGATGCAGACGGGGGATGCCCCCTCATCGCTCAACGTTTTTCCTACCATGTCCCTAGGTTTTCCCTATCGATTAGGGACACATGGTCCACATGGATACCACAACTTGTCCTTGAGGTCTGGAACTACTGGGTATTTCAATGAAACTCGCAAATATATATTTTACTATTTCAAATCGAGTTACCCTTTCCACAGGGATCTCCTCCTTCCATCACACACTCTCACTTTCTTTCTATGTGTGTGTGTGTGTGTGTGTGTGTGTTAAGCCATTCGAGCCGAGAAACACACACACACAGCACATGAATCCAGCGAATCCGCAACATTGAGTCGGCTTTACTATTACTTTGATATAATCAACGCGTCTGTCGACTTAAATAAACCAACAACAACAACAACAACGACAACAATAGCGATAAAAGCAACAACAACTTTGGGAAGTAGAAAAAGAAAACGGTAGCCTGTTGAACATTTTGTAGAGTATGCAGTTTATTGGCCACATTGATTTTTATCACGTATTTAGGAACATTCTGAATCCGCAATGTAATGCGTAGAGAGAATATACAAATAAATAAGAACACACAAGTCAATAACATATAACTATTATAGTTGCGATACCAGCAAAGTCACTATAAATCATAAATAAATATCAATTAAATAATGTATGATATACACACAAAATACTAAAATAATCGATGCTGGAAAAATCGATGAATTGACAATTCTATGTCTAGAGTAACGTTGATTTTTTATTATCCAGGATTGTAATTATTGATTATTTTGTTCAACCCGAATAGTCCAAAGCAACATTTTTTCGAATCCAACTTTCGTTGAATCCGAAACAGACATTCTTTCGTCGACATTACCATTTTTTCGACTGTTGCCATACTTATGGTAACGCTGGGAATAACAGGTTTTTCCAATTCTACAAAATACAAATATTTACGAAAAATTCGAATAAACACAGCTATATCCAACAGGGGAGCTTCTCCTTCGCATATATGACCAAATTTGTTTCAAATCGGTGCACTATATCATATAGCTGTCATAGGAATCGGGGTAACATTCACTATTAGTATGAAAAACTTTTTTGTTTTCTAAGATATCTCAACCAAACTCACAGAATATGCATTTAAGTTGATACATCATACATCCTAAGCAAATTTGGTTCTATTTGGCTTACTATATCATATAGCTGCCATAGAAACAATCATATTTCAAGAACAAAATTGCTTGTTGCCATATGGTATCGCTAGGATTATTCGGGATAATTTTTACACTTAAAGAAATTAAAAAAATTGTCTACAGAGCCAAATTTGGATGTATTTTCATAATGATTATGATAATACTTGTAATGATTAATCATTAGTATATCTTAGGTAAATCAATTGACAAATATATTCATTATTTTGTTATGTTTATAATGATTCCCATCACTTTCGAATTTTTGATTAATGTTTAATCTTGTTATGATTAATCTGTAATAATCATAAGTTTATTAAAGGCAAATCAATAAAAATGTACCATACTGTATAATTATTAATTGTTTTTAATGATGCGTCAGGCATAATCATTATTATCTTAAGTAGTTTTGGATCACACAACAACTTTTCGACTAGGACCATTTGGGGGGTGAGAAATGAAAGTCGCGGTGAAAGTCTCATCAAAAATTGGGCCATATTTATTTTTGATCGTATCGCAATTTGCCACCTGTTTGGGCCAACTTCAACTTCAGTTCTTCTTTTGGGTCAATTTGCCAAAAAAGCCGTCATCTTTTTGGAAAAGAGTGAGACAGCAAGAGGAGAGGGAGGGGGAGAGGAAGAGGAAGGCAACAGAAGCAGAGTCGATGCGGCAAAAAGTCACAAAGAAAGAAGAATGAACTTAACGAGTATACGCCCCGTCATCCGCAATCCGTGATCAAAAAGGAAAAATTGTTTGCAAAACGGCAACAACAAACAATAAGTGCAAAAAACAGAGCTAAAGTAAAGGCAGCACACACAGACACACACACACACACACAAACAGTCAGTCAGACACAAGGACGAAAGGCGAAAAAAATTGCCAAAAAATTCGTCCTTGCTTCGTTGCAGTTTCTTTTTAGCCAACTCTTCGGTTTCTGTTTGTGAATGTCGTGTGTTTCTAAAACGAAAGCAAAAAGATGCAGTCATCACACACACACACGCAGACACACACGCACACACAGACAGGGAGAGGACAGTGGGGAACTGCAAGGAGAAAGTGTCTGGAGACTGGGCAAAAAAACATTGAGGAGAGTCTGAGTCGGAGGTCAACGGCATGAATGATTGTGAATTGTGAAATTGTGTATGTGAGTGAGTGTGTATGTGAATACCCTTCCCTTTCCCTCCCCTCCCCCCGCTCTCCACCGCTCCACTCCTCCAATTATTTGTTGCTGTTGTCTGCATCTTTTGTTGCATACTTTTTGGCATTTCGTGGCAACAGGCGAGTTAAGGGAAGCAAAGGGAAAGGGCTGGGGATGGGCAGAGTTTTGGGAACTGCATCACCTATAAGTTGTTGCCTTCCTTTTGTGGCAACACGAGTCCATTTTCTGTGCCACATGTGTTGCTCCAGTTTCCCAGTTGCCATTGTTGTTGTTACTGTTGCTGCTACTGTTTTTTCTGGCTTATGGCTAGATATGTGTATATTTTGTGTATTTATGACTTCAAATTGCAATCAACTAAATTCAAATAATTTTTTAGGATTTGCAACAAACCAAGACAAACAAGGGGGATATGCCCCCTGCTCGCGTCGCTCGCCCAGTTATGAGTCTAGCAAATATTGAACATAAAAATAATTATCTAGAGAACATTTAGACAAACATTTTAGATATACATTTTTGGAATACAGTATCCTGCACATAGGATAAACTTTTTTTTTAATTTTAATTATAAAAATAAATATTAACTCTAATTTATTTGAAAAAAAAAAAAAATTTCAAATAATATTTTAAACTAGATTGAATTAAATAAATCTATGAATAGACTGAAGTTTTTTTCATTGTATTCTTCATTTATTTGCCAACTAAATGCATAATTTCCAATTGTTTTTTGCTCATTGCAAGTTTTTTTTTTGTTTCATTTTGTGTTTCTAGTCTTTTATTTTCTTTTTTTTTCCTCTCTTTTAATTTATTTCTATTTATTATTTATGCTCCTAGGAAGTGGAATAAAGCTTGCCTCGTTTTGGTTTGTTGCATGCCCCTTTTAAGGTTGAAGTGGACAATGCGCTGTTTTATATTGTGGCCAATTTCGTGGCCGGGTGAATGCCGTGTGGCATGCAACGCTTTGCTGCATGTTGTATGCTGTATGCTATATGCACAGCTGGTCATAGAGCCAAAGCCAAGTCGCGTGTTGCGCATACGCCCCGTTGCCCGCAAAAAGGCACAAAATCAACATTCAACATTCAACATTCAACATTGAACATTCAACAATTTGCATCGTCGAGTGCACAGATTTGTTGCTGTTCCCAATCCGCTTCCCGTTCCCGTTCCCGTTCCAGTTTCAATTGAAATTGTGGCAACTGCCCCATCGTTTAAGCCATTTGTCGGCCTAAATGGCCAGCTGAGAAAAACGTGGCTCTCAAGAGCACTTGAAGCGTGTCGCAGTCCAGCAGAGAGGAAGAGGAAGAGGCAGAGAGGAGGGGGAGATGAAGATGAAGAGAGTAGAAATGAGAGAGAGGGGCAGAAGGAAGCTACTCTCTACTCCACAGTTTGTTGGCTTTTGGTTGCAGTCAGTGCTCCCAATTTAGCCTATTTAATGCCAAATCTAGAGTGTTTTCTAAATGCTAAACAATGTACCTAAAATTAAGGGAAAATAAAATAAAACCACAACACATTTCACTTTTATTAAGTGCGTTTATTCAACATGCGCTTCTATTTCTTCTTCTTCTATTTTAAACTTTTTAGTTTTATTTTTTTCTTTCTCTTTCTTAACTTTTTTTTTCAATGTTTAAAAGTATCTTAAATTTAGCAAACTTACAATAAAACCGCAGACATTTTTTTTGTTTATGCATTTATTTAACATGCGATTTTAATTATAATTAATATAATTTATATATAATTTTTTCTCCATTTCAAAATGTTTTTTTCTTCGTTTCTTTGTATTTTTTAAAAGTTTAAAAGTAACTTAAAATCAGGGAAAATAAATAATCCCACAATACACTATTCTTATTTTATGATCAAAGCATTTACTTTTTCTATTTTAAAATAATTTATTTAATTTCTGTTCTTTCATTTTGTAATTTATAAATTATTAAAAGTATTTTAAGTTCAGCGAAATTCAAATAAAACCACAATATATTTTTATTTGTTGCTTTAATTATTTAGCTGATATTTAAGCTTTTTGTTTTAAATTTTAAGATTTTACAAAGTTAATTAATTTGAATTTCTCGTTTTATTTATGGATGTATTTTTTTTGCCGTATTATTTATTTATATTTATTTTCTTAAATACATATTTAAATTTGTACTTCTAGCTAATTGCATCTATGAAAATTGTTGCAACTCTGGTTGCTGTTGCCAATTTGTATATATTGCCACATTTCGTGATATCGTTTATATATTAAATTGCATTAAGCTCGACCTTATTATTTATTGACTTGATTGATTTTAAATATGCAAAAAGCTGCAATGCATTCACAATATTTGCCTTTGACTCTGCCTGGTTTTGACTCTGGCCAAAACGCAATGCCAACAAACAAACAGCAATGGAACGGCTTTTAATTAGTGGCCCAGATGGAGGTGCATCCTCCATGTCACCTCCATGCTCTCTATATTCTTTCAGTGTCCATCTCCATCTCCTTCTCCTTTCTCTTATGTGTGTCTACCTTAATTTCGATTTTAATTTGCTGTTTGCATTACGAGTATTCGCACATCAACTTCTTTCTATTTATCTCTTTTTTTGTACAATCATTTCTTGCTTTCTTTTATTAATTCTTGGTGTAGGGTATTTTCATCTTGTCACCCAAGGCATTTTCGATTCAAGTAAATACAAATAATGACAACAAATTCAAGCAAATATTATAAAAACTATTCAAGTTTGGGCACAAGAATTAAAAGTCTAGAGCTCGAAAAAAATGTTATTTAAATTAAAAATTGGATCAAATTTCTAAATCCGAAAATAAAATATTTCAAAATTCAAAATTAATATTGTATTGGCTTTGCAGTTCTATAATAATAGTTACAAATTGTAAAATAAATTATTGATAATAATCTTTATTTTTGAACAAATAAAAAAAAATCTCATAAAATTAATTTTAATTCTTTGTCTTTACTTAATGACTAGGAATGTACATAAATTTTATCCATATGCCCTAACAAAGATCAAAATAAAAACAAGGGTTTTTTTTTGGGCCAAAAATGCAACTCGAGAGATGATCATTATAGTATAAAGATTATTTGTGCTGAAGAATAGTGATTTTAGTTTAAAATTATTACTTAAAATTAATTATTATTTTGTGGGTAAATCAGATGAAATTAAAAATATTGCTAATGATGCAATTTTTAATATAAAACTAATATTAATAATAAATTATATATGTATTAATCTAATATGTTGAAGGAATCACTTAATGTTAATTTTAAATACAATTTATACAAGGTATCGAGTTTTGGGCGATTCTTTCGTGTCATGTATGATTTTCTTTTGCCACGCACTGCAAATATGTATTTAGTTCACATTGAAGAGAAGGAGAAAGCAAAGAAGAAGGAGGAGAAATGTGAGGATGCGACTATTGATGTCGAGGCAAATTTGCTGATTAAACATTCATTCACATAAGCAAATTGTGGTCGTATATTGGACTTGATTATTCATTTACCAGAAAGAACAGATACTATGGATACTAGGAGTGGGAGTGGGAAGCGAGGAGGGAAGGAGAGAGGTGACAGAGAGGACAGGAGTGGGGAAAAAGCGTTGGCTTTTTGTGCATTCGCATGTGCCCCAAAAAGTATGCTGTTAAAATTTGCATCCGTCGACTTTTAGCATAAAAATGCCAACAAACTATTTGCCAACAAAAACAACAATAAGGATACAAAATAGAAAAAAAAGTGGCGGAAAATGTAGCAGGAGAAGAAGAAGAAGCAGAAGAAGAAGAAGAAGATGAACAAGGCTTGTGCATTAACGTGCTATAAGGTGGGCGGATGGGCGTGGCAGGCAGCTCTCAAATATTTGTAAGCTGATGCAACGCGTATTTTTACGCTAATTGTTTCTTCCGACGACAGCTAACCCTCCACCACCCCTTAGGGACCTACCCCCTACCCCCGCCCCACCCCTGACACCACCAGTGTTTGCATTTTAATGCAAACTTTTTATTTTATTGAAGCATTAAAACGCATTTTTACAACCGATGTGCAATATTAGCGAATAGCAAAGAGTCAGCCTCAAAGTCTGCCCTTCTGCCTCTTCTTCTTCTTGCTCTGTTTCTAGGGTCCAAGGTCCAAGGTCCAACATACAACTATAAGACAAACGTTACAGTCGAAAGCTGCTCGACTTTTAAATGCCCAGTATCTGTTCGGTTCAATCAGCATACACTATAAATTACACAAAATGTAAAAAGTAAACGGAAATATTTTAAAAATCGAAACCAAGATCTAGAAGAAAAATATTTCTTAAACGATTTTAATAACACTTTAATGCATTCCGATTGAAAATCGGTTCAGGTTTGATGAAGTTATCCAAGTTTTACAAGTCAAAATTTTTTCTAAATTTGCCATGATTTTTGACAAAAAAAATTTTAGATCTCAGAATCAAATTTAAAGTCTTGTTTTAGGCTAATTTCAATATAAGGAGTTGATTAAATGTGATAACATGAGAATTTAAATTATATTTTTTCAAAATTACTATCAAAACTCGATAGATGTGGAGGACAAACATTCTGATATTTAGGTTCATTACAATCTTGAAACAAACTATTTGAAGTAAAAAAAATTTTGATTTGCTTCTGGATGTTTTTTTAATTTACTTAGAATTTTAGATATAAGTCTTAATAGTCTCAAAATTTTAAGAACATAGCAATATAAATTCAAGTTCCGACGAACTTAATATCGAAATTTTTAAAAAGTGCATATTTTTCTGAGTGTATTAAGGAACTGAAAGACATTGTCACAAAATTATAAGCCTCTGTGCACGTTTTGGGTACTGGGCTAAGAAGCCAAGCTTGCTGGTGAACCGGCGAAGGGGTGGGGGTAGGGGTAGGGGTAGGGTTAGGGTTAGGACTAGGGGTAGGTGTACGAGGGGTGGGGGTAGGGGGAAGGGTTTTTGGAGGCAGCGGCGTGCTTGATGGTCCATTAAATACAAAGATTTTTGAAAAATTACTACATTCACTTTACTGACTTTGGGGCAGAGGCATGTGGCATGAGAAGGTGGCAGGGGGCAAGGGGCAAGGGGGGCAACTAGAAATGGCAGCAAAGGCTGCCGCAAGCAAACAACAAAGTTGTAAAAATTGTTTCGTTTTTAAACAGCGTCGCTGTCGACGTCGCTGCCTCTAAGAACTCTGTCGGCGTCAGCGTCAGCGTCAGCGTCAACGTCGCCGTCGACGTCAATGGCGGTAAACTACAGTAAGTTTTACAGCGACGCATAAACTGCAGCAACAGCATCCCCTTCTCCCCCTCTGAGCCTCTCTCTCCACTCTCCACTCTCTCCCCTCTCCACTCTCCAGTTTTACCCGCGGCCATTACTTTCGTGCTGCCGCTGCCATTAGCAATAAAAAGGGGGGCAGTTCAAACCATTGGCAAGAGTGTGGGGCTACACTGAGAGAAATATAACCGACTGTAAAGTAAAAATAAGTCGAAAATATATATAAAAAGTACTTCATAAAAATTACTATCCAATGAAAACCACTGCATATCTTTGGGAGCTTGTTTTGCCTTAATTTTAAATAACTTCTACTTCTATTATAAATAACTGCTACCGATCTAGCCGCGATTAAGTGGGATAACAGATAATATTAATTGATAACGTTAATTACCATAAAAAACGTAATATCTTAAAATAAAATGGGATAACAGATAATATTAATTGATAACGTTAATTACCATAAAAAACGAAATATCTTAAGAAATATGGGGTTAATGGTTTTTTCCAATTTGCGAGGGCGCAAGGGGCGTGTCAAAAATATAAAACAAATTTGACCTATAAAAATCTATAAAAATCTGTGTGCCAAATTGGGTATCTCTATCTCTTAAAGTCTCTGAGATCTAGGCGCTCACACGGACGGACAGACGGACAGACGGACAGACGAGCAAGGCTATATCGACCTGGCTATTAAGAATATCAAGAATATATATACTTTATAGGGTCGGAGATGCCTCCTTCTCCCTGTTACATACATTCCAACGAACACAATATACCCTTTTACTCAATTTTTAAGTAACGGGTATAATAAATGAACCATAAACAGAAAAATAAACCGGTATGTTTACATAACTATTTTTTCGCTCAGTGTAGAAAGTATGGGTTGCAAGTTGGGGCTTGGGGGTTGAGAGTGAGGTTATAGCCGTCGAAGATTGAGTTATGTGCGTTTCGACTTTGTTTCTGTCCATGGTAGCAGGCGGAAGAAGAAGAAGAAGCAGATGAAGAAGAGAGCGCGTTGTTTCGGCAATATAACGGTAATAACTGAATCGTTACCGTTACAATCGCGTTGCCTCATTTTTAGTTGCCGTTAGAATACACACACACACACACACATACACACACAGAGTGCGGAGGGGGATGGGGGATGAATAGGGGTTGGGTGAGGGGTAGCAGCGGGGATTGGGGTTGGGGGTAGCAGCCGCCAGTTGCAGGTCATGAATTTGCCATTTTACAGCCTCGTATTTTTTCGTATGCCTTCCCCCTCCCCCTCCACCTACCCCACCCCCTTCCCCACCTACCCTTTCTGGAGTCTAAGCTCTTATCCCGTGAGCTGATTTTGTGGGGAGTTTGGGGTTGGGGCTGGGGTGGTTGGGGGATTGGGCAACCCTAGAAATAATAACGCTTAAACTTTTTAGTGTTGTCATTAAATTCGTCGTGTAAGTTGCTAAAAGGAGGGGGGGCTGGCAACAGGGTTGCCAAACAGGGCTGCTTCGGCTTCTATGAGTACCATCGTATTTTTTTGTATCTTTGTCAGTGCGTGTCTGTGCTTGTTTGTGTTTGTTTCGTTTCGTTTTTATTCAACATTTTTAATATCGCTTCGGCTGCACACTAACTTTCCACTGTGCCTCGGCAACCCTACACCTACCCCCATCCTCCCTCTGTTTCACGCACATCTGCAGGTCTATAAATTTCGATATTTACTTTTTATATTGCAAAAATTTTTCTGCTGACGGAATTACGGAAATTAAAAACGAAATGACGCTGAACCAAGAGCAACATTTCAGAAACAGTACCAAGAACAGAACCAAGAAAAGAACAGAACGGAACGGAACAGAACAGAACAGAGAAGGCCGCTCATGCGCTCATCTAAACCCTGACTTTTAACCCCCTCCCAACACCTCTATCTGCCCTTCCACGCATCCAGCCCCTTCACAATGGAGAAATGATCAGATTTATAACTTTTAATGTAAATTTCATTCAATCCGAAAACTCCATTCAATTCCGAATTTCCTTGAAAATCGAAATCTAAGCCTAGTGGGGAAATATCTATTGTCTACAAGTCAAAACTATTGTCGATATTGACATGATTTTTGACAAGAAAATGAAGTATCCCTGAATCAAGTTTAAAGTGTTGTTTTATACTAATTACGATATAAGGAGTTGATTAAAAGTGAAAACTTGAAATTTCCAATTTTCGATTTTCAAAATTTCAAAGGGTGGACCCTTATCATCGAACCCAAGATTTAGAGGAAAATAATTTTTTTTACAAAATTAATTAAATTTAAATGCAGAACCAATTTAGAGGCCAAACAATGATCAAAATGACATTCCCTTTGAAAATCGGTTCAGCTTTGACAAAGTTATGAGAGTTCGAAGTTGTTCAGACTTAGGATCCATCCACTTTACAAGTCAAAATTTTTTGTTAATTTCACATGATTTTTTACAAGAAAATGAAATGTCTCAGAATCAAGTTTAAATTGTTGTTTTATACTAAAAACGATCTAAGGAGTTGATTAAAAGTGAAAACTTGAGATTTAAAATTTTAAATTTTCAAAATATCAAAGGGGGGACCCTTAGCATCGAACCCAAGATTTAGAGGAAAATAATTTTTTTTACAAAATTAGTTAAATTTAAATGCAGAATCAATTTAGAGGCCAAACAATGATCAAAAAGACATTCCCTTTGAAAATCGGTTCAGCTTTGACAAAGTTATGAGAGTTCGAAGTTGGTCAGATTTAGGATCCATCCACTTTACAAGTCAAAATTTTTGTTCAATTTCACATGATTTTTTACAAGAAAATGAAATGTCTCAGAATCAAGTTTTAATTGTTGTTTTATACTAATTACGATATAAGGAGTTGATTAAAAGTGAAAACTTGAGGCTTAAAATTTTCAATTTTCAAAAATCCATAGGGGGGACCCTTAGCATCGAGCCCAAGATTTAGAGGGAAATTTTTTTTTTTTCAAAATTAATTAAATTTGAATGCCGAATGAATTAAGAGGTCAAACCATGATCAAAATGACATTCCGCTTGAAATTCGGTTTAGTTTTGACAAAG
The DNA here is from genome assembly GCF_004354385.1 of Drosophila innubila. Classification (NCBI taxonomy): domain Eukaryota; kingdom Metazoa; phylum Arthropoda; class Insecta; order Diptera; family Drosophilidae; genus Drosophila; species Drosophila innubila. Next base: position 538,767 of record NC_047626.1, read on the forward strand.
CTATGACGGTTTGAAGTTGGTCAGACATTGGATCTAGTAACTTTACAAGTCAAAATTTTTGTTCAATTTCCCATGATTTTTGACAAGAAAATGAAACGTCTGAGAATCAAGTTTTAACTGTTCTTTTATACTAATTTTGATATAAGGAGTTGATTAAAAGTGAAAACTTGAGATTTAAAATTTTAAATTTTCAAAATATCAAAGGGGGGACCCTTAGCATCGAACCTAAGATTTAGAGGAAAATAATTTTTTTTACAAAATTAATTAAATTTAAATGCAGAATCAATTTAGAGGCCAAACAATGATCAAAATGACATTCCCTTTGAAAATCGGTTCAGCCTTGACAAAGTTATGAGAGTTCGAAGTTGGCTCAGTTTTTATCAAGTTTGGGAAGCTTAAAGTTGGTCAGCATTTTTTTGTGAAAATTGTTATAAAAAAGAATGGCATTGCTTTAAGGAAACGTGCTAAGAACTATTTTGACTTTTCAAACCTTTAAAAATAACTTAAATGAAACAAATTTATTTGAATTAATAACAGTGCGAAATAATTGAAAATACAAATTGTTTTTCATTGCGTAAATTGCCTTTGGAAAGCTGACCGCTGTATAAATATTAATATTAAAATTACACACAAGAATTGTTATTAAAAAAGGTGCTTGAAGTATTGGTAATCAAATAGTGTTTAAGCATTAACACCTAGATAAAAGTATTTGTAAATTTATTTATAAAAAAGTTATAAATAATGTGAATAATAAATTATTGTAAAGTAAATGAAATATAGATGAAAATACCTTTATATAATAAAATTTTATCAGTCACATAAAAAATAAAACATCGATATGATAATAACATAAAGATGAGCTTAAAACTATGAAATAATAAATATATTTTATTTTTAAAATTGAAAAATAACTTTCGATTTTGATTTTTGGAATATGAATAAAAATTAAAAGTCATTTTATGATTTTAAATAAAAATGTAACTATTATTATTATATACAATTTATTTAGTGATCAAAAAATAAAAGCTTACATAAATTTTTATAATAAAAAAATGGAAATAAAAGTTAATCCTGTTTTCAGGATACTGCATCCCCAAAAAGTATTTTCAAACTATTTTCATTCATCTAGATTATTATATTAAATTTTATTTAACTCATAATTCTCATTTGCTATCCCTGCAAAGGACAAACAATATTTAAGATTTGAATTACAAGGGCAAATTTATGTTTTTTCTCCACTGTGCCTGCTGGCAACTTTCAATGCCTTGTCGTTGCGACTTTAGTCATAAAAGTAACATTAATCGTGCACTTTTTAATATCCCGCACGGTTTTAACTTTCTTCGTCTGTCTTCCCTGTCCCTCTCCTCTTCTCCTCCCTCACCCCCTTCCTCTTCTTGGCCTTAGACCTAACCACGATATTGGCCTTTACTCGTATCATCATTAAATGTCCTGCAACTTTTTCAGTTTATACCACATTTTGAACATTTTGCATTTAATCGCAATGTTTAGAAAAATACAAAGGAAAATTTATTGTACCTTTTCTCAAAATTGCAGCCTTTCATTCGCAATTTGACAACTTTTCATTTCTTTTGATTAAACAGAGCTAAGAATTTTTGAAAATAAAATATAGTAAAACAACACATCTTGGTTTTATGAACATTTCATAAGTATTAGAATATGTGGTTACATACTTAAGAAGATAAACAATAAATAAAAATAAGGCAGGTGTCTTTAAATTGCAATATTTTTATTGTTATTTCATTTTGATTTATACAATTTTTGCTATGGTTTGGAATTTTTTTAAGTGTTCCTTTAGTATGTTTTAATTTAAGAATGGTAGTCTTATATTACAAAGTGCGATTTTTTAGATTAATATTCCTAATATAAGTAATTTGGACTTAAATTGTATTATTTAAAAAAATAAAAGCATATCAGATAATTTTTTCTTTTTATTCAGTGTAGCTACTTTTATTTTCTATACATTTTGGAATAGTAAGTATTGTAGAAAATGTGTATTTCTTTTGTAAATGGATACAGGATGATTTAATTGCTTATTGCAGTGCCGGGTACTCGGACTTATGGAGGGTAAATTGTCTTATGGTCTCTAAAAATGCACGATTCGGCTAAGGGATAATTCCAATCTCGATCCTAATCAGGATTCAAGTCATCGAGGCCATCTACGAGTACTCGTAATTTCTAAATTTATGGTTTTTTCGCATAGTTGTAAACTGTAAAATGTGAATAATGGCAAAGTACGGAGTGCGAGGGTTGCTCGACGGATTACTCTCTATCTCTCTCTATCTCTTCTTCTCTCTGTTGCTGTGCCTCTCGCACTTTGGGGGGTGGCATTTGGCAAGTAGCAAGTGATATGCTGAATGTTGCAGTTTTACTGTCCCGTTGTTGCGCGTGTATTTTGATTTGATTTTTACGCCCCGCCATAAATTGTTTAGATGAGTTTTTTAATCGAAATTGTTGGAAATGACTTAGGTGCGCATAAAATGTCTCTCTCTGGAGAAACTCTACACAGACATTACCAAATACATTTTTGGTTATGCGATTTACTTTGGGCCAGTTTCAGTTTCAGTTTCGACTCTTCGACGATTCGACGATTCGACTGTTTGCATCGCCTTTTTTTATGTGGCTTATAAAAAGTATATTTTTAATAGGGCGTAAAAGTACTTGGTAGTTTCTTAGCAAGGGGGAATGGGAGAATGGGGGATGCCAGAGGGATGGGGGTGGCAAAAATAAAGATGGAGAAGGGGAGAACGGGAGAACGGGAGAACGGGAGAACGGGAGAACGGGAGAAGGGGTAGCTAGCAGGGTCATCTAGAAGTCAGGTGAGATCCGATCTTCTCGGAAAAAATGTTTTCTCTATTTTTGGGAACTTAACTTGAGATTTAAGATCAAACTTTTTGAATTTTAAAAATTGTGAAATGTTCCATACTTTTCATTTGAAAATTATAAATAATTGTGAATCAATAATTTTCATTACTTATTTAATTAAGTGGTCAATATGTGTTCTATATGCTTAAGAATTTAAGTTATGATTGAAATTTATGTCTCAAATGTCGCGCCGAGAATATAAAATGCATAAAGTACGAAAAACAAATCTTTGCTTTAAGAATATTTAAAATAAGACCATAAGACCAAGTTCTTATTAATATGATCAAAAATATTCATATTTTGTAGTCCACAAATATAAGTATAAGAATAAATAGTTCGAAATAATAATAAATAATAATTATTAAAAAACAAAAAAGGGTTTGTAAACTTTTAATATTTGTGTTGTTCTTCTATTATATTTTGATAAATTATCAAATTTTTGTCAGATTTGTTTGTTTTTATAAATGTTCCATTAATATGTTTTTTCCTAGGCTGTTATATAAATCCTTAATCCAAACTGAAGCGTCGACTCGAGCTATAAAACATAGTATAATTTTCCTAACAACTAAATATTTTTGTTGTTATGTTCGGAATTGCGAGTTTTTAGATATTAGCAATTGAAAAATGGTGCTATTTTGAAATCAAAACATTTTAGATAAATGTTTCTGTTTTAAGAAGTTGCTCTTTTTTTCAGTGTAGGCTGCTTTGGGTCTTAGATCTGAGAGCCAGGTGAGAGCTGGAGTTGGAGTCGAAGTCGGAGTCGGATCTGTGTCCGTTTTGGGCCAGCGAAAGAATAAATAACAAGTAAAAGAAGCCTGAAGAAGATAAAGATGGAGATGGAGATGGAGAAGAAGAAGAAGAAGAGTGCTCTTCAATTTTACTGGCGACAGCAGCACGGCTTATAAACGTTGCCAAACTTTGAACTTGATGGTTTTCCTACCGCTTTCCTACCGCTTTTCCTACCGCATTTCCTACTGCATTTTCCTCCTGCTTTGGCTGCTTTTACGGCGCTGGCGTGTGTTCTCATGTGGTCGAAGAACTGCCTGTCCTGCTCCTTCCCCCCGACAGTCCCCCCGCAGTCCCCCGACAGTCCCCACTGCCATTCCCCATAAAAAGATACATTTGCAGGCACCCAAACGACGCATAAAACGCGTTACTTTCATCCATGAGCGACGTTGATGGGCTCATAAATGCCGCGAATGTGCATGAAACGCGTATTTTTCTACTTTTTGATGATTTTGAAATTTTGTATGCGTTGAGTGCCGTTAAGTATATATATATACAAATATATATATATATGTGTGTGTGTGTGTGTGTGTGTGTGTGTGTGTGTGTGTGTGTGTGTGTGAGCACCCGTTAACGGTAACCTAACCTCAAACTTACCCCCAAGTTAGCGAATTGTTTTTAACCCACTGTAACTCCTACTCCAAGTCCACCTCCGACTCCAACTCCAAAACTGATGCTGATCCTGAAACTGAAGCAGCAGTTGCTCCAGCCATAAAAGTAATATGAAATGTCTCATTTTTAGAGCTTCGAAATAAAAAAGTTATCGACGCATTCCGTCAGCCTTTATTTTTGTGGGCATTCTTAATCAATCTCAAGTCGCAAGTCGCCAGTTTTCCCCGCTAGATTCTAGATTCTCGATTCTCGACAACCACTTAACTAACCAGTAATTATTTAACATATTTGGTAAGTCAAATCACACAAATCACACAATTATTTGATTTATTTAGGAAAAAAGAAATTCGTTTGGAAAAATGAGTTTAGTTTTCAACGAAAGCAATATTTAGCTTTCACAAAATTGTACACAGAAAGGTGACAGAAACATTTCGCAACTATTTGAATTATTTTTGTGAACCGATTTTTCTCAACCGATTCACCTTTTATTATCTAGAACCGTCTTATCCATAAGTATACTTTTTTTCCATCACATGTGATGGAACAACACTGCTCAAGAATCAAAAAGTATCTTAATAGAAATATTGTCTGATATCATTTTTAATAATCCAATAATATTCAATTATTTCTAATAGATTTTTACTAGTTTTGAACTCGTAGTCTCTTATAGTCTCCTGAAATATTGTTCTTATTTTTTTTTTCTTTACTTTTATAGTGCCTTAAAAAATAAATTAAAAATTCGTATGAGGAGTTAACTCATCAGGATGTGATTGGATAGGAAAATGTAACTCTTGATGATGATTCAATGTTGAATTTTCCAGTTACGTTTGGTGCCACTGATGAGTCAATATATGTTGGGGTTTTTGGTTTGCTTTTGGGGTCTGCTTAATCGAATATTTCTGTTGCCCATAAATGGTAATAGCATTGGGCGCTCATCTATGGGTTGTACTATGCCCAAAAACCATCTGTAGGGTGGGTAGGTGGGCAACTTTTGGGCTGTACCAGAGACCGAGCCCAACCCTATCCAAAAAATGCAGCTGCATTTTAAATTAGTGCAGTCACACTCACACACACACACACACACACCCTTATGTATAGGCATATATACTTATATATGTGGGATCTACTTTATACTTTATCCTTTTTTCGCATTTTTCAGGTTCCTTTTTTTCGGCTGCTTTTTTTTTAGTTTTATTAGTTTGACTTTTATTTATTCTCTTGCAGGTTTTTTTTTTTTTTTTTTTTTTGGTTCGCATTTTAGGGCGGAGTTTTTCAATTTTTATTTTGCTCCGCGCGTCCGAACGGGAAAACTGAAACAACTCACATCACGCTGCTCTTTCACGCACAACCCACAACAACAACAACTACTACAACAAAAAAAAGTAACAAATTTAAATATATTTCCCATTTTTTTTTTCACACATTTTTCCTTTTTGCATTCTTTTTTATTTTGTGCATGCAATTTTTGTGTGTTTTGTATATTTTTGCCATTTTTTTTGTCGCAGAATTGCCAAACTGCAGTCTGTGTGTGTGTGTGTGTTGAGTATATGTGTGTGTGTAAAGTGCAGCGACAGCGACTGCAACTGCAACTGCATTTCTCCTCCTTTTTCCAACGGTTATTATTTTTTTATTTTTTTATTTTTTTATTTTATTTTATTTTTTTTTGTGCGCTTTCAGCTTAATTTTATTTATTTATGGACTTTTTATTTTATTTTGTACTTCTTTTTTTTTTTTGCTGCTGGTCTATTTGCAGTGCAGGGCTCGTTTGTTGGGTGTCGGCTCTGCATGCACACGCATGCACATGCATGTCCACACATGCACATATGCTGCACTCGTTGCATAGGAGGCGCCAGCTGCATTTGCCATCTCACACTACACTGTCTCTCGCTCTGTCGCACTCTTCGTCCTGCCGACCCGACTGCAAAAGTCAGCCGCCCCGAACTGCATCGACAGTTGCATTGGTCCATCGTCCAGGAGCGCAGCGCGGGTCCAACAGCGCTGCAGCGCCCAACGCATCACGATCGAAAGTCTACACTAACTGTTGCCTACTTTTCGGCATGCAGTGTTGCCAGTGTTCCATTTGTAATTATAGATTAAGCCTATTTATATTTTAACAACTAATACGTCAACAATACGAGAATTTTTTTAAAATTGTTGGCATTTGTTTTTTTAATTTTTATTTAGATTCATATATATACTTTGTACTCTTTGTTTTTCAATTTTTTTACTCTTACTCCATTAACCATAGTTAATTTTTAATTTTTATTTTTGGAAAAAAGTTAAGTTTGATAACAATGGTGTATATTTTTGATCGTTTCATTAAACATTCTCTTGACTAATAGGCTATTTCCACGACCACTAACATTTGGCTCATTTGGTCACATTTGGATGTGGCTCATTTTTGGCTTTCCACGACCAAATGTGAAACTGTTAAGACACTCAAAGCAAAGCAGCTGTTCGGCTTCTGTGCACAAATTACAAAAAGCAGACAATAACAACATTTTATTATTTAATATGATATTTTAATTTGCGCAAATTTAATGCCTACCGATTTTATTGATGAAAACAGCTGGTTAAGGTGATAATTGCTATTTTTTTAAGAGTTTATCGATAAACATCGCGTGTTCGATAGAAAAATACTAAAATTCACGGGGTCGAATGACAAAATATCGGCTCATTCATTATGGATGAGCCAACATCATCATCCGGATTTTGTACTGAAATGAAGTCCACATTCGGGCCGGATGATGAAAATGGCGTCGGATGAGCCAAATGTGCTGTCGTGGAAATAGCCTATAACTCGTCAGTTTTAGACACTCACACACACTTGCGGTACACACACAAGTGCGCACCTGGCAAACGCATTTGCTGGCAAAACAACTAAATAGAAAAGAAATAAACTTCTCCAAATAAAACAAAAAGAAAAAAAGAAAAAAAGAACGGAAAAAACCAGCGACAAACCACGTGCTCTTTTTGCTATCTCTGTTTTGCTCGTTCTCGCTGGCTACCGCTGTCCCGCTCTGTTGCCCACTCCAGGCTGTCGCTGCTTCACTCTGACATACGCCTGAATTTAGGAGGCGCACTTGGAACCTTTTTATTATATTCCAATTTTTTCCGTTTTTTATTCTTATTTTATTTGCATTTTTGCTGTACGTTTTTTTTCGATTGTTGGCTGATTTTTATATATTTTGCAGTACCTATTTTTTTCTGACCATGTGTAACTGCACGTTGCAACTGCAACTGCAGCGGCAGCGCAGTCGCAGCGCAGTTGCAGCGCTGTCGGCGCTTGGACACCAACCTGCTGTTATTTCACTCGCACCCAGGCCATTTCCATTTTCCTTTCCATTCCTTTTTCATTTTCATGTGGCAAATGTTTGATTTTTTCCGCCTCATTTTTAATTTCCCGTGCTCGCCTTTTCATCAATTTTTTTTTCTTTTCCTTTTTTTTTTTGCTGTTTTTTTTTTTTTTTTGTATATGTTTTTTTGCGCCTTTTCGTTTTTTGGGCGGCTTTTTGTTTGAGTTTTGCAATTTTTTTCTGTTTCTGTTGCACGCAATTTTTGCCGCTGCATTTTTATTGGCTGCATTTTGCGTGTGTGAGCGTGTGTGAGCGTGTGTGTGTGTATGTGTATGGGTTAAGTAGCTGGACTTGCATATGAGAGGCCTCTATATACGCACACAAATAAATGCATGTATTTTAGCAATCGACGTCAATTTTATTCAGTTTTTTTTTGGTTTTTTTTTTTTTTGGTTGTTTTGGTTGTTTTGGATTTTTTTGTAGGATATTTGTTGTTGGCGCTTAATGCAAATAAAATGTTTGTGTAGGCTTGCATTATGCTGACGTTGCTCTGCAGTTGGCGGAGCAAGAGGAAGAGCAAGAGGAAGAGGAAGAGAAAGGGAGTGGGAAGAACAGACAGAGCTGTTGCTGCCCACTGATAAAGCAGCATGGAGGCATTGCTTTCTGCATCCTGCATGCATCCTGGTTGTCCTTTTTTCACATGCACAAATTTGAGCATATACACACAAAAAAAAAAAGAACACCGAGCTTTTTTTTTTTTTTGTTTTCCGCCATTAAAAATGGCCCATGCCCAGTAGCTGCAGTCACGCCCACCTCCAAATGCCGCCCACTTGCTGGTTTTGTTGTGGGTCGAATGTGGGTCGCAGTGTTTTGTTGCAACATCCACATGCCACATGCCGCATGCCGCATGCCACATGCCACGCGTTGTCTTTGTTGGCAAGCGCGTCGCATAATCGCCAACTTCACACGCGCCCCTCGTTCGATTGACCCAACGTCACAAGGTTGAGCATGAGAATGAGCAGTTGCATCAAGAAGAAGCAGCATAAGAAGCAGGAGCAGGAGCAGAAGAACGGCTCGGTACGGCTCGGAACGGCTCGGAACGGCTCGGTACGGCACTACACGGTTAGGCGCAAGGGCGCAGCTCTCTTTCTCTGTCCATTTTTTTGGGCAAATTTTTGGTTTTTACGTTCATGTTTTTTTTTGTTCATTTTCGCATTGAACGCTTTTCACGCTTTTTGTTTTTGCCTATTTCTGTCTGTCTGCCTCCTTCCAACTGTGCCGTACCATTGTATTATTTTATATTGTACACATACCCACATAAATTGTGTTTTATTACAAAATTACTGATATTTCAATGCACTCCTCCCTCCTCTCTCCTCTCTCATCCTCCGCTTAGCTCTTAAGTTGTCGATTAACGTTTATCTAACGTTTATACACCCACAGAAAAGTTTTTTTTTGAATTTACCATAGGACTTATCAAATGTATAGCAATTATAACCAAAACACTTTGAAAAAAATGCGTAAAATACTTAAAGCTTAAAATGTCATATTTATTTTCAACCACAACAATTTGTTTTTTTTTTAATTTACAAATTTTAATTCAATTGTATTCAAATATGTTACAATCAGAAAAAAAATCCAAGATTTCCGTACTTAAGCACCCCATTTTCAAGTACAAGCGCTCTTAAAAGCTGTCTTAGTTCGGAATTTCTAAAGTTGAGAACAAAAATCTTATTTCTAGTTCGATTTTCGCAAGTACGGTAATCCTAAAATAAGGTTTTTTGGGAATACTTTATGTACGTTTTGGGTTTAATTCAAGTCTGAAAAAATTTAAAACATACTACTTTAAGAACACAAAAATCTTGAGCTAAACCCAAAATGAACTTGTTTCTAGTACAAAACACTGTCATAATAGGATGTGAAGTCAGAATTCTAAAATTAAGATCGATTCATACTTAATTCAAGATTTTTAGTACACAACAATCATAAAATTTTAAATTTTGGTTCTAACTTGTCTGCAGTGATGAGCAGTCCGCACTAGTGACGAAATTATTTTTGTCTATGATTTTTAGAAAAGTTTAAGATTGGAAATATAAATGTAATCCAATTGAACTATTTTTAGAAATAATAACACTTGTATACTTTGGATTTTTAACGGTAAACTGCCAATTTGAATGCTAAGTTGTTTATACCTGTGAACGAAATAAGCTGTGAGCCACTGTATCGGAACAATGCCACACATTGTTAATTCTTTTTTACAATCAAATACACAACTAATGCTTAATTTCTCACATTCACTTTGTATTCAGATAACAATCGCTATTTGCCTTTGCTTTTGTTTCTCTTTTCTCCTTTGATTTTTCTGTTTTTTTTTTTTTTTTTTTTTTTTTTGAAATTTCAGCACTCGTCGCTTTTGTGTATAATTTTTAAATGCTTTGACTGTCAAGTGGTTGGAATAACAACAACAACAACAATAAGAACAACAACAACCGAAACAGGTACCTGTACTCGTACCTTCCCTAAGGGTCTAACTATGCATGCACAAGCACGTTCATTCGAGTGCACGGTGAAATATTGGGAAATAAAAGTAGAAAATAGAGAGTATTGTATTTGCAATTTGCAATTTGCAATTGCGGCTTTCTAACTGAATGCCAGCTAATAAATAAATATGTATATCGATTTGGTCTGAGCGGAATTTTCATTACTTGGTTGAGATTTTCCGCATTTGACTGGACTTGAAGGGTCGACGGAAAACGGACGGAAAACGGACGGAAAACAAAAACAATTGCTTAAGCGGCTTTTTCTTTACTTTTTTGAATTTCATCGTCCTTGACCAAAGCGATCAGTGGAAAAAAAGAGAAGGTCCTTGAAACACAGCTGCAGTTCATTTATATTTGGGACTATTTATTAAAGTTTCCAAATGATTTTATACGCATTCCGAATATATTTTACAGAATTACAAAAAAAAAAAAGAAATAAAAACTCAGAATAACATATTAGTAAGCCAAGATAAGGGACAAAAAAAGGTATCATTAATTAGAAAATTCAATTAAAAAAAATTTTATTAAGACAGAATTGCTAATGTTGGTTTCTAATATTTTATTTTAGAATCAAAATTGCTTCCTAGTATTGTTATATAATTTATTTCTAAATTTTAATTTTTGTGTTGATCTTTTTCTTATTTAAATTAAAGCAAGCTGTATTTCTCTGTTTGTTCTTGTGTAATCAACTTAGAAAAGATACAAAACATGTTTTTCTGACTCCAAATTAGCAAAGTATGCAGCTTAAAGTTTGCTATGATCAGGGAGAAGTACATATATAATATAGATTTATATGCAATGACAATGATAAGGGCAGGGGACAATGACAACGACAATGACAATGACAATGATGATGATAATGACAATGGTCGCAAAATTCAAAAACAAAACACAAATATGAAAGGAAATATTAAAAATCTCTGCACGCATTTTGAGCGAGCATTAAAATCAAAGTAAAATGACATCAATATAAATACTCGTAAATTTGCAATTTTGCGAGTCGAGGCAACAAAAACAAAAAACCAAAAAAGAAAAGGAAAAGAAAAAAATTATCATCCCGATCCCGTTGAGCAATTCGCATCCATGAGAGGCTGTAAATATGACAAGGGGGAGGGGGAGAGTGAGAAGGCGGAGAACGCTTTTTTTTTGTTGTGGGTGCTGTCATAAAAACAAGGCCTTTCTCCCTCCTCCTCTTCTCCCTCTTCATCATCTTCTGCTTCTTGCGTCTTTCGCTTAAACCTTGATGCGCATATGTTTAGAGAAATTAGTTTTTCATAACGCACAAGTTGTTATTGCCATTCCCCCTCCCCACACACACACACACACACACACACATACACACATACAGCTGCCTTTTAACGGCATTTTTTATTGCAAATTCTATTCAAATATCCATACATTTTTATGGTTCCCAGTATGGGGTACGACATCAGCAAAGAACAGAACTGAACAGAGGCCCAACGCACAATGGCGCAATTGGCTTAAATTAGTGGCAAAAGGCTGTAAAATATATATTAGATGCTACAGGATTCCGGCTCCCGCTCGCTTCGCTCGCCAACCACCGAATTGAAGGGAGAAAAGAGGAGCACTTTTTAAATTTTTCTTGAATTAACTTCATCAACACAAAAATAAATTACTTTACAAATTCAGAAAATCGAGCACTTGTCAATTCGAACAACCCGATAATTCAGACACTATGGCAGCTATATGATATAGTACACCGACATTAACCAAATTTGATCAGGATCTAGCATATGGTAAAAAAAGACACAGTCTGTGAGTTTAGTTGAGATAGCTCAAAAAATAACAAAGTTTTTCATACTAAGCAATTTTCTCATAAGGTGAACTTTGACTCTGAATTTAATTCTATTTCGAAATTCGCAAAAATCCATTTTATTGCACGATATTATTGTCTCAGCTATGTTGTGTGAAATTTTCAGCCTCCTAGGTCTTATGGTTTTGGACAGTGCAATGATCAGTGAGTCAGTGAGTTACCGAGTGAGTAAGTCAGGACAAGGAGTTTTTTCTATATATAGAAGATATGAGATATGCTTTCAAATTATAATTTTAAAGAAATGTTATTCTCAATTTCTCACAGAATATTTTATAAAAAAATCATTTTTACTTGCAAAAAAAAAAAGTGTTTGGTTTATCCATTTAAGAAGCCCAACTAAACTTTAAAAAGTATGCAATATGTACTTCAACTTTGACAAAATGCACATGCTATAAAAAATTTTTAAGATATTTAAAATTTTCGATAAATGACTTTTGGCAATTCTCAATCGAAGAGCATTCAAATTTTGCCACGAACCTTAGCCAAATGTACCATTGTGCAACTTTGCGACATCTCCGTTTTTTAAAGCGCATATGAGCGAAATTTTCTCATCACCCAAACACCACGTAACAACCACCCAACCACCCAACCACCACCCACAAACACCACGCACCACAAAAAAACCTGCTCAAGTAAACTCGTTGTTTTTTTTGTTTTTTGTTTTTTTTGTTGTGAACAAACACAATTTTTAATATGCCTGCAATTTTTATGAGTGTTTAGAGGAATTTTATTGCTAAAGATTTTGCGTGTCCCTGTGCCTAGGAAATGTTTCTTGCTAGTTGCAGCCCTGCAAAAGTGCGTAGGGAGGGTTGGGGAGGGGTGCTTTAGTATGGGGAGGGGAGTGGATGGTGTGGCAAGGGGAGGGGACTTGGGACAACAGGGACGTCCCACGTCGCGTATGCGCGATAAGCGCGCTTTGCCTCACAATTGTACCTAAAAATGGTGTCCTCTAGTGCCATAAAAATAAAAATGTAAATAATATTTAATGTTATGTGAAAGATTGGCGGCTGAGTAAGTGGATGGCAAAAAGACACGAAGGAAGGAGGAAAAGGGAGAAGGAGGGTGGCAACACACCTGAACTGTTGAATATATAGAAAATACTTAAAGTAGCTTAAAATAATTCGAATAGAATTCAGTTACATTTAAATTAAGCTGCTCTTAAGTTTTCCCCTGTTTACATAACAGCTAAATTCGAATTATTCTGTTCAAAAATATGATTCCTTTTCTTTATTTTTAATTTTTAAAATAAATCCGGTTTATTTTAATTTATACTGATTTAAATAACCATAAGACACAAAAAATAAAACGTTTTTTTTTTTTTACAAAATATAAATATAAATACTATTTAATTTTGCCGTATTTTTGGCTAACGTTTTACTCCACAATCCCTTGTCATCTTTTCTCCCTACATCTTTATCTTTTGAGCCCAAATCACATCCTCATGCCTGTCTAGTATTAGTTTGTTCTTATTATTATTTTTTATTCTAGCCCCACCAAAACCAATCGCACAATCCCTTCAGTCAATTTTTATTCTATTCGAATTACTCTCGGAAACTCCTGTCCAATAATTAAGCACTTAAAAGAAAAGTGAAGCTTGTTGTAGCACACAAATTCATAAGTAAATAGTAATAACTCTTTGTTTGAAATTTCGCTGAGGAAGCTCTGAAGAAACATGTACGGGATATCTGCAGAATTGTGATAAAGAATAAAGCTATTTAAAAAAAATATTAAAATTTAAAATTTTAAGCTAGAGTTTTATAAATATTATAAAAAAGCATTTTCTTGTGAAATCCAGCTCATTATCAAAAATTCAGATGAGCTTCTACGGGAATATTGACTTAATTAACCACTTTTCCATACTCTTCCCTTGAGACTCTTTCATAAACTTTAAACTATCATAACTTTGTCAAAACTCAACCGATTTCCTTTCGGAATCTCAATTTTTTCATTAATTGATTCTGCATAAAAATTGCAAAATTTAATTATTTTTCATCACTGAATGTCAATCTTATCATTATTTGGCCTCTAATTAGATTCTACATCGAAATTTGATTAATTTTGAAGATCTAGATTTTTGCTCATCACTGTCTACAAACAACGAGAAAGAGAGAGAGAGAGAGAGTAGACTACACTGACAATTTAAATCTAGCTAATACTTATTAAACTTCTTGACTAGAGAGCATTGTTTTAAATTCTATCAAAAGCTGCCTAAATTTGTCATTCATTTATCGACTGACGTGGATCTTTGGAACTCAAATTTAGCTGGCCACTTCAATGGATATGGAAACTGGAAATAGGAGCGGAACAGACGCCAAAATAAATGAAAATGAGGTACGTTGTACGGGATACTCCATTTATGGCTGATCGTAAAAGAAACTCGAACTCTGAATTGGAAACCGAAGCCTTATGGCAATATATTTATTATATTTAAGTATGAATCTTCATTTGACGAGCAGAGTACGCGTATTACCAAAGTCACTGAAGCACAGTGGGCAAAATGGCTAGATTAACTTATACTTATTTGATAATGATGTCGCTTGTCTGTTCTTGTTTTCAGTATTATGTAGGACTTATTAAAAATTTAATATTTTTGTATCCATCAAAAATGTAAGCTGCATAAAATAAATTATATGAAAATATTTAATTAAATAAAAAATCGTGTTGTGTGGACTTACTTTTGAAACTAAAAAATCACACATCCCGAAGGAACTGTGATCATAAATTTAACTACAAACTTTCATTCAAAAAGTGAATTTTTTAACTATAAAGAAATTTTTTTAATTTTTTTATTTTTTGGAATTATAGAAAGTATAAGTTGTTTTATTTTGTAAAGCTTTTAAAAAGCTCCCACTGTATAAAAATTGATTTCAAAATGAAACAAAAATTAACCATGAGGTGTTTAGAAAGATCAAGTAGATTATAAACACTTGAATAGATTTTAAAAACAAAACGTATTCAAGATTTGTAAAGTTTCCAATTAATTTAGCAATTTTTCCCACTGTCAGGCGATGCAATCGACAGACAAACAGACAGACTGACAAATAGGCTCGCGGAGGGAACTGCAGGCGAAATTTGTCCCGACTGCTTATGGGAAAGTGTATCTATTGTCAGTATGAGTACGAATATGAGCATGAATATAAGTATGAGTATAAATATGAGTATGAGTATGAGTATGAGTATGTACGTGTATGTGTAATGACTTTTTTATGACCCTATAGGCAAACAAATATTTTACGACATGTTATTAAAATTTTGGCAATGGTTGCGCCATCGATATTGGCATCGATATTTGGCATCGGCATCGCCTTTGGCATCATGGCCAGGTGATTGTGTGGACCAAGGACGAGTGACTACACTGATAAAAAAAAAAAGCCAGCCTTCTATCGGTAAATATTAATGTATTAACTAAAAACATATTTCAATCACATAGTTCATTTAAATATATACAAAGTATAAATAAAATGACTAAACTAAAGGTAGCAATAATTTAATAAAAGTGTAAATCACTGCTTCAGTACTCTTACCGTGACGTGTTGGCGCCAGAGAGACGCGCAAGCACTCGAACGTAACTACGTGTATTTTTACAGAATTATAATATCTTCTGGGACTGTAATCATTATTTCGCAGCCATCGTGCTGCTGTCGTCACTAGCGCGGACTGCCGTCTGCAGTGATAAGTTATATTTTCAAAGTTACATCATAATCATTATTATTAATTTTTATTATTTTACTTACGAAATAATGATAATTTTTGATAAGAAAAATAATATTGCTTAAGAAAAAATAGTAATTATTTTTGAGCAAAAAAAATAAAATTAATAAGATATTGATAATTTGAGTTAATTCTTTTACGTACGAAATATTGATTATTTTTGATAACAAATAATATAGCTCAAGAAAAAGTAATTATTTGTGGGCAAAAAAATAACATTAATAAGATGTTGATTATTTCTTGTGTTTTCTTTTTTTGCTCAAAAATAATTATTTTTTCTTGAGCTATATTATTTTTTTTTCTAAAATAATCAATATTTCGTACGTAAAAGAATTAACTCAAATTATCAATATCTTATTAATTTTATTTTTTTTGCTCAAAAATAATTACTATTTTTTCTAAAGCAATATTATTTTTTGATCAAAAATAATCATTATTTCGTAAGTAAAATAATAAAAATTAATTATAATGATTATGATGTATGTATTATGATGTAATCATGGCGAAATTGCATAGATTACCCTTTTAAAGATGTAATAAGTGAATGAATTTTTTAATAAATTAAAAATAAAATAATCATTATTAACCGTCCCTGATTTCTTCTAATATGTTAAAGGAAAAAATTAGAAAAAATTAGGACAATTTAACTATATTTTCTATATTGAATTAAACCTAGGCTCGAAACCAAACCTTGGGTTTAGGGGCTATGCTCGAACTTATTTCTCTCAGTGTATTGCCAATCTGAAGCCTAAGCCTGCTCCACATGAAAATGCACGGACCACATCCTTTCTTATTAGAGGAAGAATGAAATTGTGGCCTGTGACATCTGCTTCTCCGTCTTAAGCTCAGAGTCTCCAAAATTTGGAAAGCGTTGTTGCCGCTTTTCTTTTGCCTCACTGAATACTTTTTGTCATGTCGCGTTGCATTTTTATGTTTGCAAAATTATGTTCTATAACATTTTTTTTATTATGAATAACGGTTATAAAATGGTCCGGGCAAAACAAAAACAAAAACAATGGAAAAGAAAAAGAAAAAAGAAAAAAGACAAAAGCAAAAGTCAAATAACCGAGGAATGTAACACGGCGCATATGAGCGAATAGGAAGGGGAAATGGGAGTTGGTAACCGGTGAGCAGGGGTGAAATTGTGTGGGTCACATAAAAAAAAGCCAACACACGAAATGCAAATTGTAAATTACAAATTTGCAATAAAAATTTTTAATAGAATGAAACATTTTGCCTTTACGAGTTTGTCTTTCGGGTAAATTTATCAGCTTTTATGATAACACACAAAGACAGAGAGGAGAGCGAGAGCGAGCGGGAGAAGAAGAAGAAGAAGAACATTTCGCCATTTTCTACGCCGTCATCATTTTGTTGTGCTGTTGTTGTTGTTGTTGTTGTTGTTCTTGTTTTGTCGTAACAGTTTTGCATTAACATTAACGTAATTCTTTTTAGCATTATCATAAATACATTTTACGCATATTACGAGACGAGTTGCGTTGAAGGCACAGATCGAGATACAGATACAAATACATATAAAGATATAGATACAGATACAGCGACTGACTTAGAAAAGAGTCAGAAAGAGAGGGAGCGACCTGTGACCTTTATGAGCCTGTAAGTCTGTCTCTGTCTCTCTCTTCGTCTCTCTCTCTCTCTCTCTCTCTTCTTCTTTCTCTCCGTCCGTATCTGATGGGTCTCATCTGTGACCAGTTTAAGCACCGAGTGGACAATTTAAGTGCCCATATAACGAGTATGTCTATCCAGCAACATATGCGAATGCTCCTACATTTTAGGACGTCATGAATTGAAGAAGAAGACAAGAAGTAAACGGCAAAAGTGCCCAGCAATCAAATATAAAATCCATAGACTATGTACACTCAGAACTGGCATTACTGATTACAATTTTTAATCAGCACCCTTAACTAATAAATACATTTCATTTTTAAAGAAAAAAAAATTGTTTGATAAAGTTGGTTTGATGTTCGAGATTATTTGTAAGATAATACGTTTTTTGTGTTAATTAACGTAATCTATTAATATTATCTATTATCTCACTTAACCGCATCAAGATCGGTCAATTAGAGCGGTAGTAATAGCTAACCAAACTTTTTAATAAATAAGGCAAGCACAATCACCCAAAAGTATGCACTTTTTATTAGGTAGCAATTTCTATAAAGTACTTTTATATAAATTGAAATAAGTAACGTGTATTCTATAATATCTAAATCTAGACTTTATTTTTTACGACTTGTTTTTTATTTTTTAACATCATTTATTTATTTTTCAGTGTCATAGAAAGGCAGACAGATTTTATTTTAAGCTGTAATCAAACTGTACTAAATTAAATTAAATTAAATTAATGCATAATTAATACTAAATTACATTTCTTTGAATTTGGTGAATTTAGTGAATTTGATATTAAATTTAAATTAAATTTAATTTTGATTTAAATAATGTGTACTTTCAAATTTATATTGAAGTCCAGTTTCAAGTACTCTAAGCAATGTTTTTGACTTCATTTTACATATTCTGTCTAATTTTGTAAATAAATACATTTGTTTTTCATCTAGATAAAAATAAAGTGAAGTAAATGAAGTTCGTCAAGTTGCAGCATTGGCCTATTTAGCATTGGCTCAAAAGTCACCAACCACATTTCACTTGTCCGTCTATTCTATTCGCTATTTGCGCATTCTCTGTGCATGTGTGTGTGTGTGTGTCTGTTTGTGTGTGTGTGTGTGTGTCTGTGTGTGTCTGTGTATGTGTGTGTGTGGGCAATGCAAGTGTGTCGAAGTTTAGTTTGCAGCTCACACGAAAGATATGAACATACATTCCCATCTCCACTCTCTTTCTACACTGCTTTCCTCCTTACCTTTCCCCTCCCTATCAATCCTATTTATTTCTCGGCTCCCTCGCACATTTGTTCGTGCACCAATCGCTGCGGCGAATGAGAATTTAGAAGTCCTTTCAAATTCGTTGCATTCACATTCGGTTGCATTCGGCGTTCGTCGGTTTTTAGAGGCTCCTTGGCACTGGAGGGACAACCTCTAATCAGAGCCAAGTTAGCGCCATCTCACTCACACCCGCTTGCATTAGAAAATACCTATCGCACCTCAAAACAAATTCCAAATATTTTTGTAATTTCAAAGAAAGTAAAAAAAAAATTAATGCAAAAAATTCCATTTTAATTTAGAAAAAAAAAAACACGCAAAAAATGTAAATAAACAATACAAAAGATTATACAAATGGAAGCCTTAATTTGAAAATCCAAATAAGAAAAGCATTTAGTGTACAAAAATTTTAATATTCACATAAAAAAGTACAAATCACAAAATCTCAAAAATTTTAACAATAAATTATTGCGGAGTACAAAAATTAAGATAAACTTTTTTCATTAGTATTAGAAAAGATTTAAAGTTGTTAGAAAATGCTTTGTTTATAAGTTAAAAAAAAAATTGCAATTTGACAATTACTTCCAAACTGTTACTTAAAAGTAACTAAGTAACACTTATTTTTAATTTTCATTAAAAACGTGAAAATGAATAATTAAATATAATTTTTTATTTAAAAGTTGAAAAATGTCACATATTCTTGATTTTTTCAACAAACATTTAAAGTAAGAGTTATTTTTTATTTTTATTTTAAAAGTCACAAATTAGAGTTATTCAATAACTTTTAAATAAAAATCAAAAAAAAATAAAGTTAAGTTGAATATCTTGTGAAACAATTGGGGTATTAAAAACAATTGGGGTATTATCCTAACATATTTCAATCATATATTGATTAATTTGGCTAAAATTTTCTGTCATAATCAAGGCTACAAGCCCGAAAAAATGTTTTTAAAGGTTCGGTTCAGTGGTTCGAGCCATAGAGAAAGACATCGGTTCGGATTCCGAATTGGTTTATATACCCCATGAACCCAAGGCTTGGGTTCGAACCTTGGTTCAATTTCATACAAAAATATATTTTTATTGCTTACATTTTACTCTGAATTTTAAACTAATTTAATTTTTTTTTTTAAGAAATCAAATTTTGATGATAATTTAAATTAATTTGAAAAGTTAAATATGACTTATTTTAATCCGAAGTCTCAAATAATTGCATAATATTAGAAAACCATAAAACCTATGTAATTATTTTGCTTTAGAAAGCGGTTCGGTTTAGGTTCTGGTTCGCAAAGTAAATAATTTCAAGGGTTCGATTCATGATCCGGTTCAGGCTGCTTAAAAATCCGAACCGAACCGGTTCTACGAGGTTCGGTTCAGAGCCGGCTTGCAACCTTGGTCATAACTCTTATTTACGGTCCCTGTTTTTAACAGCTCCTGTAATCATTACCAGTTTTAGTATAAAATTAAGAGTATTCTTCATTTTATATTGAAACTCTCACCATAAAATAATAATGTATTTAAAACTTCCTTTTTTATTTCTAGTTGTTAAATTGTGTAGCTTAACTTATTTTTGATCCCAATTTTTGGTAATCATCTATTTATTTTTATTTTAATAGTATTTACTTTCTAATAATATATATATACAAGCTTTACTTTTCTAATTATTTATATTTGTTATTTAACTGACATTTGTTTCAAATTTTTTTATTTTGGAAATTTCTTTCATGTTGCTCTGTTTAATACATTTTTGTTTAATAATATTAATACCCTAATCATTTTCTTTTAATATTTATCCAAATCTTAATTTTCGAATTTTCAAAATTGTTGTTTCCCATTTCTTTGGCATTCTTTGAATTATTTGGTCGAATTTCTTGTTGTGAAATTTCGTTGGTCTTCGTTTAGAGTAAATTGTGCTTGTTAGTGCTATCTCGCTCACACGCGTATCTATCTATTTCATTTACACTCTATGCAGACACACGGACATAGTTGTTTTTGCTATTTGCTAACATGTGTGTGTCTAGGTGTGTGTGTGTGTGGGTGTGTGTGTGTGGGTGTGTGTGTGTGTGTGTGGGTGTGTGTGCGGTCGTGCTTTTCCGTCGGCATTTCCACAGGCCTTATTTGTAGGGAACTTTTCACATCGGTTTCGTTCGTGCTTCGCTCGTTGTTCGCTTCTCTCTCTCTCTGCTCCCAGCTTCGGCTCCTCTCAGTCTCTGCCTCTCTGCGAGTGTGTAGGTGTGTGTGAGTGTGTGTGTGTGTGTGTATACATACATGCAATACTGTAGGTCCTCCTCTGCTGCGGCTGGACGACGTCGTTGTCCTAGATTTGTTTAAATTATTTGCGATAGTGTGATTGGCTTTTGGTCGCGCCTTTTTCCCTTCCCCTTCCCCATCCCCTAACACTCCCCCTACCCCTTTCCCCATCGCCACCCCTAAGCCACCACGCGCGCGTGTGTGTGTGTGTGTGTGTGTGTGTGTGTGTGTGTGTGTTTTAGCCTGTTTTAGCCAATGGGAGCATTGCACATGTTTAGTCGACACTAGAGTTTCTCTCAGTGTTGACCTAAAAAGCCGTCGTTGTCGTCGGTTCCGAATAGTTGGCCAAAATACGAGTCTATGTGGTTTTGTGGCTGTCGACACACACACACACACACACACACACACACACACACGCACACACACATGTGTGTATTTAGTTTACGTGATAGGCTACCGAGCTGAGGGCTGAATTTGCATATTGTTCCATTTTCCTCCCATTTCACACTCATTTTCCTCCCATTTTCTCATATGATTAGAAAGTTGGCAGTTTGCATTGGCCAGGCTCAAATGCTGCCTGACTGCAACAACAAAACAGTCAATGCCAATCGGCTTTCAGTCTTTTACAATTCCCGATTCCTTATAGTACAATTCCCAATTGACTTGTTTTGAATTTGAATTGAATAAATATTCAAGTCTCATGAAATGATATCGAATATCTACAAATAATGCTAAGAATATTAGAATTTTTTAATTTTTGATCAGTCAGTGAGTGAGTGAGTGAGTCAGGACAAAGAGTTTCATACGTATAGATTTATTGTCACACTATAAGTAGTCGCCATTTTCGAAAAAGCAAGCTGATTCGGAAATCACTATAGGATATATGTGCTCTTTAACCTCAAAAAATAGCCAACCATTAACATATTCTTATGTAGAAAATTTAATTACTTATCCACCTGGTCTTAAGTACCAATAATGTTGTTATATATGTATCTAACAACGTTTCTTTTTTTCTCGAATTCGCTTTTTCTTATTTTTGCTTTACTCTGCATCTTTTCTTTAATTCAATATTCTAATCTTTTCTACTCAAAAAAATTTTTTTTTTTTAAATTTCCGAGGTAATGATTCTGTATATTTTTTTTTCATTCTTATTTAGCTTTTTTTAAATATTTATTATTCGATTTAAGAAAAAATACCTTTTAATTTATTAAGTTCCTTTAAAAAGTAGAATTATCGAACTGACCAACTTCTTTGTTTGTAAATATTACTATAACAAATAAATGCAAGACAAGTCATAAACCTTAAAATTTGTCGGAAAGTCCGTTTTAGAAAACGGTTAAGCATTTAAATTGATGCAAAAAAAGCCAAATAATTCAAGGAGTTTTCAATACAATGTCTTAAAAATATTCTCTACAATTGCAATCGCTATAAATATTATGGTATCATTATTTCTTTGCACCCATTTCTTGGGTCTGGTGACTTGTGTCTGTTGCTGGCAAAATATAAAGCGAAAGAAGTGTGTAAAATGGGAAATGTGAGAAAAGATGATGAGTAATGAAGTTGAGTAGAAGCTGCTAAAGTTTAAGACAATTTTGGCTGTACGAAAAATGTGGGAACCACAGAAAAGGGCTTTGAAATTAATTTCAAAATAATCAGCAGTAGGGTGGGTTCCACTCAAATGAGTGAAGGAAGTAAAGGGGAGAACATATGCAAAGGTGGAGGGGGGATGGGTGGCGCGAGCATTTGCGCTTTTAATTTTTCAAAAAAAAAAAAAAAAAAAAATATTCCTTCTAGGCAAAGAAGCAGGAACGCTACACATATAAAGGAAGGATTTGATAAGCGGAGCAAGTGTGTGTGCATGTGTGTGTGTCTGTCTCAAGACGGTTCGGTTCAGGGTTAAATTAGCTGACTGCGAGTTAAAAATGCCAGCCACATTTACGATGCGATTAATGTTTCCAAGGCGATGTTTTCTTTTATATACCCTTTAATCTTGTGTAACGTATTACTCAAGACGTAGCAGACATAGAAAAATATATACAAAATCTACCAAATTAATATATTTATATTGTAATTGCTTATTAAAATTAATTCTTAAAATTATTGCTATGAAATAATAATCAAATTTCCAGCCTTATGTAAAAATCAGCTATTTCGATTATGTTTCAAGATTTGTAATAAAATTTAAAACACGTTTTGAAAATAAAGACATTCACAGTCACAATTTTTGCATATTAAAACCGATGAATTGATGTTAAAAATTCAATATGGATTTAAAAATCGATTTCTTTCGATTTCATCGCTTTTGAAAAACTTTTTGTACAAACATTTTCAAGGGTATTTACCTGTGTGTTATGTCACTTTTTCATTGCATTCTCTTTTCCCTTTGCACGTCTTTGCGATCTACCTTGACATCCGAAACTAAAGAGGACTCCTCACACTTGCCGCATGCCACATGCCACATGCCACTTTCCACATGCATCTTTGTTGCCACCATTATTCAACCTACAACGTAATGAAATATGCTTAAGAAGAAGAAGAAGAAGTGCAAGTTCATCCCAGTCTTTTTTTATTCTCAAGTCTCTTTCATCATCTCTCTCACTCTCACTCTCTCTCTGTCTCTCTCTCTCTCTTTCTCTCTCTGTCTCTCTTTCTCTCTGTCTTCAAGCTGTGCGAAGTGAAGATACCCTGTAACTTTCGAAGTCTTGTAAAAATCTAGAATTGACGCCCTCATCATAATGAAAATAATGATGATGATGAAAACGCCTTACATTATTTTTATTTTCCCTTTTTTTGGTAGAGCAAAACAAGCATGTGAAAAGTTTCTTAAAAATTCTTTTTGTTTGCACATACACATAGACAGACACACACACACACACACACAACACACACACACACACACATGAGTGTAGATACAGCTACTAATTTTGCATAATATGCACAGCAACATTTGCGGTTTTAATTCTTCAATAAAGTCCTTGGGCTCTCTTCCCTCCACTACAAAACTCTCTTGCAAATTAGAGAAAAGGGCGAAGAGGAAGGGGAGGGGGAGAGAAAAAGAGAGAGGAAGGGAGAAAGTTGCCCTTTGACAGCGGCAGTCAAGCACTTCGAGCAGAAAAAGAATATGAAAAACTTTTGGCTTGCTTTCAAGTGTTGTGTGTGTAAGTGTATGTGTGTAAGTGTGTGTGTGTAAGTGTGTGTGTGTTTATGTGTGTGTGCTCTCAAGTTGTATATATATAATCAAGTAACTGTCAATTGGAATACAAAAGAAAAACTAAATTAGTCACAAGAAAACTAAGCACCAATTTTGACTAAGTTATGAAAGTTTGAAGTTGCTCCGACCTTTGATCTAGCCACCTAACAAGTCAAAATTTTTCATCAATTTGACATGATTTTTTACAAGAAAATTAAAGCTCTCAGAAACAAGTTTCAAGTGTTGGTTTATACTAATTTTGATACAAGGAGTTGATTAAAAGTGAAAACATGAGATTTTAAATTTTGAATTTTCAAAATATCAAAATAATATCAAAAATATCAAAATTTTCAAAATATCGAACCCAAGATTTAGAGGAAAATAATTTTTTTTACAAAATTAATTAAATTTATTTGCAGAATCAATTTAGAGGCCAAAAAATGATCAAAATGACATTCCCTTTAAAAATCGGTTCAGCTTTGACAAAGTTATGAGAGTTCGAAGTTGGTCAGACTTAGGATCCATCCACTTTACAAGTCAAAATTTTTGTGTAATTTCACATGATTTTTTACAAGAAAATGAAATGTCTCAGAATCAAGTTTTAATTGTTGTTTTATACTAATTACGATATAAGGAGTTGATTAAAAGTGAAAACATGAGATTTAAAATTTTGAATTTTCAAAATTCCAAAGGGGGGACCCTTAGCATCAAAATCGAATCTTAACGGAGATAGTCGAAAATAATGAAAATTTCTAAATGCACAAAATTTTAATGCAGATTGAAAAAAAACGCCAAACCAAAAAAAAAATGACAATCCGTTTGAAAATCGGTTCAGTTTTGATGAAGTTATGAGTGTTTGAAGTTGGTCATTCCTTTGATACATATTACAGCATAACAATTCAATTTTTACTTCAATTTTGAAATTATCAGTATTTTTGAAATGCTTTTCGGTCAGCCAAGAGATGAGCTGAACTAAGTCTTAGCCCCAGGTTTGTATTAGCTGCTTTAGAGATCTGATAATATGCAGAAAAGGATCATAAACTAAGCAAATAAAATAAAATATTTCAACATACATATAACTAAATAAAATGCAGCACAAGAAACTTAAAACAATTTGAGAAAAAGGCAGAATTTTCTTTTCATTTCATTTCGATTTGTTTTGTTTTATTTATTTGTTGTTGGGTTTATTCGTTGTCAAGACTGTTTAACGTGTATGTATTTGTGTGTGTGTGTGAGTGTGTGTGTGTGTGTGGGTGTTTGTGTGTGTGAGTGTGTTGCCGCGAGGCAAATTAAAAATTTTGTTTCTCGACTTTTCCAACATATTCTCTTCTTCTTGCTTTTTTTATAATTTTATTTTTTTGCTTATGTTGGCGTTCTTTGCAACTTTTTGCACGCGTTGCCTCCCCCTGCCCCTCCCCTTTTCTCTTCCCTATCACTTTTCTTCTTCTCTTTTTACTCTTCCTCTTTGCCTGGTTGTGTACTTTGTGCTTATTTTTTCGGCTCTTGTTGTTGTTCTTCTTGTTGGTCGGCGCAATGGAAAACTTTCTAATAATGTTGTACACAATTTAAATAGAATTTGCTTCCCTCTTACCACATCCCACACACACACACACACGCACACATACATACACACACAGAGTGAAACGGCGCAAAATACTTACAATCAACTAGCCTTGTTAGACCCTGTACCTTAACAGCACAAAGGAACTAATAAATTATTAAAAGAAAACAAGTCGGAAAGTCTATAGTCGAGATCCTGACCATAGAATATCCGTTAATTATTTCAATATATATATAGAAGTCTTATAAAAACTACTGCGTACTTTTGGGTGCTTGTATTGCCCTAATTTTTAATGACTTTGGTTAGCTATTACTACCGTTCTACTTGTCAGATCTAGCTAATTAAATTATGTTAAATTAATTTAATTTTATTGTGGTTCATCCTAGAATTTTCTCATAAATTAATGCACTAGTCACAACTAAATTTTTCACACCTCAATTCATATGTTTATTATAGGATTTTTATTCGTAGTTTCAAATAGTTGCGCAATATTAACAAGCCAGAGAACAAATACAATTCAGCCACCTGGGGGTCACATGGAGTCCAATACCCTGTAAAGTTGCTCTGAAGTTTGTAAGCCGGATTGCTGCAGACTCATTGTTGACTTGACTGAGTTATTCTCTTTTCAAGATGCGGCGATACCAATCCGCAATAAATGTCATCTCACTGCGCTCATAATTGGCTCCGAATATAATATTACTTGAGTTGCAGTCGTATTCGAACTGATAGACCGTATCAGGACAATTCACTTCCATCGCATTGCATATTTGTCGCAAGATATAGATCATGCAGTTGTTGCATTTCTCTACCGACCACTTCTCGGACTATAAGTGAATTACACGTAGGTACGAGTACATCATCAGTTAATCTTTAAGTTTACATTAATTACTTACATTTTTTGCAATTAGTGACGCTGAGCTAATCAGTTCAATGGCATCGACATGGCCAGATGGTTTTGGACGTGCTACGCAAATCTCTTCAACACCATTTAGAGAACATTCCGACCACCACGATAATTCCAGATCTGATTGTGAGAATCTGCTTGCATCATGGGTTGAATACAGTGGAGGAATCACCTTGCAATCCGTGAATGAGCTGAAGTGAGAGAGACAGACATAGAGATAGAGATAAATAGTTATTGATAGTGATAGAGACTGAGTCAGTTGAACAGGACTAACTTTTTTACTCGATTGCGTGCGGCACCCATTGGAGATTCATAGACCACGGTTAATTCGTCCATTTCTACTTGAAACACCTTATAAAACTTCCCGCCGTCACGCTCGGTCCTCAAATGTTGCTTTTTGGGAGTATCTGTAAGTAATATAATATCAAATTACAAAATTAACATTTATATGAAAATTATTAAGACCAAGACTGGCTCATAAATTAATTGTGTTCAGCGCACTTTCAGCCTTGATTAAGATTACGATCAGGGAAGAACACCCTACCAGTATCGGAACCGTTAACCGAAACTAACCGTTTCATTTTAGTACTGGAACTAAAACCGTAACTGAAACTCTTGTACCGGTACGGTTGTGGTAAAGTTGCTAGGTCAAAGAGTTGACAAACTTCCAACAATCATAACTTGAAGAAAACAGATCATGATTCGGTCTCTTAATTCATATCATATTTCAATCATCACAGCCATGGTTCTATGTTGATGGTAAGGGTCCTCCCTTTAATATTTTGAAAATTCAAAATTTTAAATCTCAAGTTTATACTTTTAATTAACTCCTTATTGCATAATTAGTATAAAAGGACACTTTAAACTTGATTCTGAGGACTTTCATTTTTTCGTAAAACATCATGTCAAAATGAAGAAATATTTTGACTTGTAAAGTTGCTAGGTCAGAGGCTTGAGCAAATTCGAACTGTCATAACTTTGTCAAAACTGTAGCGATTGTCAAGCGGAATGTCATTTTGATGATGGCTTGTCATCTTTATTTTTTCTGCATGCAATTTTTATTAAATTCTTTGAAGAAATTGTATTCCTCTGGATCTTGATGTTTATTCGATGTCATAATTATTATAAATCATTTGAAAATGTTTCCAAATTGATTTGGTGTAGCGTTACGTACCCGAATATAAAAACCGCTTCAGTTTTGTCTCCAAATTCTGACAAATTCTTTCCGTCTGCGACGCCTCCGGTGTAACTGCCTGAAAGATTGGTTCCGCGAGACATAAGTAATAGGCGTCTTGGAACTTGGTACCAAGAATTCTCCAATTGCGTTTCGTATAGATGGTGCATTTGAGAGCTTGCAGCACTTGGCTCTGTGTGATGATATCACACCTGGCATTAAATGCACGATTAATCCTCGTAAGCATTAACTCTTTGTTATCCTTAATGAAGAATAGCATGTTGTCCAAATATTCAGGAAAGATGTCAGCTCCACTAGACTTTACGGATTGCTTACTGAGATCCACTGGAAAGCTCTCTGGCTCTGGCATTACAAGGAACTTTAATTGCCTTTTGTCGGGTGTACAGATGAGCTCCTTGCTGCGACTAAAGTGGCCAATTTCCACGGGCCTTGAGAGCTGGTACTTTTGGTACTGCTGTTCATTCAGATTAAACATGATTTTATAATTAATATACATTTTTTCACACGAGTTCAACCTTTGCTGCGACAACTTCGGGCACTTAATGACAGCTTCTGTCTTCTGTCATAGTTTTGGCAATGCTGACTTGTCAAAAAAATTCCATCCAACTTTGCACCCATTTTCTTTCACACGTCAAATGCTCAAAGTGCGCGCGAAATTTGAAATAAAAGACAATGTCTAATGAGATTAGATTTTGAAAGCGGAAAATGTTAAGTTTTTCTTTAACAATGATAATAAGCAGAAACTTATTGAATTGATGTGTGAGGATGAGGAAATATTAATTATTAAAATTATTTATTTGCAGCTTATAGTGCTCAGCAAAGATGCAAAAGTAGTGCTGCAAAATGATCGATTGTCCTCTCATGCAATTTATTGACTTTATTGAAAAATGTGACGTCGTATGGAAAAATACATAATTATACTATATTTTAACACAATTATATTTTAATCTAATTGTATATTTGTATGTACATAAACTATACATCAATATATTCATTACATGATATCGATAATATTTTTTTGCTTATCGCTCGATTCGATTCGGTACCCAAAAAAATAGGTACTATTTCGTACTGTTTTTTTTTTTTTCGCCTTGCATATAAACGTATATATGCTGTCTCGCTCGCACGCTCAATTTGCATTGCAGATGTAAATATTGAATTAAAACTAATTCCGAAATATCTTTACTATTTAATTGTATTTTATTACGTGGTTCGGTTCAGGTTCGGCTAACGATTTAGTGGTGATTGCTGATAAGCCCAAGCCGAACCGGTTCGGCGAGGTTCGGTTCCGAAAACTAATAAGAAAACATATCAAAACATGCATAAAAAGCCCGAAAATTGCCAAGAATACAAGAAAACATTACAGGGTCTGACAGAGTTGTGCTCTTTTTTTGTATGTGTGTGTGTGTGTGTGTGTGTGTGTGTGTGTAGGCGTGTAGATATGAACACGCGGTTTCTCATTATGCTAACGAAGTAAAAACTTTACAAGCACATATGAGTGCAGAAAACCGACACACTCACACACACACACACACACACACACGCATATATGTAAAAAACAAAGCGGGTAAGAAAGTGAATTGAAGTGAAGAAAGAAAGAAGCAGAAGCAGAAGTAGAAGTAGAAGGGGAAGGAGAAGAAGCAACAGCCCAAAAGCCCAACAACTACGCAAGCAAAGGCGCAAAAAACTGCAAGAAAAAGTGGAAATAAAATATGTATAATAATGTGAGAAATAAGGCACCCTACCGCCCCCCTTTCACCACCTATATAGCCTGGCAAGCAACTTGGTAACTTTCTGCCATCTCCCACTTCTCTTCATCTCCATCTTCACAGCAATTCGACCAAGTTACTAACAAGCTTAGTTCCTCCTCTGCAACTTGCTCATTTTATTCACCCTTACCCCACCCCTTTCCATCCTCTACACACACACACACACATGCAGACAATTTTTAATTAATTTAGTTACTCGAATCCGTTATAATAAAAAAAAAGGTTATTTCTTCGCGAAAATGCTTTGAGGATGCAAATTATTTAAGACTGTTCCCAGTTCCCAATTTCCAGATCCCTTTTCCCACTTTCCATCATCCTCTTCCCTTCATTACTCCTGCCTACTATTCACAATGGATCTGATAACAAATGACAACCAAAAAGCCGAATAAATATCTGTTAGATGAGAATGATAATTGACAGTTTACTAACTACTCCAAAATTAAAACATTATATAAATAGATATATAATAATATAATATATTATAATGATATAATATTTAATAAGAATATTCATCTTATACATTTTATTATCAAATTTTATTTTATTTTTTGTTTTCTTTTTTTTTTGTCCTGTTCTTAAACTTGTGGTCTTAAAACAATTCCAATTTTTGTAGGTTCAATAGATTTGAAATTTTCAAGATTCAAGCAATTAACACCAGATATATCATGTGACAAATAAGGAATGTGATTTTCAACATTATTAGAAATACAAAACCCTTAACGAAATGAGATTCCACTAATTTTTCGAGGCCTATTAAAAGGAAATCTTGTGAAAAGCTTGTGTGATTAACGTGGAATTATGAAAACTGGTTTAACAAAAGTGGCAATTACCGGCGAGTACTCGTTGAATACTGAGAACCATTGAAGCACCTCATTCATTCATTCAGTCACTTATTCATTCAGTCAGCACAAAGCGCATCTCAATTATAGACAAAACAAAAAGAATCATAAACGAGTGAGAATGAATATGCATGTGAATATAAGTACGAATATGAGTACGATTATTTATGAATAAAATGCTAGTTTCAAATGGAAAGGATGCCATTAAGTGAACAAATGTGAATACGAAGTTGGAGTGCCTTACAACCGAATATAGAAAGATCTCATTAAGAGGTCATAGTCTGAGGACGAAAGCATGTTCAATCAAAGTTGAAATACAATAATAATATAAAAATGTAAAATGAAAATTAAGCTTCCTCTTAAACCCCTCTACGAGTTAACAGTCTAGGAACGAAAGCACATTCAAGTCCCAAATAAAAATTTATATATACCCAATCAATATATACACAAGTTACATCATATCTCAAATAGTAAAACGATCCAATATATAGAGTATTTGATACTTGCAATTGGTACAAAAGAATGTGCTTAAACCTGTTGCAGGAAATTTCTTTGAAATTTGAAGTGTACACAAAAAACAAACCATATTTATAATTGCTCGAAAAATAATGAGTAAATGTTGCCTAACATATTTAATTGAATAGGATATAAACAATAACAGAGTCGCCATTTAAATTTTCATCAACTTAATTAATGCTGAATAAAAGGAACATTGTCTGCTGAAAGGATACGAGTATATTTCTTAATGCATCTCCACACACGCTCTCCAAAAAGAAATAGACAGACTTGTAGAAATAGCGGCAGTCTCAGTTCACTCAATCAGTTGCATGGCAACCCTGGCAACAGACATTTAATCAAGAGCATCTAGAGGTCAAGGGCATTTCTAATAGCCATCAACGTATACTTGTGATAATAATGGCGATTATCGAACTGCCAGACCATGCCAGGGATGATATCACTACCGTTCACATAAGCAATACAAATGGCACGACTTTCAGACTCTCAGTCTGCTGTCTGTCTGTCTGTCTGTCTGTCTGTCTGTCTGTCTGTCTGTCTGTCTGTCTGTCTGTCTGTCTGTCTGTCTGTCTGTCTGTCTGTCTGTCTGTCTGTCTGTCTGTCAGTCTGCCTGTCTGCCACTTAAAGCCACATTCAACATACGTAAAGTCTTCTTCTTGCTGCCTTTTTTGGAACTCAGACATCTCCTCGAAATCAACATCAACATTCACCTGTTGGACTCGACTTTGCATCTTTTCAACCTTCCCACCTTCAACCGACAGCCGTCAAATGCCTTCTTTTTGGTTTCTTTTTATACCCTTGTAATCCGTGGAGAACACAAAATATTTTATTGATTATGGCTTCAAGAAAATACTTGCATGAGTACTCTATTTAGTTTATCTGAGATATTTCCATTCAATCCATCAATTTTTTTAAGAAATTTATCCTGTTCCAACTTACGTCTGGGATCTTCCTCTTCACGCAGACAACTTCCGGTTTGATTTGTCTAAGCCCTTATTTGCAATCTTAGATTTTAAAATAAATAATTTAAATAATTTATCCTACTTCAAAATATATTTACCTGTTGCATAGCTTTAGGCGCTTGTTTTGCTCAAAAGCTTAAAACGACAAATATAAACGTTCTAATTGACCGATCTTATTGAGATTTATTTAGATAATACATCTTCAAAATTGTAAACAACACCTAAAGAATGGTCGTTAAATATCGGACACATATGATAAACGAAAAACCCCAATTCATTCAATTATGTTTACCTTTGTAGTTGCTTAAGCAATTCATTTATTTTTTTCACATATTTTTCGCTAAAAATTTGCCTAAAAAGACTTTCAAGGTGAATTTCTCGTACATTTTTCGATTGAAAGAGTACCTTAGTTTTAATACATGTACTAACTTTAGTGCTCTGCAAGGGTATCAAGACTTCGAAGTGCCGAAAAGAAGGTGTCTTTGTTGTTTATTTGGAAACTGAATTGATTCGATGAAATTGTGTCATGCGATTGTTGCGTTTCTTAAAACAAAAAAGAAGTCACTGAAAAACCCACGGCACGAGTAAGGTAAAAAAGAGGCAGTGGTGACAGTCGAGGTACTGGAAGTGGAAGTGGAAGTGGAAGTGGAAGAAGTTGAAGCACGGACTGTGATGCGCCAAGTTGCAACTGTGTGTGGCATGTTAGGTGCCTCAACCTGTTGCGCTCACTGCAACTCGAGCTCTTCTACTTTTTCTTCTTCTTTTGCCCATGTCCGGCTTTAACTTCAACTTGACTTTGTACTTCAGGCATTTCCTTTACATCTTTTTTTGTTTGTTTCCCTGCAATTTGAAGCAGACAGTATTTCTCTTGACTCCAATTTAATACGATTTCACTGACAGAAAGGCAATGGCTTATTTCAGATCTATAATCCAGATAATCCGTCATTTATCAATTATCACGCTAAATCAATTATAATCAAGAGCCTCAATATTGTGAAACTAGCTCAGATTTTTTAGCTCATTTAATATCTTGGATTCTGTAAAATAATATTTTTAATTAAAAGTATTAAATTAAATTAAATAAAAAAAAACCTAAAATACATTCCTTGAGTTATCTTAAGAAACCAAAAAGTTTTCCAATAAGAGCTGTATGATGTAATCATCGGATTTTTACCAAACTCATGACCCCGAATCTGACCCTCTTGCAATTTGAATTTCTCAAAACGCACAGTAAATTTGTCGCCGCTATGTTGTGTGAAAACTTCAGCTTCCTAGGTCTTTTGGTTCGGGCTGTGCAATGGTTAGTGAGTCAGTCAGTGAGTCAGTCAGGACAAAGAGTCTTATATAAAATATATACATAGTCGTCTTCTTCTTGTCAAAATTCACTATTAGTATATACTAAAAATCAATTATAGTACCATGTATTGTGGACATTTTTACAACACAAAGAGAGGAGAAAGGTATTTGAGGAAAAATTTGTCCTGTGAAGATATTGCACTGCGACACTTTTAGAATCCGAAATGACCGCAAAGACGGACACAAAGTTGTCAAAAAATGAAATAAAAAATTCTTCACTTCCCAGCGGACATGAAGTGCAAGTTGCTGTTGTTATACTATATACTTAGTAGAAGCTGTAGAAACCTGGCAATTAGCATTTAAAGAACACAGAATACAAATACAGAATACAGAAGAACTTGACTGCAGTTTGCAAACAAATAAAACCAGGCGCTTGCTATAAAACGTAAGGGGTCAAAAGGGGGTGTCGTGGGGAGGTGAATGACTTTTATATTGGTGGCCCAAAGAGCAAAAGAGTTGGAGAGTTGGGGAAGTGGGGAAATGGAGAGATGACCAGCCTAAGAGCAGACAAATGCGGCGCAATTTGCGGCACTGTGTGACAACAGAGTGTGCTATCGTCTAGGACTATACCTACGGTACGGGTAGGGCTCTGGGTAGGGCTCTGAGTAGGACCCTCGACTGCGGCCCGGCCCGGACACCGTCATCACCGTAGTCATCAGAGAGATCTGGACAGCAACGTGCAATGCCGCGTAAGTCAAACAACGCAACGGAATGAATTATAAAATAACATGCCAACAAAACCAACAACGACTGCAAGTATCCTCTCCCTCTTCCCTTCCCTTCCCTACCCTACCCTACACGTCCCTCCTCCACCTATCCTGCACAGTGGGTACAACGGCTAAGAAATTTGCAAGAGATTAGTATATATATATTGTGATTCCCCATACGAATGTCGCAAAATATTATTCAGACCACGAGATTTTTGAAATAAAATTAATTTTTTAAGTAACGCGTATAATTAGGAAAAGCAAAACTAGGAAGTAAAGTAAAGAAAACTTAGTAAATTAATTTGGGAAACTACATTTAAGGAGAGACCAAATGGGGGAATATTAACAATATTAATTTTAGGATACATAAATTGGGAAAATTGGAAGGACACAAACTAAACTCAAAATTCAAATTGTGCTTGTGCGTCTGCTTGGCGCCTTACTGCATATATTTTGTTGTTGGATTGCTCAAAGGTTTGTGAGTCTCCTTGTCACCACTTGTCAAAACATATGGAACAGATACTTATATCTATATAAAACTGTTTGTGCTGACTGATGCTGGTGTAGCCCAAACGATAAGACCAAGAAGGCTGAAATTTTGACACAACATAGCTGAGACATTTATTTTTATATTTGATACTTGTGATATTAAAAATAGTATAATATAGGCTAATCTATGGATTTTTTTGCCCACTGTGCAACGTGCCAAGGGGCAGGCTACTAGCCAAGGCACAGTGGGTGCACTGGGAGTACACTTGGTTGTAGCTTGCTCGTTTGTTGCATGTTGCAAGCCGGGTGGGCAGGGGAAAAGGGGGGGGGGTTTATATACCTTGCGCTACATGAAATTTTTATTTTATTTAAATGTAATTATCTGCTTGAATAAAAAAATGCTCATCATGATGAGCAGCGACGAACAAAAAGCGAAAAAACAAAAAAAAAAAAAAAAAAAAGAAAAGTGACCAAAAAACAAATAAAAAAGAGAGAAACGGTAAAAAAAAAGAGCCTATGTGCATAAAGTAAAACAAGCTACACACACGCACGCACACATATATATATATATAAATTCGTATACATAAATAAATGTGTGTATATAACGCATGCACATTTACGAAAAAATCCATTAAAATTGTGCAGGAAATATAACCAAATACAAAAAAAAAAAAAAAACAAAAATAAAATCAAAAAAACGAAAAAACTCCACCACAAAACAAAAAATTTAAAAAAAAAAAAGAATTGCAAAAAAAAAAAAAGGAAGGTAACGCACCAACACGTTCAGGATAACTACACCTCCTGACACTCCCACTCCCCCTTCCACTTCCACTTCCACTCCCATTTCCCTTTCCAGTGCGGCCAATACATACAACAACAATAATCGTAACACTGCAAGAGCACATACAAAAATGCAGATGCAGTTGAAAGCAACGGGAAAGGAAGAGAGCAGAGGAAGGAGGCAAGTGGGAGTAGGCGCAGAAAGTCCTTAACCAGGACCAGGACCAGGACCATTCCAAGAGCGGGCGTGGCCTTTTTTTTTGCTCATTTGCCACGCACTTTGGACACTTTTTGTGGCGCTTGCAGCGCTCGCATTCTCTATCTCCGTCTCCGTCGCCGTCGCCGTCTCCATTTACACTGAGAAAAAATAGTGTTTGTTTGTTGATTTCATCTAGTGAACAGAAGGCAATCTCTTCAGGAGAGACAATAAAAATATAATTATTTTCTTTATTTTTTTTTTTTTTTAATTGCAAAAGTACACCTTAAGTACACCAAAATTGTTCTTTAAGAGTAATCTATGCAATTTCACCATGATCTTAGGACTTATGTTTTTATTATTTTACTCATAAACTCATAAATATCTTATAAACTTATAAAAACAAAAAACTCATAACATTACGATTATTTCTTGTGTTTTATTTTTTTGAATCAAAAATATAACTCAGGGTGTTTTTTTTTACTTTTTTATAAGGAATATATGGACAAAACTTATCTACATTCCTAGTCAGTGAACCATTTTTAAATTTAAAAAAAAATAAAAAAAAAAATATTTTTTTGAATCAAAAATACAACTCAAGATGTTTTTTTTTTTTTTTTACTTTTTTATAAGGACAACATTTATCTACATTCCTAGTCAGTAAACCATTTTTAAATTTACAAAAAAAAAAATTTTTTAAAATTATATTACCAATAACATAATAATTTAATTTTTTTTTATAAAGTCAAAATAACACCTTGAGTTTTACTTTTAATCCAAAAAATTAAACTCAAGAAATAATCATTATTTTTTGAGTTTTGTTTTTTTGATCAAATATAATGATTATTGCTGAGTTTTATTTTTTGCTCAAAAGTAAAATAATAAAACTAATAGAATAATGATTATTTCTTGAGTTGTATATTAA
Organism: Drosophila innubila; assembly: GCF_004354385.1. NCBI lineage: Eukaryota > Metazoa > Arthropoda > Insecta > Diptera > Drosophilidae > Drosophila > Drosophila innubila. The sequence continues at coordinate 574,953 of NC_047626.1, forward strand.
AACTTATAATGATTACAGTTCCTCCTCTAAAGAGCTTACAATAACAAAATTCATGCAGTCAGGCGCCAACCAGACGCACAAGCAAAATTCTTAACTCCATTGCGGCTCGCGCTGACAGTGACTTTTTTATTTAGTGTACTTGTAGTTGTTCTATTTCTTGTTTCGATTTTATCAGTGTATTTTGCAGTTGCCGCTGATGTTGCAATTGCATCGTGTTGTTGTTGTTGTTGTTGCCGTTGCCGATGCTGTTTTCGGTTGTCGGCTTTCGATTTCGGGCCTATGCTCGGTCTGGCTATCGTCGCTTGATTATGCACATGCCATCAATGATGTGTACTGCCTTTTTTCATTTATTTTTCGACAGCTCCTCCGTCCACCCACACACGCACACACACACACACACGCACACACACACACACTGAGTTGTGTATGTACTTGCATATACTCGCACTTCCTCATACTATATGTACTGCCATTACGCATTTTTTTCCAACTTTTTTTTTCGTATTGCCTTTTGTTTTTTTGGCACAACGAATGAGGGAAATAAAAAAATTGTCAAAATAATATAACGCAGAGCCCGCATTACTAGTGCCTTGTCCCACCTCCCACCTCCCACACAAGACCCTTCTTAACCCTCCTTGTCTGCCGGCGGTACCTCCCTGAAACGGTATTTTATAGCATAAGCACCCTTAGGTAATGATTTTAAGAGAATCCATTCCAAATATGTGTGTTCACTAGATTTGTCTGGCACTCCGAGATCCCTATATCTGCAATATTTTAATCCTAGCGTAATAGCAGAAATAATCATTATTCTATGAGTGTTAGTATTTTACTTTTGAGCAAAAAATAAAACTCAGGAATAATCATTATATTTGATCAACAAAATAAAGATCATAGAATAATAATTATTTCTTGAATTTTTTTTTAGCAAAAATAAAAGTCATGGTGTTATATTGACTTTATAAAAAAAAATGTAAAGGAAATATTTATATTATTGGAAATATAATTATAAAAACTGTAATGAATTTTTTTTAAACTGAAAATGGTTTACTGACTAGGAATGTAGATAAATTCTGTCCATATATTCTTTATAAAAAAGTCAAAATAACACCTACATTTTTATTTTTGATTCAAAAAGGGAAAAACTCAAGAAATAATCATTATGCTATGAGTTTGATTTTTTTTTTTTTGCTCAAAAATAATAATTATTTCTTAAGCTTTATTTTTTTGCTCAAAATAATGATTACCTTATGAGTAAAGTAATAAAAAATATAAATCTTAGGAGCATGGTGGAATTGCATAGATTACCCTTAAAGAAAAATTTTGGTATATTTAAGGTTTTTTTACATTTTCTAGAAGTGAATTATTTTCAATTGAAAAAAACAAAGTAATTATTATGTACTGCCCTGATTATTTGTCCTCTTTTTTAATTCGGCAGCAAAATTGGAAAAGTAAATTTTTATACATTGATTGTTGACTCGATGTATTTATTGCCGATTGATCGACAAATCGACTAATTTCTTTCGATTTGAAACTCGATTCACAGTTTGTAATTACATCACCTATTTATGATATTTGTAGATAATGTAAAGTCGAAGACCCGTGCGGTACTCAGTACTAAATGCCGCCAACATTCCTTTGAACGTGCAACAGTGCAACATTGCAGGTCCTAAGGCGTTGCAAGGGATACAGGACATAGGACATGGGACACGGGACTTGCCACAAGGCCAACCGGATAAACAAAAAAATGGGGCTGACAAAAAAGTGCGAAACGTTTGTCAGGCTGCAACGTCGAGTCGCTCCGAGCGATTTGAGGACTTCACACGTTTCTCATTCTCTTTCTGAATATTTTTCTGTTACTCTTCCCATCTGCCTCTCTCTCTCTCATTCACTGTCTCTGTCTCTCTTTTTTCTGACTTTTTGTCACTTGTGTCTCTGTCTCTGTGTTTAAGGTTGGACCATTGAGCCTCTGAGAGGAAGGGAGAGTGGAGTTATTTTGTGGCACAAGTTTGCATCGAGTTCTTTTTCTTCTTCTTCTACTCGTCGTTGTTGTTGTTCTTGTCTTCGTAATTAAAATCATGTTAGAATGCTTTGTGAGCCGCATTGCAATTGCTGCACTTCCGCAGGCTTTTATTGGTGTATGTGTGTGTGTGAGTGTGTGTGTGTGTGTGTGTCTGTTAATGTTTAGCCCAGTACCCAAAATATACAAAGAATAATGAATAATGAACATATCGGTTCGTCCATATGCAGTAAACTACTATATCCGAAAGACTCTAAGAATTAGAGTAATCAAATTTGGTGATAATAAGTATGTACCATGAACTGCAATCCTAATGAGTAGGGGCCCAGCCCCCTGCTCACTTTGCTCGCGGTGCTACAGTCGAGCATACTCAACAACACCCAAGACTGGTAAAAATTTAATAAACTTTTGGATATACTTGACTGTAGGATACCCAAAAATTTGATGCCCTGGCAAAGCGCTGTATTTTTTAACAGATTGTTAAATATATAGCCAACCGATTTGAACCAACTTTGGTCAAGATGTATTAGATTAGCCCATGTGCCAATTCGGTTACGATATCTCAAACAACAAAAAAGTTATTCGTGCTAAAACTTGATTTTCGGCCAAACGTTCCCATAACAGCTTTAAGATATAGAGCACTGATTTCAGAGAGCGAAGCGGGCGGAGGCAGCTAGTTCAACCTAATTTTAGCTTGAAATTTTAATTTACATATTTTTGGAAATTTTTGATTATATATTGACGTTTTTTGTTGAAATTTTTCCAAGAAATTTTACGAAAAAAGAGAGTTCGAAAAAATAAAATTTACAATCGAGTACTGGGCATCTAGCAGTCGAGCAGCTGTTGTTTATCCCAGTACAGTTGACATACGACAAGCTCAAAGAAATAAGATGATTTTAAATTCGGCTACACTCAAAGTCAGTCAGTCTTTTAATCTTTTGTTTTTGCATTTTGCATTTAAATATTAAAAACACCATACAACAACAACAACAGCAACAATTGTTCACAAAATGTGCCTTTGATTCAAGTAGTTGTTGTTTTTGTGGTTCTTGCAGTTGCTTTCATCTCCGTGTGTTGCTATTTATTTTTTCGACTGCACCCTGCAGCTGCACAGCATAATTAAAAATAAATTTGTTACGAGTACCCCTACCAAAGAATCAAATCTCACATATAGCTAAAAATGCTTAAAATAATAGAATTTTCCACATTTAATTGGCTAATATTATAAATATTACTTGAAAATAAGTATTTAAATATATAAAACTCTTTGTCCTGACTTACTGACTGACTGACTGATCATTGATCGTTACGACCTAAATAGCTAAAACAATTTCATCATGCAATAAAATATAAAATAAAAATATTTTAATATGGTTAAAGGTATCAAATTTGGTTAATAACAATAAAAAAAAACATCGATTTAAATTTGACAAAGTTAAAGACGTTTAAAATCTCGTAAGATCTTTTACTTGGAGTTGGCAACTTTGCAAGTTTCTTGGCCTATTTAAAAAAAGCTTTATAAGATTTTAAATGTGGATTAATATATATATAAATATATATATATACTCAAAGAAGAAAAATCAATGATTCCGGAATAAATCCATTTCGCAACGGTGTAAGAATTTCGGTAATCTAGGATTTTCTTAAACGGATAACTTAATATATAATATAGGAAAGTTATTTCTATACCAAAACTCAGCTTACTTCAAATTTTTTCTATTAAAACTAAGACTAAGGTTTTATATTCAATTCCGATGACTCTTAAATTCAATACTGAATTCGGACCATTATTATTATGAGATATAAACGAAAAACAACTTTTAATGGTTACTTAAAAACTTTTATTTTAAATATCAGATTTTATAGTAACCATTGACGGTTAATATTTAGAAATCTGCAAAATTGTCGATTATTTTAAATATATATTTACAAGATGCAAAAGCTTAGATATCTTGTTATGGATGTACCATATAAATCGTAAATCGTTGTTTAGCCTTTCGTTTACCATTAATTCATTCGCTTTTGTTTGCAGCTGTCACTTTGGCAACTGGATTGGGAAATGACCAGAGTTGCCATTACGTCGCTAGCCAAATGAATTTGGACATGGATGTTGCATAAAAACTTTTACATTAAAATTCCAAACAATCGCAGTTATTCACCTTATCTAAAACACGACGCCGCCGAGTGGAATGAGTGAAAGGTGGCAACTCTGGCCACACCTTTTCGCTACAAAATCGGCCATACAACCAAAAAATAAAGAGAAAAACCCTTTTCGGCACCCCTTTAAATATTTTTAACTCCTTTTTTTCGGCGTTTTTTATTTAATGCGCGCATTTCACACATTTCGCATTTGGACGACGCAGTGGAGGGGTGGGGATGGGGTGGTGCATGGGGAGCGGGTAGGGTGGTCAAAGTTTTTATCGATTTGCAGCATAACATAAAAACAGTGAGAGAGGGAGGAGAGAGAGAGGAGTAGGAATGATGGCTTACCAAATATGCCTAGAGCAATGCCCATGTCAATGCAGGGGGTGAAGAAGGGGTGCCAGGGGCTTGCAGGGGGGTTGTAGATGGGGGCCAACGAGTGGTGGCTAAAACGGCAACGCAAAAAAAACAGAAGAACGACAACAACACCCAAAAAAAAAAGGAGTTAGCCCAAAAACCCAAGTGATTAATTCAACATATTCATATGTGCGTGACGGGCGCCCCCAAAAAATGCGAGAGTATCAACCGCGGACATCCACGCTACCACCACCCTCCCTGCTACCCCCACCCCCTTCACACGCACACAACCCCCAACCCCTCTACCCATCCCCACGCTAATGAGCAGCATTTTCAGCCCAATTCGAGGCGAAAACCCAAAGCGAAAAACATGCGGGCTGCTCGACTATTAGATGCCCAGTATCCGTTTATTTGCAACAATTCATTTAGTAATTTTGAGATAGTTCAGTTTTTTTATGGTAATTTACGTTATCTATTAATATTATCTATTATCCCACTGAGTCGCAGCAAGATCGGACAAGTAGATAACCAATAATAGCTAACCAAAGTTATTAAAAATTAATTAAATACAAGCACCCATAAGTATGCAGTAGTTTTCATTAGATAGTAATTTCTATAAAGTATATTTTTATATATTAAAAAAAGTAACGGATATGCTATGGTCGGCATCTTGACTATAGCCCTTACGACTTAATGTTAAATTTTATTGATTAACTTTGAACATAATAATTAATTTTTTAGTTATACTTTACAATTAAAACATTTTTTTTATTAATCATTATTTAATAATCAAATCATTTTCAGTGGAATGTTTATCGTGGCAAAGTTGACAAAGAATTCCACTTATTTTTTAAAATAAATAGAGATAATAAGGAAAAATGTTTTTTTAATAAAAAAAAACAGTACTCTTAAGAATAATGATTATTCCTAGGGTTTTTTTTTTCGATAATAAAGATTGTTTTTGCTTAAAATAAAAAACAAGTTGTAATTTTGACTGTCTTATATGTTTTATTAACTCAAAAATGTATTGTATAGGTTTAATAACTATATTAATAACTATAACTGCATTATCTGCTCTAAAAATTCGGAATTCTTGAACAAGCATGGTCAGAAAACTAGAAGCCTTTTTTAAACTGGACTAAAAACACAATGCGACGCTAATCCTAAAAAAGTCTGTCATCCTTAGTTAAGGTCGATTGGGGGGCTGGGGTAGGGGCTGTGGGTGGTTTGGGTGGTGCTTTGGTGGTGCGCTGGTCAGTTGAAATATGAGACACCGCGTAGATGCCGCTGTCGCAGTCGCCGTCGCCGTCGCCGTCGCAGTCGCTGCCCTCTGTCGCGGTTGTTGCTGGCAGCGACCGCAGCTACTTTCTAATTAAGCATGTTTAGAGACCGACGGGAGAGTGGAAGAGAGTGGGCAGATGAGAGAGTGAGGAGCTTGGAGACCTTGCTCTGGTCAGCTCTGGTCAGCGGCACACACATGTCAGAGACAGAGACCGCAAAATGATGAGAAAAGGTTGGAAAATGGTTAAAATTTGGGGGGAAAGTGCACACGCATGTCTAAAATATCTAAATCTCCACTCGCGCTTATCTCTATATATGCAAACAGGGGTGTATATATATATGAGTGTGTATGTGTGTGTGTGAACCCTTTTTTGTTTTGACGTTTTGCTGAAAATGATGTTGGCAAAAAAAAAGTTTCTAATGAAAACTCACAAAAAAAAATAACATTAAACATTAAACCCACTAATACACCAGCAAAACAGTGAGCGCTAAACAAGAAGAAGAAGGAGGAAAAGAAGAAGAAGACAAATGTACAGTTAATCAACAAAGTGCTTTGACAAAATCAAAAATTCACAAATTCACAAAGCTGATTTTTTTCTTTTGAAAATGAATAATTTTCATTTTCTCAACTAAAGACCTGACTACTTTAACAAAAATTTAAATAAATATTTAATATCCCTAAATATATATATGTATATTTTCTGCAAAATAAAATGTGTGGTTTTCTTTTTTTATGCTACGTATTTTGAATTTCGTGTTATTCCTGAGGAACTTAAAAATACATTTTAAATAACAGGACGGGTAATCGAGCCCAGTTACTTTACAAACTGAGGTTCTCTATCTGACATATACATATAAATATATATGTGACAGGAGCTGACAGAATACAAATTAAATAATAAAATATATGTGTAAATTTTGTATTTTGACAAAGCACTTTCTTGACTAACTGTAAGGGAATTGTACATATTGCAATGGTTATTCATTGTAATTTTGAGATCCATTCCCTTTCCCATTCCAGTTCCCACTTTAACTGTATTGTGTGTGTATATCTATACCCTTATAAATAAATACATGTATGTACACATATGTGTAAATAGTAAATATATATATACCTATACACTGACAAAAAACATTCCGATGACTGAACGCGGGCTCGAATCCCAGATTAGTTAATAGTTTTTTCTTTCATTTATTATTCAATTATTTATAGACTTACTTTAACAAATTGGGGTTCGAGTCTCAGAAGTATTGTATTATTATACCTTGTACGGGGTATTACAATATCTATGCAAACTATAAATACATACATATGTCGGAACCAAAATTATCAGATCATTATATCATATGGCCGACATAGGAATTGATTTTAAAACTCTGATTTCTGACTAAAAACATCATAGAATTGAACGTAGATTACGAAACTGGTTTACCACTTCCTTCGAAAAATAAATCGAAGCACCCTAACGTAAATTCAAATATTTAGAATCTAAGAAAACAATCTGTTTTTGAGCAGTGTGTATGCGTTAAATATGAATATGCAAATAAAACGAACATTGCGTACTTTGAGGCGCAAAAACAACAAAATTCAACTCATGGATGTTTCGTATGTCTAAGCAGAAAGATAGAGAGAAAGAGAGAGAAAGAGAGAGACAGGCGCGGGCACATCATTAGAGCCACTGTCCCCATACTGCAGTTGCAGATTCATATATTCGCATTGCAAGTGTGAGTCGCATTTTAGCTGAGAAATACCCCTAACGACACTTGCAGTGCAATCGCAATCACTTGCAATTGCATCCCTTAATAGCGCACCCTTCCTCATACTCCCTTCTCATTCTCATTCTCATTCTCATGCTTTGTCTCATGCTGTTTCGCTCGCATCCTCAATCTCATCCTCACCAACAAAATGCTCAAGTGCAGCAATTTTTTTTATGAGCCATGTCGTCTATCGGTTACATTTCCATCTTCCATCTTTGTCACCGTCTCCTGTATTAGGCGTAGTTCAAGTGCAGTCTCTACTCCATCCCCATCTTTTCTTACCACCCCCCTGCCACCCTCCTTTCAACCTCATCTTGCAAATTTGACACATGCACAAGTACAAAAAAATGGAGAAGTACAAAAAAACGGTCCGAACAAAAGCATCTCTTCTTCAAACCTACTACAAGTAGTATGTTCCTCTCCCTCTCCCTCTCTCTCTCTCCCCTCTCCCTTTTACTACCTCAACTTTTTTTTCCTTCACTTCATTTCACTTTTACAACTTGCACGCACAACCTCAGTTCAGTTTCCGTAGCTTTATAGCCCAGTACCTGAAATTTGCAAGGGCTTTTAATTATGAGCATAGATATGTAGCGTTCCGTAGCGTTCGAATAAACGCCTAGATCTCAGTGACTATAAGAGTTGGAGTTAACAAACTTGGTGACCATACCTCTATAGTCTGCACGCAGATGATATATATTTTGAAACCTTGCCACGCCTTCCTGCGCCCCCGCAAATGAGAAATAAGAAAAAGCGAGTGCAATTTTAAAGCCACAATCTTGAAATTTGGTACACGAAATGTGTAAATTTTTTTAGATTTTTGCTAAAAATTTAATTTTAATCCCTTGAAAAACATTGAAGATTACATATTAGAAATCTCTTTTATTTTTATATTTAAGGCTATTTTGTCTAGAATTATAGCAAAAAATTTAAGTAATCTCAAAATTAACAATCAAAATTATATTTTATTGGATATCTGCGAACCGTGCTACCCGAGTTCAAATAAAAGAAGGCATGTTTCCTTATCTTTGAATTTGTTTTTAAAACTTGTATTTAGCTGTTAGAGACGGAATTACTGGGCAGCTAACAGTCGAGCACATTCGACTTTAGCGTTTCTGCTTGTTTCCTTTTATATTTCTATTCAGCTTCTTCTTCTTCTTATTCTCCCTTCCTGTTTAGCCTCGGAGTTTGTTTGTTGTTCTCCGTGTTTTGTTTCCCTGGATGACATTTGTGCTTGCAACAGGGATCTTTAGGAGTATGTATTTCAATAGACATGGCTGCCACCTCAAACTTTCCATTTCGTTGCATTGACAAATATTTCTTTGTTTGCATCCCACTCTCTCTATGCTTCTAATATAGTTCCCAGTCCCTTATGTTTAGTAAGTATGCTTCCATCCATGTGTGTGTCTTTGCATTCATTAGCTCTGTCTACTTGTTCCTCATTCTTAATTCTTCCTTTCTCATTCCTTTGCTCATCTCCAGCTTAAAAGTTTGTTTATTTATGCTTGATTTTATGTCAGTGAAACTTAGACTCTGGACACCCTATCTGATTCGTTTATTACCCAAGATTCTTCACTATCTAATGCACTTTACAATGGTCTATCGATATATCGAAAACTCGATTTAAGTGCAAGTTATTTTCTATTACTTTAACTCTATTATAATAAATGATGATCAATCTAGTTAATTTAATTACAGAAGCGTTTTTAAATGAACAAAAAAGATATATTACAATAATTCGATATTCGATAAATCTATAAATTAGTTGCCGATTAATCGACAATTCGATTTATAAAATTTCGTCTTTTAATTCGATTTACAACTTAGATTTAACGGGCCCATTTATTTTTCGGAAGTGAAATACTATAGCCTGTTCTTATATCATTTCGGCTAAATTTTGGGAATGGAATTTAAATTTAGTTGGTGATTTACAGTCCGATAAAGTGAAGAACAACAAATACTTAACCTAATAACTCACTTCGTAAGGCATACAAAAATTTTTCACATTTCTATGATTATCAAAACAAAGAAATGCATAAGTAAAAACTAAATTTAAACTATTTCGTTATATTAGAGTGCATTAAAAAATCAGTTCAGAGTCAAATAGCTTTTCAAAACACCTTTTCTATATGACAGTTCGGTAGCTTAAGGCAAAAATAAAAAAATTACAAACTTTCTTATTTTATTTTTTTTTTTTGTTGTCTTAAATTTCAGTAAAATTAATTCTTAAAATAAGAACTTGGTCTTATTTAAAATGTTTCTAAAACCAATATCTGTTTTCTTACTTTAAGAATTGTATGATCTCGAGACCAAAATCTTGATTTAAGAACACTTTTGCATCAGTATACAAAGTGTAAATGTCTTGATTTCAAGACAACTAACATTTGTATATTTCTCTATAACATATTATAATTATTTTAAAAAATTTTTGATTTTTTGAAATCGGTTTTTTACAATGCTTGGAAAAGGGCACAGATGTCTCGGTTAATAGTCACTGTTTTTACCCTAGTCATTAGATGCATTTTCATAAGCACTCGACACACACTCACACACACACACACACACACACACATACACACACACACACACTGCACAGTCTGGATAGAAAATGAAGTGCAAGTCGTATAATAAATTTTGTAGCTTTTGTTTGACAAACGTTTTGTGCAAAAAGGGACAAATTTCTTCATATTAGAAGCAGCAATTAAATGCAAAAAGGGATGCATTAAGGAGACAGGGGTGGAGTATTACATAGTTGTGTTGCCAAATCTTGATGCAAGATTCGTCTGCCATATCGATTGAGGCATAAGTGTAGAAAAAAAGTGAAATCTCGCAAACGAAAACGAGAGAACGAGAGAAAGAGAGAGAGAGAGAGAGGCAGGAAGTGTGACGTGTCTTCTGACGAGTCAAAATGGGGTTAAATTGCACAGAAATCACGCAGCTCACACACACACACACACACACACAACACACACACACACACACACACATAAAGAGCAGCTCCCAAAAGCCGTTGCTTTGTTTTTGACGCACTTAACACGGCGTTGGCGACATGCACTTGAGTTGCACAAAGGCTCACACACATATATATATATATACTTACACACACACTCAGACACACACACACACACTGTCAGCGAAAAACCGGAGGGGAGATTTGCACAGTTAGATGCACTAGACAGACACGAGACAAAAACGAAACCCAGACGCTTGTCTAACCTAACCCTAAACTACCCCAACTCCCTACCCCCAACCCCAACTCTCAACCCCCAATTCCCGAGTGTTAAGCATAACGGCAAGCGGTAAGCTTACACTGAGCGAAAACCTCTCACACACATTTCAAACTTGATTTGTCACTAAGATTCAAATTACTACACCGATGAATAAAGATCGTGTTCTAATATCAAGTAAATTTGTTTTCACAGGGAATAACTCCTAAGAAAAAAACCGTTTCATATTTAGTACCGGATCTGCTAGAAGAAGCGAGAACCGAAAAGTTTGTACCGGTACGGCTTTGGTACATTTAAAAAAACTACTTACGAGGTTACAGATTTTATCCTAATTAAATTAATATACCAACTAAAAACCAACGAGAGCGCCATACATTCCAGTAATGTAAACCAACCGAGAGCCAACCAAAAAGAAAAAAACGTAAATAGATCCGTTTACTGAAGTAGTTGTTTTGAAATGTACCGGAACCGAAAATAAAACCAAACTTACTCGTCTTAAAAATCTCTAAAAATATTTTGGGCCACAAATTAAAAAGATTCGCACAAAAGCAAGTGATCTTACAATTAACATGTCTTACTTCCAATTCTTAAATAACAATTCATACCAACATTTAAAAATATACAAATATTAACGAAAATAGCAAAAATACTTAATATTTTATTGTATGTGAATTCAATAATTAGTTTCCAATTTCTATTAGTTATATAAATGTATATATTAATTGGATAACAACTGAAATTTTTTAATATGTACTTGTAATTGTTGACTTGTTTGTGTTGCGACTTGTTTCTCTCAGTGTAAACGTTGCACGTTTGTAACCCTTTTGAAGTCGAGCACCCAGAGGGAGTGCAACATGCATTAGAATGCCGACTGTCGACTGCCGACTGCCGACGATGTTGACATAGAATCATTGCCGTCGTGTCTGGCGTCGTGTCAGCTTGCCCCACGTTTAGTTGCAACATACCCCAACCCTGACAGCGACACCGACACCGACCCCCTGAAAACGTCCCTGACATTGCACGCTGCAGGTGCAAAAGTGAATGAAAGTGAAACGGTGGATGATGTCGCATGGAGTCAGTTGAAATTGAAGTTGAAGTTGAGTCTGAAGTTGAGGCTGAGCCGGAGAATGGGGCGGCGGCGGAGGAGGAGGAGGAGAAGGAGGAGGAGAAGGAGGTGGAGGCTGGATGCTGAGGATGAAGTTTGAGGAGCAGCTGCTGCTTGAGTGCACTTTTTGCACTATTCAATGTTAGGGTGGGTGTGAGCTGAATGTGGCGAGTGTTGTGGATGCTGTGGATGCTGTGGATGCTGTGGATGGTACGTTCGGTCTTGCAATGTCATTGCCATGCTATTGCACTTCTTGGGGTCGCTTGTGGGGTTGAAGGACGAGCTGCAACCGACCCATAAGGGGTTGCCAGTCGCGCTTGTGGAACAAGTAAGTAATAACAAGTAGTTAAATCGAGTCTGCTCGACATTGGCATACTCACTATTCACAACTATCCGAAAATGCTAAATATCTTTAAATATTCCAAGACAGGGACAGTAAATAACGATTATTCTGTTTTTTTTTTAAATGAAAAAAATCATTCACTTCTAGTTACTGTAAAGAAGCGTGAAGTTTAACAACATTTTTCTTTAAATGTGATCTATGCAATTTCACCATGATCTTAAGATTTTTAATTTTTTATATTTTACTCATTAAACAATCACTATTTTTGATCAAAAAATTTAAAACTAAGGAATAATCATTACTTTTTGAGTTTTACTTTGTTGCTCAAAAATAATGATTATTCCTGAGTTTTATTTTTTTTTTATCAAAAGTAATCATAAGTAAAATAATAAAACTCGAGTTGCTTGGTCAAAATAACACCTTGACTTATATTAAAAAATAAAATAAAATATTGTGCTTTACGAGATTCAATCACAGCTCAAAAAATATCAACATCAATGTACGTAGTTATTATATTTACATAATACTCCTGTAACCCGTCAATATTTTCAAACTATCATAGCTTTGTCAAAAAATAAGCCGATTTTCTTGCGGAATGTCAGTTTTTATATTTTTTGACCTTAAATTTGATTCTGCATAAAAATTGGAAAGTTAAATTTTTTTTCATCAATGTCCCTTTTTTGTCATACATTTCATCATTGTTCACTCTTCCATACATTTACCTTGAAACTTTTTGAAAAATTCAAACCGTCATAACTTTGTCAAATCTTCACCGATTTCGTTCCTCAACGTCAATTTTTTCATTATTTGACCCCGAATTTGATTCTACATCAAAATTGTAAAATTAAATTTTTGAATACTTTGACGCAATTGCAAAAACATGAATCTGTCTTAACTTGACTGATTTTTATTATTTGATCTAATATTTGATTGTGCATTTTTATTCTTCCATGCGCACAAAGCTATAATACTTCTGTATTCCTTTGGATAAGGTGTATTAAAAGGAACGATGCAACTCCAATGGACCCAATGGACCAATGCCAATGCCAATGTCGTTGTCGTTGTCGTTACAAAGTGGAAGGTGCAAAAATGAAGTTGCAGCTACTGCCAAAATGGAGAATGGAGGAACAGGCACTTGAACAGGAGGCACTTCAATCTGCAATCTGCAATTCGCAATCCGCAATCTCCAATTGTAACCCCAACAATCGTCTCGACTTCGACGCGCGAAAAGTGAAAGCGGCTCGAGAAAGGCCTTGTGATTGTGGGTGAGTGGTGAGTGGTTGACTGGGTGCTTGGGTGGTTCAGTCAGAGTCAGAGTCAGAGTCGGAGTCGGAGTTGGAGTCGACGTTGGAGCAATGCCATCGTTACCATAAAAACCAATGAAATTTCGCTTAGGCTCGCTGCGTGCTGCGCTTTACGAGCAGAGTCCCCAAGAGGCTTCGAACTCGAACATTTGAGTCGCCGTCTGCTTCTGCTTCTTCTTCAGCGTCTTAGCCTCAGTTTCACTTACAGCCAGAACCTTAAAATAAAAGCCAAAACGCACTAATGTACTTCACGTTCTTAGCGGCAAAACGCGTTTCGAATTGAACGTCAATGCCGTTCAAATAAAAGAATACACAAAAAATTACAAGAAAGTAGCATCTTTGAAAAGCAGCAGACTAAATACTCTTGAAGAAAATAAGCTCGTAGATTTCAATAAAGGCAAACTCGTACAAAATATTAATATTTATGTAAGGTTTACAAAAGAAATTTAAATAATTCAACTAGCAGAAATAAACAAACTAAAAAAAATTTGAAAATTAAAATTAGCATAACTTGCAGAGTACCAAAACTGGCTTAAATATATTTGACTAGGGGCTCCGACCACTGCTCACTTCGCTCGCCAACCCCCAGCTCATATATTTTATTCATATTATATGTAATAACATTTTCTAACTTTGACACACAATATAAGTATAAGAATTAAATCAATCGGCAACTTTCAATACAAGTATGTGAGATTAAAGCTTAATCAAAGCAAAAATATGAAATGAAAATGTAAAACGCGCAACTGGAAAATTCAGCTTTTATAAATGCGAGGGAAAACGAAACCGAATATTCCAACTCGACTGATATTTTTTTTAATTTATCGCGCAAAGAGGTTGAAATAAATACTGAAGCTAATTAAAGCGTTTTTTCATAGCAAGCATAAAAGATGAGTGTGAGATCGATTGGATATATATATATATATAAAACCTTCACATCAACATATAACCAAACAACTTTATCTCCTCAATTTGTAGCGAAAGGATTTTCATTTCGGAAATCTGAGAAACAACTGTCGATTCCTCTTTTTTTTTTTGGTAGAACCCGCTTCAAACTGAGCTCTCAAATGAAGCAGAAGTTACATGCAACAATTTTCAACCTATTTTTTCCCATTTAATGTGGCTGATGAAACTTTCCTTGGTGCTCAGGGTGGCGAAAGGTTTTTAATTTTCTCCTCCAACAAATTTAGGATTTAAAACTATTTGTACTTTGAATTTTTATTTATTTTTAATTTAAAAGAATTTAAAATAATAATTTAATATTTATTCTTCTTTAAAAAATCATAGTATAACTTTTTTTAGGGAGTTAAAAAGGGCACTTCTTATATTTTCCCTGCAATTGGAACTTGGCAAATTGAAACACGACAGTTTGGCGGAAAAAGACTAGATTTGGCGGAAAAAAGGCTAAATTTGACAGGAAAATTCAAGCTTATCTGTGAGTCTGATTAAGATATTGCCAATTTCAAAAAAGTTTTTTATACTAAAGCTTAATTTGCTTCCGAATGTTTCTATGGCAGCTTTATGATGTAGCTAACCGATTTTGACCAAATTTGGTCAGGTTGTAAAAGTTAGTCCCAAATACACAGTCTGTGAGTTTAGTAAATATATGTGAAGAAATAAAAAAGTTGTTCATATTAAAGGTTAAACTGAACCCGATTGTTTCTATATGACAAAGTCATCCGATAATATTTTTGTTTAATTTTTTTTTATACGTTTTTATTAATATTTTGAGCACGCTACATACTCTACTTCAAGCATTTTCAGTGCAAATTCAAGAATTAACAGAACAGGTAAGTTACAGATTATTTTCAAACATGGCAGGGTTCGAACCCAGTTACGGGACCACACCAGATAATATTTATTAAAATTATTATTTATTATTATTTTTTTATGATTAAGATTAAAAACAAAAGTTTGTTTTGTTTTCTGGTTCCTAAACATCAGCTATTTAGCTAAAGCTGAAATACTTTTAGTAAGAGTATTTCTAAAAACAAAAATAAAATAAAACTTTGTTGTCGTTTGTCGACCATGCGGGTTGTCGGGCTGTCAGGCTGTCGGGCTGTCAGTGGGCAATGCGGCAGTTGCTGCTGTTGTTGCTGTTGCTGCCAGTGAAACTGCCACTTCCAGAGGCAGTTGAGGTCTCATGTGCGCGGCGACACAACTTTTTTTATTCCTTTGTTTAGAATAAAATAAAAATATAAATGTGCACGTGTTTTGGCAATGGCCTGCGTTTTTAGTGGTGGTAAACGCATCATACGCAAGAGTCGCATAGAGTTGCGGATAAGTAAGTGGGTAAGCCGCGGGGAAAGCGGTGGGGAATTGCGGACAGTGGACAGGGATTTCGCTGGGGTTGTTGCTGGCGCAGTTAAATTTTAATGTTGTTGGCATATCGATATGCGTACATGAATCTGCCAACAGAAATAACATTTCCAGCATCGGGCTACGTGCTAAAGACGTAGCTGCCGACGGCTCAGTCACCCTCGCTGCCTCAGTCGCCGTCTCAGTCGCCGTCTCAGTCGCCGTCGCAGTAGCGATAAAAGCGTTAACTATCTATAGCATATGGGCAATTCTCTAATGTCGATTTTTTGACATTCGTGCGCACTCAAAGTGAAAAAAAAAACAACTTTCCGCATTATGACAAAACCTGTAGCTATTGATTAGCACTACAAATTGGTTTAATTTAAGCAAACCTGAAAAGTTATAGCAAATAAGTAAGCATAAATTAGAAAATTGTAAAAATAATAGGGCACAAAAAATAAGAAACTGAAATTTAATTAGAAAATCATTTAATATAAAAAAATGTTGGTACCTTCTAAGAGTTTGAGTACTTATTCTTTGGCAATTTTTCGGAACTTTGCACTGTCATAACTTCATCAAATTTTAATCGATTTCCTTGCGGAATGTCAAATTAATCATTTTAAAAATTTTATACCAACACTATGATTACTTACTTAATAATTTTGTTTTCTTAATTTTTGTTTCAATATTTGGAATATTTTCATAACTGTTACTTAAAAAATAATTTAAAGGGTATATTGTGTTCGTTGAAATGTATGTAACTGGGAGCAGGAGGCATCTGCTAATTTATGCCACGCCCCTTTCCGCCCCCACAAATAGCGAAATACCAACACACCCACAGTTTTTAAGATAATACAGTTTATATGGTAATTAACGGTATCTATTTTTATGTTAATTAACGGTATCTATTAATATTATCTATAATCTCACTTAACCGCAGCAAGATCGGACAAGTAGATCGGGAGTAATAGCTTACCAAACTTATTAATAAAGTTATTATTTCAATACAATCACCCTAAAGTATGCAGTAGTTTTTGTTGGGTAGTAATTTCTTTAAAGTAATTTCTTTATATATATTGAAGTAAGTAACGGGTATCCTATGTTCGGGATCTCGACTATAGCCTTTCCCACTTGTTTTTAATTAATTGTCGAAACTCATATAGATGGAGGTGGCATGATGCAAGTCTAAAACCGTTTCTCTGGGTACCAGCTGTAATTGTTACCATCACACACACACTCTCTCTCACACACAAACACACACACACTCCCACTAATACGTTCTCACATGACACTCCTTGTAAATATGTATAAGAAGTGTTTGCATTTGCCTATGAATATCTCATGAGCTCGGGAGCTCACGCAACTGAGCATTTCTTTTTCTCTTGCCTTTCTTTGAGTTTGTTTTTTTTTTTGTATATGCATACGCTCTCCGAATGACGCAAATTCTAATCAATACGAGTATATTTCGCATCCTAATGAGCAACGTCAACGGAACTCAAGGACAAATCTCAAATTCAAAAGCACTTGCAATCGATGTAATGTTAGATTCGCTTTTGTTTTTCGAACAGGGAACCAATCCGAAATAAATATAGGTTACGGTTTCTATTCCGGTTCCCCAACGTCCCGAAAAAACAATTTCGGTAAAGGGCTCTATTTCAGTTCTGTCCTTTTGGTTCCGGATCAGTACTGGTACGTAACGGCACAACAAATCAATTATGAAAAATACTAAACTTTCTAAATGCACAAACTTTGAATTTAGAATGAATTAAGAGGCCAAACCATTATCAAAATGACATTCCATTCGAAAATCGGTTCAGTTTTGACAAAGTTATGAGAGTTCGACTATGGATCCGTCCACTTTACAAGTCAAAATTTTTGTTCAATTTCACATGATTTTTTACAAGAAAATGAAAGGTCTCAGAATCAAGTTTAAAGTGTCGTTTTATACTAATTACGATATAAGGAGTTGATTAAAAGTGACAACTTGAGATTCAAAATTTTAAATTTTCAAAATATCAAAGGGGGGACCCTTAGGATCGAACCAAAGATTTTGAGGAAAATAACTTTTTTAGAAAATTAATTAAATTTGAATGTAGAATGAATTTAGAGGCCAAACCATTATCAAAATGACATTCCATTCGAAAATCGGTTCAGTTTTGACAAAGTTATGAGAGTTCGAAGTTGGTCAGACTATGGATCCGTCCACTTTACAAGTCTAAATTTTTGTTCAATTTCACATGATTTTTTACAAGAAAATGAAAGGTCTCAGAATCAAGTTTAAAGTGTCGTTTTATACTAATTACGATATAAGGAGTTGATTAAAAGTGACAACTTGAGATTCAAAATTTTAAATTTTCAAAATATCAAAGGGGGGACCCTTAGGATCGAACCAAAGATTTTGAGGAAAATAACTTTTTTTAGAAAATTAATTAAATTTGAATGTAGAATGAATTTAGAGGCCAAACCATTATCAAAATGACATTCCATTCGAAAATCGGTTCAGTTTTGACAAAGTTATGAGAGTTCGAAGTTGGTCAGACTATGGATCCGTCCACTTTACAAGTCTAAATTTTTGTTCAATTTCACATGATTTTTTACAAGAAAATGAAAGGTCTCAGAATCAAGTTTAAAGTGTCGTTTTATACTAATTACGATATAAGGAGTTGATTAAAAGTGACAACTTGAGATTCAAAATTTTAAATTTTCAAAATATCAAAGGGGGGACCCTTAGGATCGAACCAAAGATTTTGAGGAAAATAACTTTTTTTAGAAAATTAATTAAATTTGAATGTAGAATGAATTTAGAGGCCAAACCATTATCAAAATGACATTCCATTCGAAAATCGGTTTAGTTTTGACAAAGTTATGAGAGTTCGAACTTGTTCAGACTTAGGATCCATCCACTTTACAAGTCAAAATTTTTGTTCAATTTCACATTATTTTTTACAAGAAAATAAAAGTTCTCAAAATCAAGTTTAAAGTGTTTTTTTATACTAATTACGATATAAGGAGTTGATTAAAAGTGAAAACTTGAGATTCAAAATTTTAAATTTTCAAAATATCAAAGGGGGGACCCTTAGGATCGAGCCAAAGACTTTGAGGAAAATAACTTTTCTTACAAAATTAATTAATTTTGAATGTAGAATGAATTTGGAGGCCAAACCATAATCAAAATGACATTCCATTCGAAAATCGGTTCAGCTTTGACAAAGTTATGAGAGTTCGAAATACTATATATGATAACATTTAAATGAAATAAGATGCCGGATTCGGCTTGTTACAGCTTTATTCCGCGATTTGTATCAAAGATTTTTAGGGGGAGGCTTTTTATTTAAGCTTATTTTAGGCATACACCTTTTCCCAAAGCTTATTGGGTTGAGAACTTAAAAGCTCAGATTGAAAGTCTCATAGTGATTTGTGCGTACAGCAAAAGCTTTTATTGTATTTCAGTTTACTTAAAGCTTTGTCCAAATATTTATTTGGCACAACTTTAAATTCACTGAAGAAATGACTTTTTAAGTGTAAAACTCACAGAACTTGCTGAAAGCTTTATAAATTTATAATACATTGCATTGCCAACTACTTTTTAAAATATAACCAAGATAATATATTCTTTAAGGGAAATTATGGAACTTTTATTTGCTCAGATAAGAAAATACAAATAAAAAAATGCTGGAAACTCAATATGTATTACTCCAAGACAATTATAAAAACAAATATATAATTTAGTCGAGATCCCAACCATAGGATACCCGTTACTTATTTCAATACATATCAAAGTACTTTAAAGAAATTACTGCCCAACAAAACCTACTGCATACTTTTAGGCAATTGTATTGAAACAATAACTTTATTATTAACTTTGGTTAGCTAATACTCCCGTTCTACTTGTCCGATCTTGCTGCGATTAAGTGAGATGATAGATAATATTAATAGACAATGTTATTTAATAGAAAAACAGTATTATCTTAAAAACTGTAAGTGTGGTGGTTTTTCGCTATTACCGGGGGCGGAGGGGGGCGTGTCTTAAAATTGAAACAAATTTGATCTGCGTGGGGTATATAAAAATCTGTATGCGTGGGGTATATAGAAAGCTGTGTGCCAAATTTAGTTGCTCTACCTCTTATTGTCTCTGAGATCCTTTTGTTCATACAGACAGCCAGACGGACATGGCTATATCGACTCGGCTATTGATGCTGATCAAGAATATATATACTTTATAGGGTCGGAGATGTCTCCTTCTCCCTGTTACATACATTCCAACGAACACAATATACCCTTTTACTTATTTTTTAAGTAACGGGTATAACTAGATATTTTGAAACAATTATAAATATATATAAGAGAGATTAAATTAAAAAAGATGACAGGATCTATCTATATATATATAAAACTCTTTGTGCTGACTGACTGACTGATCATTGTGTAGCCCAAACCCAAATTCATCGGCGTCATAAGACGGCGTCTTGTAAAATGCAAGTCATTCTGCTAGAGTCGGTGAAAGAACCAGTTGAGCCAGTGAAATTGAGGATGCAGGCTAAGCAGCTCCAAGAGGAAAATGCAGAGGATTAGAGATTCAGCGAAGAGAAGGCCATATACGGCGGCTTGAAGAAAGTGCATGGACTCGGCGAGGTGATCCTTAGGGGCTTCGGTCAATGGACGGGCACGCGAGGATGTGGTGGAGGATGCGGTGGCCCAACTGGGAAGCTTGGTGAGCTGTTGGCAGATGCCAAAGCTGCGCAAATCAAAGAGCAGCTGGCCGATGATTCTGGTCAGATAGGAGCCCAAAGGCAGATGCATGCAGACTATATTATTCAGTAGTTTCCTCTCCAGGATGACAAACCGATTGCGCTGCTCCCGATGCCTAAACAGGTGATAGGCGAGGAAATCGCGACTGGTGAGGAGTCCAGTGCGACTATTCTCAGGCAGTCGAAGGAACTGTTCGAACATGTCCACGGCGCGACCGGGCAGTACTCGCGAACGGTCGTCCAAAGCGGGCAAAGGAGCTATCATTCTTCTCGTGGACTGGTCCATTATAAAGCTGTAATCCTGTAGCAATGCCTGCTCCAAGGACTGAGGCAACGGACGCACTGGAGCATTGTGTACAAACTTAAAGATGGATCCCTCATAACCGATGCGCAGCACAAACAGCAACATAATCCAACCAAGATGAACGGGTGCAGGCAAAGGAGCAAAGAAATCAGCGATGACTTCATCAGTGAAACGATAAAGGAAACGAAGCAGCACCAAAAAGAGTAGCAACAACCAAGTGCTGCTCTTGAAGGGAAACAACATGATCTCATAGTAACTATAGGCGTCTCCCTCACGCAACACGATAATGTACTCCATCTGATTGTACGATCCCGAGTTGGATAAATATTTCGATCGTGCCAGCTGACAGGCGGTGCATCCCAAGGTCAAATTGGCACGACGCTCTCGTAGCATCCCATATGCACCTGTAAATAGAAATGTTAAGGGTCTCTTGTGATCAAAATAGAGGCCTATTCGGGTTTTTAATTTCAAAAGAGTCATAACTTTCTCAAAACGAAATCGATTTTCTTGCGGAGTGTCAACTATATCTGTTTTTGACCTCTAATTTGATTCTGCATCAAATTGATACTTTCTTAGATTTTAACACCGTCATAACTTTGTCAATACTGAACCGACTTTCTTGCGGAATGTCAATTTTACTTTCTTTTAACCTCTTTTCTGATTCTGCATCAAAATTTCAAAATATAATTTTTTTGGCCGCTACTTTCACAAATTATGGATTTATCTTTTCCGCATTAAAACCGACTAACTAAATTTCAAGTGAATTCAATTCGTAAAATCTTGCCGAAAGTGAAAGCCCGAACAGGTAAAGAAAATGCACAAATGTCATTATTATCGTCAGAATAAATGTTGAAAAAAAATATATTAAAGCCGAAATAAATAAAATATCTATTGATATATGAATATTTTATGAAGGACCCTACCTGTAAAAGTGCCATTCATATGTGATTCCCCACCAAATAAATGCGGTGGATCATTTGGAACTAGAACCACCTGAAAGTTCAACTTCCTTGCCAGCAATTTGAGCAGTTGTGCATCCCAGCCCTGAAAACTCTGAAAATCTGGCTGTACTTCAATGTAGGGCGGTATTTGCCAGACAATGACGTGAAGAGGACAATTAAGAAGATTGTGCAACTTGGGCGGATAAAGCTGAGCTAGATGCGCCTGCTGAAGTGGCAGAATCACCGGTTCAATCGACTCGCACTCACGTCCAAATGGAAAAAATGTATAGATCCTTAAAGTTGCAAGTTGCAATTGTGCGAGGATTATCAAGACATCCGTGTTGTAGCGTTCAAGCAGCATATAACTGAAAATTTGCGACATTTCCTTGTGGGTCTCTGTCTCGTCACCTCTCTTCGCCAGCATTACCACTAGAATTTTGTGCTTGTGCGTCGCTGTGGCGCCCGCATTGCCAATCACAGATCTCATAAATTGTTGCGTGTCTTCCACAAAAAAGAGCATTAGTTGAACTTGTAAATTGAGTGGACTTTGCAGCTTTCGATCCATTACAATCGGTACCTAAAAAAGATTTTTTGAAAAAATTCAATAATTTTGAAATTGTTAGCTTTGAAAATTTTCTTACATTTTGTAGAATAAACTTTTGAACTTTTTTGACATTTTTCAACATTCTTTTACATTTTTATTTACAATTTCACTATTTCAGCAAAGTAGTTCTATTGAAATAATTTTCGTAGATTCAGTAAAATGCAAGTTTATGAAGTTTATCGAATAATAAGAACTTGATCTTATTTGAAATGTTATCTAAACCAAGATGTGCTTTCTTACTTTAAGAATTTTATGTTTTCGACGCATTTTTAAGACAAAAAAATTCTACATTTTTCAAACCAAAAGCTTATTTTTGAACAGATTTTTTTAATTATAATCAAAAAATAAGCCCTTACAGAAACTACTATAAAATTTTTCAGCGCATATATGTATTATATACTAAGTATAGAAGTATAAGTATAAGTATAAGAAAAATGTTTAAAAAGTAAAAAGAAAGTGTTGACAAGATTTTAAAAAATTTTTTATGAGCAAGTTATATATATTTACTATACTTTCTCAAAAATCGTATCGTAAAATTGCCCTTACACGGTTGACTTTTACTCTAAAAAAGCCCAAACTTTAAAAATTTCTTTTCAAAAAATCCAGAAATAAACTTTTTAATATTAAATTAAATTAAATTGCCTTAAATTAAAAAAAAATAATAGTTTTTAGAAAAAATAAAACAATAAATTTGTATTTTAGCAAAAATTAGAAAACTTTTTTAGTTTTGCGACAATTCTAATTTAATGGCGATTTTCATAAATATAGAAATTAAATTTTCAGAGTGTAGGCACCTGGGCTTCCAGACTATGCCGACGTAGGACCTTTCCCAGCACCCGTTCTACCAGACGCTGTTCCCGTAATTGCAATTCTTCGCTGTACTCGGTGCTGAGAAAGATGCTCATGTTGTTCTCCGCACAGGTGCGTGTGAGGATCAGGTTAAGTACATGTTCCAGTCTGATAACCAGCTTAGACTCCTGGCGGGAATGCTCCTGAGGTGTCCAGGCCGTTGTTCTGTACAGCAGCAGCAGCAGAAAAATCAGCAGCTTTTTCAATACTTTTTCACAACTTTGCAGTTTCATTTCTTGTATTGAACTGAATTGAAAAACCCAAAAGTTGAGCATATTGATTGCGCATCGATTTGAGAATTCCTCTGTGGAATGCAGCGAACATGCAATGCGTCCGGGACTAACTAAATACCCTGTAATTAGTTTGCAATATAATGTATTTTATGTACTTTAAAATTTAAAATTTTAATAAAATAAATTTAAATTAAATTATATTAAATATCATTATCATATCATTATCATATCATTTGAAAATTATTTGACTTGTTTTCAGTTTACAGTTCCTAATTTCCTTAAGACAAAAACTAACCGATTACATTAATTCTTGATTTTTTTACTAAACTGTTGAAATCCAAATAATAATTAAAATAATTATATAATAAAAAATAAAAATATTTCGATACCAATGTAGGACGTTAACTGAGGCATAGGTCTTTAAATTTAACCCTTTTGATTGCCAATGTTACCACGTAACAGTTAATAAACTGTAATTTCTCTCACACATTTCTCCCCCAGGGAATTGTAAGTTATTGAATTTAAACGATGTAATGCAAACGTTTTTGTGAGGAAGCGGAAAAATACTTACAACCTACACACTAGAAATGGAATTATATGAATTGCGATTGAAATCATACAGGAATTATCCGAATACGATACCTGTTCCTCTACCTGACAAAAGTTGTCGAATTAAATTTGAATATAGAGTAAATAAAGAGGTCAAACCATGATCAAAATGACATTGCGCTTGAAAATCGGTTCAGTTTTGTTAAAGTTATGACACTTTGAATTTGTACAGACCGTTGACCTAATAACTTTACAAGCAAAGGGGGGACCCTTAGCATGAAAATCGAATTCTGACGAAATCAGAAATTATTTTGTATATTAATAAAATTTGAATACAAAATGAATAAAGAGGCCAAACCATGATCAAAATGACATTCCGCTTAAAAGTTGTTTATCAAAACTTAATTTTTCCCACAAAACTTAGAGTTTTCGTCTCACAAATAAGTCGATAGGAATAATTTTTTGAGAAACAGCGTTGCTTTGACTTTAGATTAATTCTAAAATCCCGACATAAATTTTAAAGAATACTCTGTAGTTAGAGAAAAAAGAGAATGAACGAGCTACGTAAGAAACGCTATCCGAGGAACGTTTTAATTTTGAAACGGGATGCTTTATCCGTAGCTAATCAAATTGATTGGATCAATGAAGTTATAGAGTGCAACATTGAAAGTTTGCAGGAGCTGAAAACTGGAGCAATTTATTGCCAAATCATACATAAATTGTATCCAAATGCTATACGATTGGATCAAGTGAAATTGTTGACACGTTTTGAAACCGATTTCGAGAAGAATTTCGCAATATTGGAAGCTGCTTTCAAGAAACTAAACATTCGCTATAGATTTGTAGTTAGGGAATTGATCAAAGGACGCGGACATATCGAGTTTGTAAATTGGCTGTATAAATTCTATTGTACCAATTATCGTGATGAGCCCTATGATGCAGTTCGGGAACGAAATGGATTAGCTATTGGACTCAGCAAATTTTCAGCTCAATCGCAGCCAGCTGAAAAGTATAAATTTCAAAAAAGCGCAAGTTTGGAATCAATAACGAAAACATGGCCTTTTCAGGAATCCTTCAAGCGTTGCCAGACCAGTCTATCAATTAATAGAAGTACACAAAATTCTAAAGTAACCGACAAATCAAAAGATATATCTCAGAATTTAAAGCACAAATCAACTCAATCATTTTCGGAATTCGACTTTAAAGCTTTTCCAATGGAAAAGCACACACAAACACCTAAAAAGAAAAAGACTCCAAAAAAAACTGAAAAGAAACCCATTGAAACTGCCGATTATAACGATAAAGTTAAGACAATGGAAACACTGCTTAAGAAAAATGCTGATTATTGCTCAGGTCTGGCCCTTATCTATAAGATAGCGTTTAGAGAGGGAGCAGATGATGAGGGAGCTCGTCTTGAGCTTAGACATCTTTTTAAAAGTAGTTCGAAAAAAAATTAATTAATTTTAAATTACAATATGTAACTTTTTTAAGTGTATTCCTCTTTTTTTTTCGATTTCTTCAACACATTGTTTAATAATTGGTAGTATTTTAAGAACTTTTATTCAGTTTACATTGGCTTATTAAAATTTTGGTTCGATATTGTTTCTAAAAAATGTATTCACAAAATACTTGTAATAAATATAACTGGATAAAATTAAATACATAAATACATTAAATAAATACATTTAAAACTAGCCGCAGGGTTGACACAAGGTGAAACGCCACCTATAGTAACTCGAAGTGAACTGAAGGAACGACTAGTTCGCTTACCGAACTAAGTGAACGATGAACAAGTGCAATAAGCTGAACCAAATGAACGATTAGTTCGCTAGCTGAACTAAATGAGCGATGAACAACTGAAAAGAGCAACCCTGCAACTCTGGCCAATGGCCATTGACATACATATAAACAAGGGTACACAATTAATAAATATTAATTTATATACGTTTATTGTGCCACTTTAAGATACAAGCACTATAAATAGTGCTCAGCATGGACATGGACTGGCAAAACAGTCTGGCGGAGATCAAGGAGCGCGGTCAGTATCTGCTGCACTCGGAGAAATGGGCCGATTGCCGCTTTTTGGTTGGGACGCCGCCAAATCAGCGCCTTATTTGTGGCCACAAATTGTTGTTGGCCATGGCATCGCCGGTATTTGAGCGCATGTTCTTTGGCAATCTGCCGGACAAGACGGATCCCATTATCATACCCGATGTGCAGCCGAAGGCATTCGAGGCGATGCTGGAGTATATATACACGGATCGCATAACGATTGGATCCTT
Source organism: Drosophila innubila (assembly GCF_004354385.1). Classification (NCBI taxonomy): domain Eukaryota; kingdom Metazoa; phylum Arthropoda; class Insecta; order Diptera; family Drosophilidae; genus Drosophila; species Drosophila innubila. The sequence continues at coordinate 601,292 of NC_047626.1, forward strand.
TGACAAGGCGTGTGAATTGTGCTATGTGGCCAAGAAGTACATGTTGCCACATGTGGTCACCAGATGCACGCACTTCCTCTGGGCGGATCTGAGTACCAAGAATGCGTGTCGTGCATACGAATTCGCCAAGTTGTTTGACGAGCCGCGTTTAATGCAGAGCAGCATGGATTTAATTGCAGCCAATACCAGAGAGGTATTATCGGATCCCAGTTTCCTGGACATTGAAGTGTCCACGCTGATGGCCATACTGGATCAACATCGCTTGAACATAGACTCTGAGTTGGATTTATTTAATTGTCTGCTCAAATTTGCCAGCGAGCGCGGCATACTAAATGGGGATTCCCCTCAAAATGATGCAACTGCTGCCACACTGTCCACTGAGGAGCAGACAGAGGGGGAACAGGTTGAGGATCATGTGCTGGTGGAGCAAATCAAAATGGAACCGGATGTGGCGGCCATGGTGCGTCATATGCATCAGGAGGAGGATGTGGACAATCAGGCGGGCATTTCCGGCAACTCCTCCGCCAGCTGCTCCGCTTCCGCCAGCTCCTCCTCTGTGCTGGCTGCCAGCTCCACTTTGGTCCACGACGACGTCGTCATCATCGACAGCGACGCCTCTGGGAATGCCAATGATGAAATGAATGCCGCCGAGGCTGCGGCCAACATGATCAACATGATGGACGCCCAACGCACCATTATGGATGGTGCCATGCTCCGGCAGGCGGTTAAGAAGATTCGCTTCCTAACCATGACTCCACAACAGTTTGCCGAGGGTCCAGCTCGCTCCAAGCTCCTGCAGCAGCACGAGGCTCTGGCCATACTCATCAAGATCTCGAGTCCCACCTTGAATGACTGTCATATGCCCGAGGGTTTCTGTGTCTCCAGGAGCACTAGAAACTTCTTTGAATCCTCACATCGTCAGCGGGAATTGACGTCATCCTATCGACTGGTCAACAACTCGTCCAATCCCAATGCCTGCTTTCTCCCAGGAGCAACCACACGTGGAGTCGCCTATACCGCCACCAATCAACCACCTTTCACCCGCCAACCACAGCGGATTAGTGTCCCGCTCCAGCTGGATGCCTCACATGGAAACGGCTTCTTTGCCACCGCGGATGAGCCTTCTCCGCCGTGCCACAATGTGCCCGGACACCGGTTTGCCGATAGCTATGATGGTCCCGGTCCGGGTCCGGCAGCTGCTTCGGATCCAGTTCCCGGACCAGCTGCTCATCCGCCTGCTCCGGCTGCCAATGACAACGAGGTGGCTGCCTCGAGTAACTCCTTCCATGACATGGTCCGATCCTATTGCATGCGCTCCATGACGCGACAGTTTGACTATCGCAACACGAGTGTCACCGATGCGGGTGTCACCTTCCAGGTGCGTATCCAAATACTGCTTCCGATCCTACTACTCCTGTTACTGATCCTCCTTCTGCTACTGATCCTCCTACTCCTGATTTTGTTACTTCTGCTGATCCTGCTCTTCTTTTTCTCTTGCGTTTCCTCTCCCTCCCGCTGTTTCTGTTCGTGTTGCTGCTTCTCCTCCTGCCCTTTCTTCCTTCTCCTACTCTTATTCTTACACCTCCTTCACCTGTTTTTCTTCTCCTTTCTTCCTTCCTCCATACTTTCCTTTTCTTCTCTTCTTCTCCTTTCATCCTCTCTTTATCCTCTTGTTGCCTTCTTTCACTTTTCTTTTCCTCCTGTCAGTTCTTTCTTTGATCTATTTTCTCTGTCCTCGTTATCTTTTTCTCATGTTTTCTTCCTTTTCTCCTTGCTCTCATTTTATCCAGTTTTTTTTTTCCTATCTTCGTTATTTTCTCCTTTGTTTTCCCATCTCCATCTTCTTTCTTCATTTTCTTTCTGAACTACTACTCCTCCTCTTATTTCTAATCTACCTCCCTTTCTTTTTTTTTAACTTCTGTTCCCTTTTCTCTTTTTCCACCAACTCCTACTTCTCCTCCACACTCTCTCTTTCCCCTCCTTCCCAAAGTGTATAGTATTATCGATAGATCCTTAATGACAGTTTCCTCTCATTCTCAGGTGGACACCAATATTTGGATCTTGGGTGTTCAGGTGCCCACCCAAGTGCTCTGCGGGGAGCTAATGAACTCGGCCGGCTTTGCCGAGCTCTACACGGAGGTGCTCTACGCCCACATTCAGGACATGCACGGCTCGAGGATCACGTATACGCACTGTACGGCACGGGTGCGTTATGACTCGCATTTGGATATTACCTTCGATCGTCCCGTTTACATCTATCGCAATCAGATCTACAAGATCTATGTGGTGTTCAATAAGATGGGTTGGTATCCGATGTACTCCTGTGTTCCGGACACCATCAAGCAACGGGTCAAGTTCATGTTCAATGTCGGCAATCCGACGGAATCGGTACGTGACGGCCTCATATATGCCATTATCTTCTCCACGCCCCAAGATCAAGTGCGACAACTTATCGACTAGCATTGATAATCGATAACAAGCTAACGAAATTTATTTGAAATTCAAATTCCATGTGATAGAGCTCGCAAATGCATAACTGTACGCTACAGTACACTACAGTACACTACACTACAATACAAGACAAGACAATTAAGTACAGTACAGAACCCTACACTGCAATACAGAACCCTACACTCAGTACAGAACCCTTCACTTTAGTACAGTAGAGTACAAAACAGTACAGAGCAGTAAAGAACACTACACTGCAGTACCGTTTACAAAAAAATACTACACTACTGAACACTACACTAATGAACCCTTTACTGCAGTATAGTACAGTACAGTACAAAAGACTTCAATGTATAACAGTACAGTACCCTACAAAACACCACAGTACAGTGCAGCAAAGTACAGTAATGCTTCCCACTGACGACGGACGGTTCAGCGTTTAATTTACTTTATTATTATACAATACTTACTCTTGCACCTATTTTCCATATTTGTCCAATTCATTTGTATTTGTATAGCCAACTTTTAATCAATTATTATTAAATACATATTCTCTTACATAATTTACCCCAATTTATTACTCTGCTCAGATGTATTTCAGGGCTTTGAAAAGTCTCAGAGCTAAGTTTAAAGTGTTTTTTTATTCTAATTACGATACGACGGTGAAAACTTGAGATTTTAAATTATATATTTTCCAAATTCCAAAATTCTAATAAAACCGAAACCAACATTTCGAAGGAAAAAACGTAACGAATTTAATAAAATTTGAATGCGGAATGAATTTAGAGGCCAAACTTAATAAAAACATGGCATTCCGCCAAAAAATCGTTAGTTTTAACAAAGCTATGAAAATTTCGGCTCTTGAAAAAGAACTTATTTCTGTTACTGTTTCGATTCCGGTACTAAAAATGAAACTGTTGTTTCGGTTAAAAATTTCAGTACTGGATCGGATATTAACCCCCGATTTTAACAGTTTTTCAATAGGTGTCATCAGTAAGCATGATATTAACATATGAAGAACTGACCGGAAAAATTTCTCGAGACATACTGCAACAATAATATAAAATCAGCAAATAAAAAATTAGGTGCGCAACGTCTTTATGTTCACTCAAAATATTATTACAATAAATAAATTTTCCGTTTATTGCATTTAGTGCTCAGTTTGTGAAATTAACAAAATTGATAAAAAAAAAAAAATATATATAGTTCATATACAAGTTATGTTAAACAGTGTTAAAAACAAAGAGTAGAGAGAATTAGAATAGAGTTGGCGATTGGCTGAACAAGTTCCCTTGTTCAATTGAATGATGCGTTTATTTGTTCGGAACTAAACGACACAACTCTAAGAATTAGTAACGGTCACAAATGCGAGCGGGAGAGAGAACGTGAGAGTGAGAGTAAAAGGGAGAAAGAGAGCTGAAGTGAGTTTTGAGCAAGACTCAAGCAGCTTTACATACATATGTACAATTGTGTGTGTGTGTGTGTATTGGTGTGTGGATTCTATTTGCCATAGTTGGCGCAACCGCCGCTGGCGTACTCAGGTTCCTCACAGGTCAGCGAGTGCTCATCGAAGACTTTGTCCTCGCCACAGCTGATGAGACGGGGATAACCCTCGACGCAGGTGATCAGACGATGACAGTCGCCGGCGACGGGGAAGCGGGGGAAGGGCCAGAAGCGAGCGGCAACCGAATTGGGATCCACTTTCGTTGGACACTTGAAGCCCACAACAGCTGCAATGAAAACAATATATCAATACATATATCAATGTGCAAGGTTTATGCGAGGTTCACACTGCAACACAGAAAACTTTTTGAAAAAGGGATCGTAAGGATTACATTTTCTTTTAATAAATTAAACTAAGAAAATTGTTTTTGTATAGCTCAAAAAATTACTTACAACTATGAAAATAAATTTAAATAATTGAAATAAAATATATTAATTTATATATTTCAACTATTATAAAACAATTTCTATTTTATTTTTAAAATTCCAAATTAAAGATATTTTTTAATTTTATGATGGTTTCGTACGGTGGTCCAAAAGATTAATGTATAATGGTATTTATTTTTAAAGTGATTTTTATCACAAAAACTTCAAAATAATTTTTATTTTAAAAATTAATTTAAAAATCATTTTTATTACTAAATTTAAAATAAGAGGTACCTCAAAATTTTAAAATAAAATGTGAAATTTAATACTTAAAATTTGTTTATTATTTGCTATCCCTGTGAATTATTGCCAGATCTAGCATATTTTAAAATCGTTAGCAGCTTTTTGAAGTAATAAAAACCATTTACGTGTAAAACACAAAAAGTAATTGTTTTTTACTAGCGCAATTAAGCTCACTCATTTTTATGATATTGCTTTTTGTTTCTACGTTTACTCGATTTGATTATTTTTATTTGTTTTGAATTGTAGCTTACGAACGATATTGTTTGTTAACATTTTATTAGTTTTATTTCGTTTCAATTATAGCTTATTTCAATGTCAAAACTCTGGCAATATTTCTGGCCAGAATACTTTCAATTTAATTATTTTCGGCTACTGAATTTTACGAAAAACTTATTTTTTAGTTTTACTTGAAAGCTACAAAATAATTAAATATTATTTCAATTGCTTTGTAATGGTTACGGATAAGTCTTAGCTTTGATTTTAGTACAACATTTTTGAATAAGGTTTGTGAATAAATTTGTGACAGTGTGTGACAGCAGTGTGAACGTAGCACAATCAAACTTACCCTCGGGATTGCAGTGATCCAAGAGTTGATCGGGCCAATTGCAGCCGTGAATGCGCTCATCGTAAGCCAATCCAGCATCACAATCCTGTTCGTGGGGTTCCCCGTGGGCACACTTGATGTACGTGGTGGAGCAATCCTTAGATACGGCGTATAAACCAAACTGATACTCGCAGCCAGGCGTCGAAATGGGCGTGGCTACAATAAGCGATTGTTAAATCAAATAAATACAAATGTTGTATAGCATTTCAGTTTCAAATTTTAATTAAATTTTTAATAGGAAACAAGTTTGTAAGCACTTTTCATTATATTTATGAAATTTTAATTTATAATATTTTCTAAATAATTTCTTTTCGACTGCTTTTAGATATTTTTATCAGTTTCAGTTTAAGGTTAAACATTATTTTATTGGATAATTAACACTCTTTTTTTTGTTGTTAAAAAAATGTTACTTTGAGTTGAATTATATGAGTTTCGATAATTCAAAATATTTTACTAATTTTCAAAATTTTAGCGAAAATGTATTTTATTTTCATATGTTAAATTTAAGTTAAAAAAATTTTACTTTGCGTAATATTAGTTGAGCTTAAACACAAACCAGTTTTGCAATACCAGTATAATTTAATTTATTTAATTTCAAGATAATACATAATTTATTTTAAATGATAATTACAACAATTATTCCATAAAATGTGTTGCAATATTCATTAATTTCGTATGGAGTACTTTAAGAGCAAAGTTTGATAAGGGAAAATGTGGAATGTGTGGATTGTGGGCGCTACTTACGATCCCACTGACGGCCCTTGCAGTCCACAGCCCAATTGTAGTTGCAGTGATTGTGTACCGCTCCCTTGCCATCGAAGAGCAGGCCGTTCTCACAGGTCTCCAGGGTCAAAGTGCCGTTGGTGCAGAGGAAGAACTGATCACAATTCTCCGTATGCGCATACGCCTGTTCTCCGTATTTCTCCGGACACTCGGGTGAGCCCACCGCAAGGGCGTGTCCTGCAATCGCAAAAATATTATTTTTTTAAATTATTAAAATAATTTTTAAAATAAAAAATAAAGATTATATATTCATTTTGATTAATTAATTAAACCAAATCTCTTATATTACATTTTTTATTTTATTTTAATTAAAAATAATAGGTATATTTAAATTTTTAATATGGTTAAGGTATCCTTTAAGGACCTGTGATGTATCATATCAAATTTAAAAACTAAATTGCGGACATGGAGTTCTCTGTCTATTGGCTCTATGGTTAGAGTCGCCGACCTGTCACATATATAGAAAATCAGTTTGAAAGATATATGGGTTCGATTCCCTGAATTACGTTAAAAAAAACTTGTTTACATTCATTTTTTACATTCATTTTTTTTAATTATTTAAATAAATGTTAATAATAAAAAATAACTAAATATAATATATCAATTTTGTATTAATAATTAAACCAAAACTCTTATTTTAAATTTTTTAATTTTTATTTAGAATATTTATTTTTCAATTTTAATTATAATTTTTAAGGTATCTGTGATGTATTCATACAAACTATTTAAATTAAGTCATTATTTTTACGGTTAAGCTGCAAGATGTAAAGACGGCGTTTTGCGGAATACGAATTGCAAGAGGGTCAAATTTAACACTTTGAGTAAATTGCTTAGTATGAAAAACTTTGTTAGTTTTAGAACTATCTTACAGAGTGTGTCTTTTTTACCATATGCGAAGGCCCCTAGTAATATATATGTACATCTATATATTTGTAACTGCTTAAAAGTTGTTAACACTGTTGTTGGTATGTTGCAACTATTCGCATCCATTACATGTGTCAAGCGTTTATCGCTATCGATAAGCCAACACCGAAAGACAGATGAAGAGGCAGACAGAAAGAGAGAGATGGAGATTGAGAGACAGGGAAATGTTGTCAATGCTGTTTTCCCAGCTATCCCATGCCCATTATCAAAACTTGAACGCGACAACTTCCTTTCCACTTCCCACAACAACTTCAACTCGTTTCTTTTCATTTCTTTTTTTCTCTGAGTGTGTAAATGTTGTTGTTGTTGTTAATGCCGGCAACGCTTTTGAGCATCTTCGCGTCTAGCGTTGACGTTGCTGGTGACGTAACTAGTAATGTGATGTGATCAGGTAACCGGTTCAACGCATCGCAATCGTTTTGCTTTAAAATTTTCAACACTTTTCTCGCAATTCATAAAAACATATATATATTTAAATATCAGCTAAAGATTTCCGGTAATTACTCGTCAAAAGTTATCGATAACTGGTAACTCACACGAACTACGAATAATTTTTATGTTATTATAAAAACAAAGAAAAAGATGAATACAATTTAAGGTAAGAAAATTATGGATGACAAAAGGAATCATACATTACAAAATTTATCTAATTTAATTATTTATTTTTTAATTACAATATTCCTAGTTCCAAATTTAATGGTACCCAATTTTCATTCCTAAATTTTCGTAATCTTAGTAATATTTTTCGAAATTCGTATAGGAATCCGATAACTTTGGCTTATGCCACTGGAAACGCATTAAAAATTCCCGTTCACATGAAGGGTAATTTCAAATCGAAGACCGTCTTTGTAGTTCTAGTCCAAAATAAAACTTGTTAGTCCGGCAGTTAGATTTATATAGATCTTATAATGTGATTGTCTCTAATTGTCAACTGGTTTGACGGGCCAAGTTCTACTTTGTCTTTGCTACGAGTATCATTTAAATGTTTTTTTTTTTTTTTTTGCTTTGGCATTTGTTTTAATTATTAATTCTGGCTCTACACTGAGCGACAAGCAAATTAAACCAAAATCAAGCAACCGATTTCAATATTTGTTTAAATTATGGAGACTTGAATAATTTAAACAATTATTTAAGTCAATTACAATAAATCGTTAATTCAAACTTGATTTTTATTTGATTTTAAATTGAATTACGGGATTTCAAAAGCTAACATGCACGTTATTAAAAAGTGCGATTTATTGATCAGTGTAAGTACACAGTATCTCGAAGTCGTGCCTTCTGGACTCGACTTGCAAATAGTTTTTATTTTTCTCAGTGTAGTCAACGCTGACTCAATTGCCAATAAGAAAAAAAGCAAAAGTATTAAACTGGCACTTGATCTGCATGCCAAATGAGCTTCAGAGTGCTATGGTCACCCTGTTACCCACCTAACCACCCTATCTCCCTCCACCACCCCTCGGCAACCCACCTTCCACACCACAGTAAATTTAATTAGAGCAGAAAGCGACAAATCTTTTAACTTAGCCTTCAGTAAACCAGTAATTCAACTGGATTTCAAATTGGCAAGAACAAAAGAGTTGGCAACGCGATTTAAGTCGACTTGACTTGAGTTCCAATTGGTTTCCAATTGCTATCCAGTTGCTGTGGAATTTTTGAAAGTAAAAGCTTTGTGCAGAGTAACACGCAATGAGAAGGTTGCGCTAATTAAATGCACACACACACAATATGTTAAGTGTGACCAAATCTACAAAATGTAGTTGCCAATTTAGCCATTTTAAAATAGGAATTTTTTAAGGGCCTTAAAAGTGTTTTGGGCAAAGTGTTTTAAAGTAAGGGAAAACACTCAAATCAAAGGTTGCGCTAATTACTCAACGAACTATTTGAAGTGTGACCAGATCTATGAAAAGTGTACTATTTCCACTGTAGCCAATTTAGCTATTTTTTTAGAAATTTATTAAACGCATAAAAAAGTGTTTTAAAGTAAAGTTAAAACTTACATCTAGAAGAAGGTTGCGCTTTTTAAATGCATACACTATTCAAAGTGTGACCAGTGCTATGAAAAGTGTAGCTTGCCCACTGCAGCCAGTTTAGCTATTTTTTAAAAAATATTTTAAGCGCCTTTAAAGTATTTTAAGCAATTATTATGGACCTTACATGTGTTTTAAAGTAAAGAAAAACACTTCCACCAATGAGAAGGTATTCAAAGTGTGACCATATCTATGAAAAGCGTAGCTTGCCCACTACAGCCAATTACCTATTTTTTAGAGATTTTGTAAGAGCCTTCAAATTGATTTAAACTACAAAAAATCATTAAAATCAATCAGAAAGTTGCACTTATTAAATTTACACACCATTTAATGTGTGACCAGATCTATGGAAGGTATAGCTTGTTCACGGTAATCAATTTAGCTGTTTTTTTTTTTAGCAATTTTTAAATTAATTAATTAAATTAAATTACAAATTTTCGCCATTTTTTGTAATTTTTTACCCCCAAAGTTGTCTTTATATCACTTTCTTCAAATTTGCCTATTTTGAAGCACTTACCACAGGCAACTATTGCCAGGAACAGGACGCTGCTCAGTTGCACTCGTTGCATTTTGGCGGTAAATTCCAAAAAAAAAAAATCAAACAAACCAAACCCAAAAAAAATAGAAATACTATCACAACAAACGTAATAGCAATTAAATTAAAAGTGTTATTGATTGAAACACATTCACGTCGACAAAACGGCGTTATTTAAATTTTGAAATTGAAATTCCGCTGCAGACGTTTAACGTTTTAACGGTTACGCGTTCCAAACTCAACTGAAAAGATTTATACCGCGCTCAAGAAGAAGAAGAAGCAGAAGTAACAGTGCCAACGACGACAGCAACAAAATTCAAAAAACCAAAAAAAAAAAAAACGTTTTGCAAAGGTTTTTTTTTGGTTTTGTTTTTCGAGTTTGTATTTGCTTTTGCGTTTGCGCGTTTTTCGTATTTGAATTTGTTGATTTGCGGGCGGTTGTGGGGAAATGTGGTGACTGCATACCTGCCTACAATATGCATCAGAGTTGCCAACAAGTTGTACCAAAAAAAAGCTAAGCTTTTCAGAGCCACAAATTATTTTGCAATTTGCAATACAAATCAGTTGTACGACATTTTTACATTTTTTAAATGTTTAAAATTAAAACAAAACAAAATTGTCATATAAAAGTACTTTAAAGAAATTACTTGAACCTTCTGCCTAAATACATTTCAACGAACATAAGATACCCTTTTACTTAGTTTTTAAGTAACAGTTATAAAATTGGATAGTGAGAGTTATACGGATAAGAACAGCAGTTCACTTAAAATATCATCAAGAAATTGATTGTTTTCTTCATTGATCCACTCGTCAGTATATCCAGCTTCCTTAAATAAATGATTCAAATTAAAATATTTATTTTTGTGCAATCTCTACATACATTTTATTCTGGCTTGGTTATTTCTTAAATGTTATTGTATAATGTGTTTGAAAATCTGAAATTTCAATTTGAGAATTCTGATTTAAGGACAAAAAAGTTTATTAAAGAGATAAATTTTTTTTAAATCATGTTTTTTTTAAATATTTTTTATTTAGTTTCATCAAATTAAAAAATTATAATTTGAAATAACATAATTTTTTTAAATTAAATTTCGAGTGTTTTTGTGTAATTTTTGCGGAAGCAATTATCGCACAAGATAATACAAGAACAAAAAGATGTGTAATAAAAGAATTTGTTACGATATCCAATGAAACATTTTCTTCTTATTTAAAAACACTCGATATTTGCAACTCGAACTATTTTTTTCCGATATATCGAACGCTCGATACTTATTCTGCTCGATTTTCAATATATAAAACTTAAACCAAAGTTAGCATTTTACATACTTCGCTTGCTTAAGCCAAAAAAAGACAAATCCAATAAAAAGCTAGTTTTGGCGCAAAAAAGGTCAAGTGTGGCAACCATGGTTGTCACTGGCGATTGATCGAGCAATTTTGGTATAAATACGAAATGCAAAACGTGATTTGGTTGTCGTTGTTGTTTTCGTTTTTGATGTTGTGATTGCTTTTGTTGTGGTTTTGTGTTTGCGTTTGAGATTGAAAGTAAAAGGCAAAGCTCAAGCAGCTCGTAAGCTTCATTCATTATTATTGCAGTCGGCTTGCCTCGGGCTTCTGTTCGTGTGTTTGTGCTTAAGCTCTCGTGTCTTTGCTTTGCCTTTGCTTTCGTTCGTCTTGCCGATTACCGTTACATTGTTAACTATTGCAAAACTGTTGTTGTTGCTGTTGTTTTGGTAAGCTGACTGTCTGCTTCGTCGATTGCATAACGAACAGAGACCAAATGCTGTCGCCATCTCTTTCGCTGTCGCTGCCTCTGCCGCTGTCGCCGTCTTGCACTTTTGCCAGATGGGCAAAACTGTTTTGCCGCCATGCTTGCCACCAGGGATCCAAACCATTATCAAAATGACATTCCATTCGAAAATTGGTTCAGCTTTGACAAAGCTATGAGAGTTCGAAGTTGGTCAGACTTAGGATGCATCCACTTTACAAGTAAAAATTTTTGTTCAATTTCACATGATTTTTTACAAGAAAATAAAAGTTCTCAGAATCAAGTTTAAAGTGTTTTCTTATACTAATTACTATATAAGGAGCTGATTAAAAGTGAAAACTTGAGATTCAAAATTTTAAATTTTCAAAATATCAAAGGGGGGACCCTTAGGATCGAACCAAAGATTTTGAGAAAAATAATTTTTTTTACAAAATTAATAAATTTTGAATGTAGAATGAATTTAGAGGCCAAACCATTATCAAAATTACATTCCATTCGAAAATCGGCTCAGTTTTGACAAAGTTACGAGAGCTAGAAGTTGGTCAGACTGTGCATCCGTCCACTTTACAAGTCAAAATTTTTGTTCAATTTCACATGATTTTTTACAAGAAAATAAAAGTTCTCAGAATCAAGTTTAAAGTGTTTTTTTATACTAATTACGATATAAGGAGTTAATTAAAAGTGAAAACTTGAGATTTAAAATTTTGAATTTTCAAAATTCCAAAGGGGGGACCCTTAGGATCGAACCAAAGATTTTGAGGAAAATAATTTTTTTTACAAAATTAATAAATTTTGAATGTAGAGTGAATTAAGAGGCCAAACCATTATCAAAATGACATTCCATTCGAAAATCGGTTCAGTTTTTACAAAGTTATGAGACTTCGAAGTTGGTCAGACTTAGGACTTAGTCCACTTTAAAGTCAAAATTTTTGTTCAATTTCACATGATTTTTTACAAGAAAATAAAAGTGAGGAAAATAATTTTTTTTTACAAAATTAATAAATTTTGAATGTAGAATGAATTTAAAGGCCAAACCATTATCAAAATGACATTCCATTCGAAAATCGGTTCAGTTTTTACAAAGTTATGAGACTTCGAAGTTGGTCAGACTTAGGACTTAGTCCACTTTAAAGTCAAAATTTTTGTTCAATTTCACATGATTTTTTACAAGAAAGTAAAAGTTCTCAGAATCAAGTTAAAAGTATTTTTTTATACTAATTACGATATAAGGAGCTGATTAAAAGTGAAAACTTGAGATTTAAAATTTTCAAAATATCAAAGGGGGGACCCTTAGGATCGAACCAAAGATTTTGAGAAAAATAATTTTTTATACAAAATTAATTAAATTTGAATGCAGAATGAATTAAGAGGCCAAACCATGATAAAAATGACATTCCCTATGAAAATCGGTTCAGTTTTGATAAAGTTATGAAAGCTCGAGGCTGGTGACATTTTTGATCTGGGCAATTTTCAAGTCAAAAATGTTTTTTCTATTGAAATAATTTATTACTAGTTCAAAAGTCATATTTTTGATCTAGGCAATTTTCAAGCCTAAATGTTTTTTCTACTAAAATAATAATTAACTACTAGTAAAATAAGGATTTTTTTATTTTTGCTATAATATTTATGCCTTAAATGCAGCGCAAAAAGACATGGAACTTTATTGCTTTTATTTTGTTGTTTTAGAATAAAAAAAACTATTAAACTTTTCAAAATCTGCAAGAAATATCATTAAATTGGCCAAGCTTGCAACACTGGTTTCGAAGATAAGCCAGTTTCTGGATTTCAGACTTCATTTTGTTTGTTGGTTATGGAATGTTGAGCTCTAAAATAGTGTATCAAAGTTTCGGTGCTTTACAGACGGCATTTTCTTAGCCCATAAGCAATTAATGGCCATTGTGTTGGGTTGACAAAGGGTTAATAAAGCTTACTTTGCCCCGTAATTATCAACTGTCATTAATCGTATGATGCCAAGACGCTGGAGAGAGAAAGGGAGAGTGCGAAAGAGAAGAAATGGAGTCGAGCAACGAAGATTAGCAACAAATCGATTTGTCCTCAATTCGTCTGGCAAAACAGAGAAACAGCGAAGAGAAAGAGAGAAAAAAAAAACACAATTTTGCATAATTTCAAGTCTTGTTATTTAATCGAATGAGTTTGCAAATGAAAATGAATGGTGTGAATATAATTATGAATATGTTACATATATGTTCAATAAGTGCGATCGATCCGATCATAACAGTTCACTTATGCGGTATAAATAGCGCTTAACAGTAAAGTTATAAGAGAAAAGAAATTAAGTAATAAAGTTCAGATCATTTGAAATTAGAATAGAATAGAAAAGTGTAGAAAAGAAAAAAATTGACTTTAGTAAGATAGAAAGTATGGAATTATGAAAAAAAGACGGTTTATAGATAAATTCCAAATATCAAGAAAATATTAGAAAAAGCAGAGAATTAAAAATAAAATACGTAGAAAATAGTAAATAGTTGAAAATGTAGAGAGATGCATTCGAAAAGTTAAAGGAACAGAAGAATATACAGATAGTTTTAGTTGAGGATATAATATCAAGAGAATATAGCTGTGAATTTTAAAAAGATCTTAAAAAAGTAGAACAACTACAAAAATATGTAGAGAGAGACATTCGAAAAGTTAAAAAACAGAAGAATATAGAGAATTTTTTTTATCAAAAAGACAGTCAAGGATATAAATGAAAGAATAAAAGATAAAAAAAATTCGAAATATATAGAAAATACTTTAAAAAAAGTTGAAAATTTAAAAAAGATCTTAAAAAAGTTGAAAAATAAATAAAAATGAAGAGAAAGACATTTAAAAAGTTAAAAAAAACAAAAGAATATATAGGAAATAAGCAGAAAAATTCAGATAAATGTTAAAGAAACCGAGAATATATATAGTTTTATCAAAACAGTTTATTTTTTGTTTGTTTTTGTTAGTAATATAGTAATTAATAGTTGAGATTATAGAGGAAATATATACACAACGATTTGGAAAGTATTCATAGAGTTAGAAATAGGACAGAGACAGCTTAAAAAAAGTCGAACAAAGTAAAGTAAGATAAAGAAAGAGTTTTATAAAAAATATGAAAAGTGGAAAACAGAGTAACGAGTGAAATTATAAAATAGAATTGAGAAACTAGATTTTGCAAAGTAGCGAGTAACGAGTGACGAATCGAATAATGAAAATTAAGTAACGCTATAGGAAATAGGCTAGAAACTACTAGTTTTTAGTTTTAGTGACTACGAAGCGCGTGTCTTTCAAGGATCTGTCCAAGTTTGTGTGTATTTCTTTTGTTTCTGAAGTTTTGGCAATAGAGATATACATGTGGATAGCTGTAGTAGACGCGCGCGGTGAGGAAAGAGAATTTTTTGTATATCGGCGGGTGGCAAGCAGCCAATTTTAGTGCTTAATTATCTTCCACGCTCTCCTTGTACCAATTCTCACAACCGGGCACATTCTCGGGCGCATCGCACATCTCGGTAACATCGTTGTAGACCTCGCCCAGCTGACATCCCAAATCCCGGGGATCCTCATTGTTCAGGCACACGTAGAACTTCTGGCAATCCATGGGATGGGGATACTTGGGATGGGTTACCACCTGACCACGCACATCCATCTTTGGATGATCCTTGGGACAGGAGAAGCCGCTCTCTGATTTTTCTAAAAAAAAAAACGATAGGTAGAAAAACACAATTATTAATAAACAATATTTTTTTAAAAATAAATTATTTTTTTATATTAATATTATTCACCGATATTTAAAAACGTTATTTTTAGCTTTACCTCCCTTTTTATTTGCTTTGCAAAACATGGTTTCTTAGATAAAAAAGTCCCTTATATTTTTTTATTGCCTTTTTTTTTGCAATAATATTTTTCATATCAAATATCACAAAATAATGAAAACATAAATAATAATAATGAAAAAAGTAAAGTAAAAATAATATTCGTTTAGATACGAACAGAATACGTGTACGTATTATCGATATTTTGTTAAGACTATTATTTTTAATTTTCAAAATTAATTGAAATGAAAAATAACTATGATATTTCAATATTTTATATTAAAATTAAACCAAATCTCTCGTTTTCAATTTTTATTTGAAAAATCGAAAGTAAAAGTTGTTATTCAATGTTAATTATGGTTTTATGTGGTCTTTAAGGAAATGTGATGTATCATATGATAGGTTTTGAGACACACATCATGAATGTTATTAGATTTTAAAAGTACAACACTTGACTTAAAAGATTTTTACATTCAAATTTTATTTTTTAAGTTATTTTTAGTTTTTATTACAAAAATTAAAAAAAAAAAATTTATTTAAAAAATTGAAAAAAAAAGTTGTTATGTCAGGAAATTCGGAGGTACTTACTCTCTGGATCGCCACAGCCCTCACGCTTGGCAGTATCGGGCCACACACAGGTACCGGAGTACTCGTCGAAGTGGAGACCGACGGTACACTTCATTTCCAGGGCATCGCCATTAATGCAGTTGTAGAAAATATTGCAGACACTCGCCTCTGGATGGGCAAAGAAGCCGTTTTGTCTCGGACAGAACTTGGTGGATTTGGGCTCCTCTAATGAATTACAAAAAAAAAAAAAGGATTGACAATTAAGTAGGCTTTTCTTAGGATTGTAGCATAAGTCTTGAATACTTACGCAACTCTGTGCGATCCTCACAGTCCACATTGAAGGGCTGATCGCATTTGTTGATCTTGCGATTGAGGGGATCAAAGACGAGGCCATCGGGACAAAGTTTCGCCTGGGCAACGCCATCTTCACACACATAATATTTATCGCATTGCTCCTCATCCGGAAACTGACCTTTCGGTTTCGGGCACTCGAAATTAACTGCCGATCCAGCTCCAGCTCCAGCTGAACGTTAAAGAAAAAAGCGAGAAAAGTGAGAAAAATAAATAAGTTCATTAAACTTGTACACGTTTGTTTCCTTGTTTGAAAAGTGTAACAAAAATAGTCGATCGACAAATAATCGATCGTTGGTAGACAACAGTGTTGCCAGAAAAACCATTTTTCAATCAAAGCTAACTTTTTGCAATTTGTCTAAAAATATCTAAAATAACAGACTGTGGAAATTCTTCTTTTTTTTTTTGTGTATCAAAAATTTAACTATCTATAATTTTTTTCCCTTTCCCTTTTTTCTCTTTATATCTTGTTGTTTTTAGTCCAACTACAGGAAAAGGTCTAACAATCAAGCAGCGAAAATTTTTGATTTTTAGGGATGTATTTTTGTACATTTACAAATACATATGTTGGGCTTGACATAATGATAATGAACTATCTTGATCTTTTTGTTTTAGTTTTTTTTAGATATGTTGCTTCTCAATAGTTGGAACAGCTTTTTTCATGTGAAATCTGACTTTTTCAGCTAGTTTTTGCTTCTTCAAAGTTGGCAACACTGGTTGCAAACACAACAACAAAAAGCCGCATTAAGGTTTTTCCTGTTTTCAACCGCAGTCGATTGCATAATCGATTGGTTTTTGGGCTTGTCTGTAAGAGAGTCACAGAGTTACGAGGGCGGCCTGATAATTAACCGACCCAAAATGAGAAAAACAAAAGCATATTTTAACATAAATGTGTTTGGATACTGTAATTCATTAGATGATAACTTTTTAATTTTTAAAAGAACATTCACACCATTTCAAATTAGTTGAAAAATAAATTTATATGCTATAAAATATTGTAAATTTTCAAAATTAAAGATTGCATGGGATACAAGGAGTTAATCAGGAGTTTATGACCTTGACTCATTTTTTTCTGTAATGAAAATGAGGGCAATTCCTTTATGAAAATTTTGTTATGTTCCTTTTAAAAAACTTCCAATTTTCTCCATAGGTGGTTTACTTATCAGTTCCCCCTCGCACAGTTGCAGTTCCAGTTCCAGACTGCAGCCGGTTTTTATGTTACCAGTTTATTTTTCTTTCATTTTTTTTGCCAACGAAGTGCGGCATTTAAACAAAATGCAAATACGGCGACATTTGAAAGCTTGAAACTTATGTTAAATGTCAGACAGGGTCGAAATGCCAACATGTCAGACATACGAAATGTGCAGACAAATCTGTCTGATTGTTCGAGTGCTGCCCACTGTTGCCAAGCTAGCTAATTTGTAGCTAGTTCTGGCTACTTTCAAAGTTCGTTCAAGAAATTCGAAAGTTGCTATTATACATTTTTTCGAACGCTTTGCTTAAAATATAAAAAAAAAAAATTTACCAGCTTTGTCTACGAAAAAAAAATTAATACTAAGTTATTTCACAAAATTATCTAATTAAACAATAAATGCCTTTAATACTAAAATCAACAAAAAATTAATGAAATCGCCAAAATATTTAAATATTATTAAAAAAAATATATATATAATCTTTTGATTAAAAAGTTAGCCATTTTTAAAGAAATTTTTTGTCGCAAATCCGCTATTTTTGTATACTGTCCCACCCAGAAACAGCTAGTTATTAAAAAATATAAAATCTGATTTAAAGAAATTTGATATTGATATGCTAACTTAAAAAATGTATGTTATAAAAAATTAATCCATTGTTATGCTACCAAATTAACTATTTAAAATTTGTACAATGGATGACTTTAAAAATTAAACAAATGTGATGGAATTTTTATACATATAAAATCTGATGCTAAGAAAATTAGCATCTATTATTATTTTTAGTGTTTTCCCATCCCAGAACAGCTACTTGTCACTCTAAAAATTTGCCAGCACTGACGATACCGTTGAAACTTAAGGCATACACATACACACAGACAGGCACACACACACAACCAGACACACAGTTGCTAATTGAGGTGGCAATGTCAAAGTGATTAGCACTTGATTGCAATCTGGCAACGCAATCAACCAACTTTCGATGTGTGTGTGTGTGTGTGTGTCATCGTCATCGATTGTTGTAATACCGATGCAGTTTGTAAACTTAAATTAATAAATTGTTATGGTTGTTGTTGTTGTTGTCACTCACTTGTTGCCGCCACACAAAGTGTCACAGCAATGGCACATAAAAACAATTTCATTTTGAATAAAAACTAGTTTCGCAAGCGAAACAAATACAGCAAAAAAATAAAATCCTTTTGGGCAAAGCAGAAAAAAAATTAATTAACAACTTTTTGAAGCGAACAACTATTAAATCGCGACTCAGTCGTTGCGATGGTTAAACTTAAACTAACAACCGAACGGCAAAGATTCCCACTTTTCAAGACTTTTTTTTACCACCCGGCAACGTCAACGCGCGTGCGCCTACGCTGACTGCGCTGTCGACGCCAACGACAACTCTACAACGCCAGGCGTTGTCGCAGTCGACAGCGCAGGCGCGGCAGAGGCCAAAGCTCAACCTGGCGCATTGCTGCGCAGTCGCAGTCGCCGTTGCAGTCGCTGCGAGCAGCAGCGAAGAAAGGCAAGGCAAAAAAGCTGTAATGAAGTAAGCCAGGTAAATACTATACATGCAGACAGTGAGTCAAGCAAGTGTTTTCACATTATTTTTTTTTTTCATTTTTTAATACTTCCCTTAAAACACGTTCACAAGAAAAGTGCTTTGGAAAACTCGATATTTTTAACTCTAAGCATTATTTACCGATACATCGACAACTCGATTCTTTTTTAGTGTATGTCGATTTTATATTAATATCCAATATAAAAGTGTTTGTCCTGCCTAACTGACTGACTGACTGATCATTATACAGCCCAAACCATAAGAGCTAGAAGGCTGAACTTTTTTTATTGTGCAATTAAACGAAATAATAAAATGGGAAATAAAATTAATAATCCATAAAAATATGTATACATATATTGTTTGTTATGGAAATTGTGTAATTTATTTTTGTCAAAGACTTTCTTGACTAACTGTATGTATGCATGTCTGGTAATTACATTGGTATGTGTGCCCACATAAAGTCTTTAATTTGTATGTGACGGAGACCCAAAAAAAAAAACAAAAATAAGGAGCGAGAGAAAAATAAATAAATGAACATCAGAAACATCAGAAACTTTGCCGGTTAACGACTTGAATGCAAATTGCTTAACAATTTACAGCAGTAAAAAAGTAACAGCAACAATAACAACAACAAAAAAGCCCAAATCAAAGCAAATGAAAAGAAAGAAATGAAAATGAAAGAAACGATAACACTTATGTTAAATTCAAGATGGAACCGCAACAATCTCTGAAATAACAATAACAACTTTAATTTGAAGCTTATGTATGCATGTATGTGTGTGTGTGTATATATATATATGTGTGTGGGTGAAAAAATACATCGATGTTCGATGCATCGATAATTTGTACTTTCTTTGTCTTTTGAGCATTATGCATATATATTTTTGTTGCATACAATAATGTAACTCATATAAATTCAGAATTTTTTTTTAAGGAATTACAAAAAACAAAATACCAAAAATCAAAGTTTAAAAATCAGGATAAGGAAGAAAAAAAGGATTCATAAATTGGGAACATAAACTGAGAACAATATTCAGAGAACAAAAATAGAGAAGTTAAAATAACTAATTAACAGGCCAGTTCCGGTTTTCACTTTCGGTAAGATTTATCGGAAGTGAAAAAATCTTTAACCTGTTCTAATATTATTCCGGAAATATTTTATGTATTGAAATCACTTTGGGTTGGTAAAATTAAATCTGATATAGTAGAAATGGATAGTTTGAAAATTCTTTGAATAAATGCAACATGGAATAGGAAGTAAAAACCGGAAAATGACTGAATATTACTGGAATAAAAAGTTAGGAAAAGTGTTATTACTTTTTAAATCGCTACTAAAATCATACGTCAAACACAAATTTAAGATTTTATTTAATTTTTAAACTAGACGGCTTTTTGCTAAAAGAAAAAAGTTCAAAAGACATGATCAAAAATATTTCATTTTTATCTTCTCAATAACACAGAACTCCTAGTTGTGTTTTCATTCCCAACATTTTCGTTTTCTGAGCACAATTTCTTAACAATTCAATTCGTACAGGAAATTAAATGTGATATATATGATACTTTCTTATACATATTATATGATGATGATCGACAATTCGATACGCGCATAATTAACAAATTTAATTGTGATTTCTTAGAAGCTGCTAAACCAGATGAACATGGCATGCTGGCATTTATTATAATATTGTTTTTTTTTTTTTTTTTTGTCGTATCGATCTGGACGAGAGTAAAAGTTTTTTTAATTAACTTTAACTAGTTGCTAACTGCTTTAAGGTTTGTCAGCCAGTTTTTTCTTATTTCTTTATACGTTCGTCTGGTGTTTTATTTTATTGGTTTTTATTCATTTTTCTCTGGTTTTTTTTTATTATTATCATGCTTGTATTATGCTCGTGTTGTTTTGCCGGCTATTTGATCGTCACTCAAGGACAACAAGTTCATTTTTTAGACCCTGCACCAAACAAGTACAAGGGGTCTATTAAGTTTATCAACAGGGAAATGTGCATAAAATATATTATATATATATATTTTTTATTGTTGTAAAAGTATTATTTTAAATGTGCATTGTATTTATTAAATTTTTACTATTTTTATTGGTATTGTTTCTTAAGTTTTAGTTTTATTTTTAAATTAAAGTTGTTTAACATAACTACAGGGTCTCTGAGAGTCGAGCACACTCGACTGAAGCTTTTTCCCCTAGTCGAACATTGCGTGCGTCACATTTAGCATATTAACATAAATATTTGCATATATGCAGATGATTATATTATATATTTATACAACTTCGATTGTCTGACACAGTTTTATTTCATTTTTTTTCTTTTAAAATTTGTGTATTTCCCTTGAGCAGCAGCGCATCCTTTTCAAGGTCTGGTCACACTAAAGTGAAAGACTGATCTACAAAATGAGGATATTAAATTTGACGATTTCCTCTACGAATATCGAAAACTATTACTAAGAATACAAAATTTTAGAAATAAAAACTAGGAAAAAATTATTGTAGTGATAAAAATTGGTTGGTTTTTGGACATATGATTTGAGTAGCGTGTTAGATCTAATTAAGGTATTCCTTATTTTAACATTACCCAATTTTTGTCTTCCCAATTGGGTTTTCCTAATTTTTATTTCCAAAAAACATTATTTCTAATTTTGGGTTAGCTAATTGTTTCAAATTTTTTACTTTGTATATCTTTTTGTTGAATTATCCAAATGATGATTTCATATTTTTTTCTTTCCTGTCTTGGTTTCTAAAATTTCATTCTTAGTTTTTCCAACTGACAAAAAAAAAATTGATAACATCAATAAAATACATATTTGTTTTTCTTCTTAACAAATTAATTAAGTTCAACAAAATTAATTTTTCAAAAAAGTAATTAAATAATAATATATATTTTTTGCAAGAGAAATTTTGTAAAATTTGGATTTTATCAAAACACTTATTTGACCAACTGGATATGCAACTAGCAAAAAAAAACAACTAGCTCTTGAAATAATAAACTGAAAACAAAAAAAAACCGCTTTAAAGTTTGGCAATACCAAATATACCAGATTGAAGATACCAACAAAAATACCGATCGAGTTTCTTACTTTGTTGTTGTTGTTGTTGTAACAGCAGATGCGCTGATTTATCATTAATATTATCATCATCAGCATCATTATCATCATGATTATTGTTGTTGTTGTTGTTACCTGGAGCAAAAAAAAAAAGCTGAACGATTTTGTAACTCAAGGTTTTTGTGTTGGGACTGCAACCAAATTAGCTTAAAGTGAAAAAACCTCTTTTTTTCAACAAAAAAAAAAAAAACACAAAAACCAAACAAAAAGAAAAAGTTACTGATGTTTCTTTGGTCCAAACAAAATTCAGCATTACCAAATCAATGCAAATGCAATTTATAGGCCAACAAATTGGATTGGATTGTAAAAAATGATGCGCCAAACCAAACCAAAAAAAAACCTGCTGTAATAATAATAAAAATATTTATAGTATACATTATAAAGTCATACACTTAATTAAAAAAAAAACAAATGCAGTCTTATTTGATTTAATCGCATAACATTTAAATAGAAAATATTTTTTAAAATTTACAATAAAAAAACTTGAGATTTAAAACTTTGAACTTTTGAAATATCAAAGGGGAGACCCTTAGCATTGAAATCTAACCATGGCTATGATAGTCGTAAATAATAAAATTGTTTAAATGAACAAATTTTGAATGCAGAATGAATTCAGAGGACAAACCATGATCAGAATGATATTCCGTTTGAAAATCGGTTTAGTTTTGACAAAGGTTTGGAAATTTGAAGTTAGTCAGACTTTTGACCTAACATCTCTACAAGTCAAAATTTTTGTCAGATTTCACATGATTTTTAACATATAAATGAAAGCTCTCAGAATCAAATTTAAAGTGTTGTTTTATACAAATCACGATGTATGGAGTCGATTAAAAGTGAAAATTTGGGAATAAAAATTTTCCACTTCCCAAATTTCTAAGGGGGGACCCTTAGCATCAAACCCAAGATTTAGAGGGAAATAATTTTTTTTACAAAATAAATCCAATTTAAATGCAGAATAAATAAAGATGAAAAACTATAATTAAAATGACATTCTGTTTAAAATTCGGTCAAGCTTTGTCAAAGTTATGACAGTTTCAAGTTGCTCAAGCCTCTGATCTAGCAACTTTACAAGTCAAAATTTGTGCTCAATTTGACATGATTTTTTACAAGAAAATTAAAGTTTCCAAAACCAAGTTCTAAGTTTTGTTTTATACTAATTATGTTATAAGAAGTTCATTAAAAGTGAAAACTTGAGATTTAAAATTTTCAATTTTTAAAATTTTAAAGGGGGGACCCTTAGCATTGTTGTCAAGATTTGGAGAAAAATTATTTTTTTTTTTAATTAATAAAACTTTAATGCATATTAAATTTAGAGGCCAAACAATGATCAAAATGGCATTCCATTCGAAAATCGGTTCAGTTTTGACAAAGTTATGAGAGTTCGAAGTTGGCCAGACTATGGGTCCATCCACTTTACAAGTCAAAATTTTTGTTCAATTTCACATGATTTTTTACAAGAAAATGAAATGTCTCAGAATCAAGTTTAAAGTGTTGATATATACTAATTTCGATATAAGGAGTTCATTAAAAGTGAAAACTTGAATATTTCAAAGGGGGGACCCTTAGCATCAATCCCAGGATATAGAGAAAAATTATTTTTATTTTTAAATTAATATAATTTAAATGCAGAATGAATTTAGAGGCCAAATCATGATCAAAATGGCATTCCATTCGAAAATCGGTTCAGTTTTGACAAAGTTATGAGAGTTTGAAGTTGGCCAGACTATGGATCTATCCACTTTACAAGGCAAAATTTTTCTTCTTAGCTTTTAATTCAAATTTAAAAAAAAAAAAAATTTATCATGTTCTTGAATTTGTATCTTGCTCCACTCTATTTGGAAGGTTTTTGGGCTTCAATTCTTTCAAACCCGACATTTTTTTTGCGGCCCCTTTTTTTTCCGAGTGTATAATTTTAAGGCAGGGCTTGCAGTCAAAAGTGAACGAACCGTCAAGTGTGTCATTGTCATTAGGAACGCGTGTGTGTGTGTGTTTGTGTGTGGGTGTCACAAAACTTTGTCCAAGTTGGTTGTTGTCTTTGTCTTTTGGGATTTGGTGCCAGGTCAGCCAAACAAACAACTACCAGGTAATTACGGAAAAATCCGCTTAATATGCCAAATGAACACACAAACATACAGTTAGTGCTAGCAGTACACGTGTATAGCTGACAGTTTACCGTTATATGCATGAGAGTCGCATAAATTAAAATGACAATGTATTTATTAAAAAAAAACAACTTACAAGTTCTCGCTAGCTTTCTATTTCCATTGGCAACAATTCAACAGTTGCGGATTCTTTGTGATTTCGCTTAATTGCATTAATTAGTGTCACTGTCATTATTAATACATTACAAAATGACAAGTCAGCAAGCAAACTTGAATTTAAATTTGTGCGCCAAACACAGCGTGGCCAGATCTATAGATTGACAAAGACTAGTGCTGCCACACTATAATGTTTTTTATCAACTATTTGTGGTCACACTGGGCTAAATCGCAATACTCATTGCAGTCGCATCAAATAAAATAGATTTTTGTGTCACTAATACCTTATATTTTTTACAAGTCTTCGAAAGTCACAAAATAAACAACATAATTAAACACATCGTTTATAGGCTGAGCATTTTTCAAAACTGGCGCCAAGCATAGCGCGGCCAGATTGTAAAATTGATTTTTATTTTGTAGTGTTGTCTCGGAGCTGGCAGCACTGCTACTACATTTGTAAATCAGCTGTTGCGTCTCACGGTCTTAGCTTTTTTGCTTCGCAATTTCAGCTATTTTTCGGCTGCTTTCCAGCCACAAACTGCTAAAAACTTTTTAGTAAAAAGTTGCTGAGGGTCACACTGGCCGCAAATCGCAAAACATTGCAGTCGCTTTTACAATTGGAATAAAATGTTATTTAAGTAAAAGTGCAAGAACTTTTTGTTAAGTCGTTAAATCAGTGTATTAAGCACAATAAAAGGTGCGCTTAAATATATTAAATAAATTGATCAAAAAAATAGTGCTCTTCAAAGCATTGCAAAAAATTGGACACACTAACAAAAAGTGGAAAACGACGTCACAACGACAGCGCTGCAGCGTCGACGTCGCTGTCGGCGTCGTCACATCTCTTGTTAGACTATTGATTTTTATATTTGTGTGTAACTTCAACGCGAATTTCTGTCGGCCAAAGTAATAAGTACCAGAAAAGAGAACACAATTTAATAATTTGCATAGGCAAAAGTATTGCACATACACACACACACTCTCACACACACACTCCTAACTTTTGGCCAGTTGTTGTTGTTTGGCGGTGACATCATCAAAAAAAGCAGCTGCCAAACAATATTGGTTACATTCTTGGCCTAAAACTGATTCATAGTTTTTTAATACTCTTTTTTTTCTTTAACTTTCTTTTTGCAGCTGCTTTAAAACTGCACTTGTTGTAGTCGTTGTTGTAGTTGTAGCTAAGAAACAAACCTCCCCCGGCTCCTCCCCCCACGCAATTGTTTAGCAGAGACTTGCTTCCTTCGCAGCGTTGCCACACCTCAGCAGAAAATGGATCGCAAGGCGGAGCTGGAGCGCAAAAAGGCCAAACTGGCAGCACTGCGCGAGGAGAAGGATCGACGTCGTCGCGAAAAGGAAATCAAAGATATGGAAGAAGCAGCGGGACGAATTGGCACCGGCACCGGCATCGATAAGGATCAACGCAAGTGAGTTAACGATAACATGTATTATTAATAATTAACTATATTTAATACATATTTATTTGACAGAGATCTGGATGAGATGCTGTCATCGCTTGGCGTTGCCCCTGTTTCCGAAGTCTTATCCTCGCTGTCATCGGCCAATTCGCTGACATCCGATAATTCCAATACACAAACGCCCGATGTCAGTTTGCAGGCCACCACCGTCAATGGACAGGGGTAGGCCTATAACCGATACTAACCGTTTTATTTTTAACTGGCATAAGTTCGTTTTCAAGAATCTAACGGTTTCGGTACATTTCTTAAAAAATTACTTTTTAATTTCTGTCTGCTTAGGTTTGCCTTTAATTCAAAAATAACAAAATGTTGACTTTTAAAGTTCCTATATCTAAAATTGAACCGATTTTTAAACAGAATGTCATTGTGTTCATGATTTGACCTCTTAATTCATTCTGCATTCAAATTTAATTAACGTTGTACAAAAAATTTTTTTTTCTCTAAATCTCGGGCTCGTTGCTAAGGGTCCCTCCTTTGGAAATTTGACAATTCAAAATTCTAAATCTCAAGTTTTCACTTATAATCAAATTTTAAATTTTTAATTCACTCCTTATATCGTTATTAGTATAAAACAACACTTGAACTTTGATTTTGAGAAGTTTAATTTTCTTGTCAAAAAACAATTCAAATTGAACAAAAATTTTGACTTGTAAAGTTATTAGATCAAAAGATTGACCAATTTCAAACTGTCATAACTTTGTCAAATCTAATCCGATTTTCAAATGGAATGTCGTTTTGATCATCATTTTGCCTCTTAATGCATTTAAATTTATACAATTAGTTTATTCTTGCGTTTTTCAAACATTCTTAATTTTAAAACTCAAGCGTTTGAGTTAGTCAAAATACAACATTCATGCCACAGAAATCGAAAACATCCAAAAATCTCTCGAAAATGGAATAGCTGCAACATTTCTAATTTGTATTTGTTGTGTTTGTAGTGTTGGAAAGAAGCAGCCACTGAATCTGAGCGTTTACAATGTGCAGGCAACAAACATTCCACCAAAGGAGACACTCGTCTATACGAAACAAACACAAACAACCAGCACTGGAGGCCATGAACGTGATGGTGCGTATGCTATCGATGAATCGATATATTTTAGTTATATATACTCACATATCTAACATTACTATTTTAAGCAATAACTGAAACATCTCAATCGTTAATATTATTGTGTAGACACTTTCCCATAGTTTGTTGCTTCTCTTTTATTGTTTTTATTAATATTAGTATTATTGTGTGTGAATTCAAAACTATTTGTCTTCTTCGCTTGCCAAAAAAATAATCCCCCTCTAAAAATAGTCCTCTCCAATCTGTATTTGAATTTGTGTTGCGCCTCATTCGATGAACTAAAGTTTAGGGAAATAATAATAATAATACAACAGCAACAGCATATTTAAATATAAATGTGAAATAAAATAACAAATACAGTTCTTTCTTGCCACTCATCGCCTCTGTCAGGATATATGGAGGACTGGTGGCGTCCACGTAAAGGTACTAATCCTAATCCTAGTTTTAAGCAGCCACCAATCCACTTCAACTCTCAACTTTAGACAGCACACAATACTCGTACATGTTATGCTTAACTAATCACAATCAAATAATATCATGAGTAATTTGAGTTTTCATTAATATTATCAACTTTCGTTTCCAAGTATTTTCCCAAAGGTCGCACATTTGTATCAACACTTTAAAACTATTTTTTAAAATAATGTAAACTTTTTTTCTAATGGTTTTTCCATGAAAGAAAAATGTTCCCAAAAAATTTTTTTGTATACATTTTTGGCACCGCCTAAAATTATCGCTCCAGGTTAAGGAAACTATAATTTATTATTGTTAATAAAAATTAATACAAATTTTAAAATAATAAAAATTATGCAGTTTAAAAATAAATATTGCTTGTAAAAAGTGTTATTCCAAGTGGATACTGCTCAAGCAGTAACATTCGAACGCATTCAAAATAAAAAAAAAAGCATATGCCGAAACATTTTTTTTATTTTGACCAAAGGCAATACTTATAGCTCTTGAATAGCACTACAATTGGTGTTAAGCTTGATTTTATTCAATGGTTCGTTTTCAAGATATTTCCAAAGAACCAAGGCGTTCGCACGCTACAAAAACAAAAGTCGCATTAACGGCGCACAGTTCAAACAAAACAGTTCAGCGAAACCTGAGGGAATATTTTAAAGTGAATAATTTTAAAATGTTATGCATTGATGCAGTTTAATGTTTTTTTATTTGCTTCAAAAATATTAAGTAGTTCATTTTTAAGGAATTTTAGTCCCTGTCGTATGAAATATCTTTTAACATTTTAAGTTATTCAAAATTTGTATTAGCACAATTTAAGTGTTTTTTTTTTCTTTTTAATTAAAATACTCATAAGACAAAAGATAAATTTTGAAAGTAACTTTTTAAGATAACAGGCAGAACAAAATGTGTTGACTGTCATATATTTGCGACCTTTGGTATTTTTGATTTATGCAAATTTGAAATTAGTAATGCTTCAGTTTGTTGTTGTTGGTTTTTTTTATGGTATAGCTTTCTTAAAAACTTTTAATTCAATTTTCGCATCGATTTGAGCGCAATTTAATAATTTGTCTATTTACTTTTTCTTCCCCCTTTTATCTGTTCTTGGTACGCACGCAAAAATAAATGCAGCTCATGCTACGGATTATTATGGTGAGTAGTTGTTGAGTTTTGTACGTAAAACGTAAAACTAGTGATCCTGACTCCCTAACTCTCCCCAAGTAGAATTGTGTAATATAATAACTTTCAATCTATCTATCTATCACTACATATGCAGTCCAATCTATCTATCTATCTATTTGTTTACCTGTCGTATGTAGTTTGTTGTTAGTTGTATTGTTTTCTTTTTTAGATATTTCAAGTATTGCTCGATCACTATATATATATATATTTAGGTCCTACAATTGCTTTTTTTCGGCCTTTCGGTACAATTTCCCCTTAATTATTTATTTATCCACTGAGATTTTGTTTTTTTAATGTAGTTTCGATAAGAGATTCAGTTTGTATCAGCATTATTATGTTAAGCATGTCTATATGTGAATATATATATATGCATTAGCGATATATATATAGTGCATATGAAGCTATTATAACTGCGAATATGAAATTATAATTGAAATTGTTCCAACTCCACCCAATTTATAAGTTTTTAATTCGTTTAAGTAGTTGCAAATTTTTTTTTTACTTTTTTTTCTATATATACATTACATATAACTATATTCTATTTAAAAAAAAAAATAGCTCGCATTTTAATTTTGCGTATGACACAGTATAACAGTTTGACTGTTATATACTAGTAATATTTTTTACAAAAACAAAAGAAACAAAAAAGAGCTCGCATCTTAATTTTGCAAATGACACAGTATAACAGTCTGACTGTTATACACTAGTTGTATTTTGAGGTTAGGCTTGCCTTCATTTATCATTCTATGTTTATTTAGCATAACAAATCGACATTTATCTACTTTATACTTATATATAAACAATAAATATTAAAATATTAATCATAATGTGTCTTCTCCATCACAAGTATCAAATAAACATATAAACTTACCATATAAAAATATTTTCTTAACTATTATAATAATCTTAAGTCTAAAACAAAATGTAAGACACACACACACACACACACACACACTCACTCACTTACATACAGACACAGAAATGCATGTGTAAGCACTGAGTAAAATCATGTACTTATATATATATTTTATTGATTTATAGAAACTTATCTGTTATAATATTAAAATTGTAATATCATTTTGGCCAATTTGAGTGCTAATATTTTTTTTATATTTTACAAAGAAATATTTTAAAAAAGAAAAGGAAAAAAATTTTATGTTCTATCCTACTCTATCTCCCTTTCTTTCTCACTCTCTCTCATGTCCCCATAAAAATGAAAACACACGTCTCAAAAAATACCATATATTTCCATCATAATATCGTTAATAACGGTCGTATTTTTTTTATTTTGTTTATCACATTTGTTTTTTTTTATTACTTTTACTTTCATTTTGTGCCAAAGAGAAATATTTCTTAAGCAATTTTGAATGGGCGGTACGTTATGGCCAACAGATTTGAGATTATTACGTTTGTTTTTGAAAAAAATAATAATGAAATTTAATCAAAAAAAAAACAATGTATATGTACAATATATTTATTTCTTTATATTTCTTCAAGATGAATACAATCTTAATCCGGGTTTAGAGTGGGAGGATGAATTCACAGGTAGGTACACCCATAAAAACAGTGTTGGGAACCGACATGAAGCAAAATAGGAACGTACCAATTCTAACTTCTACCAGAAAAAGAGAAAAGAACAAATTTAATGTTGAAACTTGAAGGTTTAAAGAAATTGTAATATCTAAAAAAAGAAAAAAAAACGAAATTCGCGCTGTCACTTTCTAGCAAACACAGAACACACTTAAAAACATACACACACACAAAGACATGCTGTCCCTATCTAGCTAGCTATCTGCCTCGCTCTCGCTTGCCAAATGTATGTACAGTTAATGAAAATTCCATCATAACCTGCATGCATTAGCTATAGCATTATTCTTTTCATTACTCATTATGCTCCCTCTCTTTCTATCTGTCTCCCTCTCCTTCTCTCTCTCCCTCTCTCTCTCTCTTTCTGAATTCGCTCCATTTTGTGCAGTGACTAACACACAGAAGTTAATTACACATTTAATTTTTTTTGTTCAGAAGAGTCTCCAATCTCGAGCTGGGAATATTTGATTCTTTTGCTCATTGATTCGATCAGATATTAAATCAATTTTGATGCTTTAATTTGTAATTTTGTTAATTTTTCACATATATTTCCTGGAAGTTTCATTAATAACGTTTTTATTATTTATCGATTTAGAATCGAATCGAATAAAAAATATTTTATACTTGTGTATTCAAAACTTTGGAGACTTTTTCAAATCCAATCGATTTACACCAAAAATAATAAAAATCTATTTAGAATCGAATCAAATTAAACTTGTGAATTCGAAATTTTATAGACTTTTTTCAATCCAAATCGATTTACACCAAAAATAATTAAAAGCGATTTAAAATCAAACCGCATCGTGCACCAAGAATATCGATATCGATATCCTTCTCTCATTGAGCTTTCCGTTCTCTTGTTGTCACACTCACACACACACACACACACACACACCCACACCCACACACACCTGTATTCTCTTCACATCCTCGTTCTTCGCAACTGTCTTTGTCTCTGTCGCTCACACTAAGCACACATCAAGCGAAATAATAAAAAAAAAAAAACCAAATACAAAATACAGCACTCAAAAGCGACCTCTGTTGGCTGCTTAAATGTTGAAAGCAAAATGAAACATAAAGAAAACGTAATGCATATAAATTGAAAATAATGATGATATTGAAAATATGTAATATATTATTCCTAGCATAAATACAAACATAATTTTAAGTGCAACAATTTATAAACTGGGTGGAGCAATTGAAACAGTTACAGCTAAAATATTGAAACTGAAACTGAAAATCGAGAAATGTTATGATACGAACTTGAATATATATAAATACCTATCTAATAATGATACTTGTCTAGTTAATTACTACATAAAATACATATACCATAAATAATATTACTTAAAAAAATATATAACAACACTACACACATACATATGTACATATACACTCATATATATCTATATATATAAACAGACAGACTTTTGTAATTTATTAATTTAAAAAGATTTTTTGTTTGTCTTCTTTATAATTGGCTTTGTGTAATTTAGTTTAAACCGGTAAAAAGCGAATGCACATCTCTAACACGCACACACACACACACACTATATATATATACTGTACTAATTGTGTTTAATATCTCAAAAACGTCATAAACTTTGATATTACTCACAAACATGGAACCGATACTGTCTCTGTTAACCGTTTTATTAACCTTTTGGAATTGATAACCGTAACTGAAACCGCAACCTTAAAATTTATTTATTTTTTCTTATTAAAAAATTGTTGATTGACAAATATACAAATTTATTTAAATTTTTTTAACATAAAATTATATTAAAGAAAAACGATTTAAATTAAAAATTCAAATAAAAGCATAAATTATTTTAAACTAGAACTGAAAAGATAAAAACAACATTTTTAACTAATTTTGTTAAGCCGAATCGTACATCTTTATGTATAAAACTCTTTGTCCTGACCACTGACTGATTAATCAAACCATTGGCTGGAATTTTCGCACAACATAGCTAAGAACAAAATGAGAACATAACCGGTTTCAGCTCGGTTGAATACCCTGTTCAAGAAAGTGTTTTGACATAACAAAAAGTCACACATTTGTTTTAAAATAATTAAATTTGAGTCCATTTTTTAACTTGTTCTAAGACAAGACTTATGAAATAAAAAATAAAATAAAATTCCATAAAAAAATATATTTTTTGTGCAAGAGAAATTGTGTATAATTTTTGTTGCATTGTTTTGATGCATCAAGAATTCACGTAAAAAAAAAAGAAAACTTTTAAATTGAAAAACATTTAAATTCGATGAACATTTTTTTCCATTTCTTCACTCTACTAAAATAAAAATCCATAAAAAAATATATATTTGTTACAACAGAAATTTTGTAAATTTGTTGATTTTGTCAAAACACTTTCTTGACTAACTGTTACCATACATTTCAAAAATACAATATACGTAAGTGTTTTGAGAAGTATGAAAATTCACATATTTGTTTTATTATTTTTAAAAATGATTAAATTCAATAAATAAAAATACTTGGAAAATTTTTAAATTCGCTGAAAATTAAATTTTTTTTAAAAATTGTTTTAAGAAATTTGTTGATTTTGTCAAAACACTTTCTTGACTAACTGTGTGTGTCCTGCGTGCGCTCTCTCGCTTTCTCTCTCTCTCTCTCTCTCTCTCTCTCTCTCTCTCTCTCTCTTTCTAACTCACACGGTGCTGTGTTGAGCCTTTCACTCTAGTAAATTTAAGTCGATCTCTCTCTCTCTCTTGCTCTCTCGCTTTCTCTGTTTTCCAACACTACACCCACACACACACACACATGCACTCACGATCCACAAACTCAGACCAAAGCCAAATGAAAACAAAACACAAATGAATGACAGAGACAACAAGATGCAAATGCAAATGCAAACGCAAAAGTCTAAGTAAAAGCAAGAGCAAAAGCAAATACAAAAAAAGTAGAATTGTTCCTGTTCTGTCGATTGTCAAAGTTCCTTTAGCTGTGTTAGTTTTATACATTAAACAGTGCTTGCATTTGATGCCCAAGGAGATGACGAAGAGAGCTCGCTGCCACATTTGGATCATGGCTTTAGCTCCAAGCTTCCGCCGGGTTATCTCAACCACGGACTGCCCACCGTCAAGGACGTCGCTCCAGCCATCACCCCCCTCGAGCAGAAGAAGGAGCAGGAGGAGAAGAAGGAGGGTAAGTATCCTCTCAATTAATTGATTAGTAGTGATATGTAAACATCTCATTACATAGTCATTGCAACAGTTAATGATTCTGATTAATAAATAAAGTCTCATTTCATTATCATTGAATAAAAATATTAATAAATTTAATTAATTACTACTTATAAATCATTTCATATACTGATTTTCATTCGCATTTCTTTTATCAACGATAATAATATATGATTTTCGTTATTAATAGCTGGTATTCAGATCCCGAAAATTTGTTTATTATTATACTTTTTATTAACATTCATTTGGCATTATTTACCTTTTCTTAAAGATCAATCTTTAATGCAAATGAAAAACAGTTTTCATTTAGAATATCATTGATAAATCAATATTGTTTATTATTATTATTTATTATTTATTTGAAATTATTGCATTATCTGACTTACATTATCATTACTCTATATATATATATTATATATTATAATAAAATTAGAAATTCATCGTCATAACTTTTTGTATGCGCCTGTAATGGAATTTGTTATCATAATTGCTTTTTTCAATGATGGTTTTCTGATAATGACAATAACATTTTTAATCACGATTTCATGTAATTTTGGTTGTAATTAAATTTTCATTACAAAATCAATTAATTGAGCTTGTCACTAATTGCAATGATCATATATAGTTTTGATGTACTAATAATTGATTTTCAAGAAAAGTAAATAATGCAAAATTAATTAAATTCGTAAAATCATAAATAATAATAAATGACTTGTTGAGACTTGAATAACATTTGGTAATGAAATTGCAGTCAAGGAACTGTCGGAGGAGCAGAAGCAAATGATAATATTGTCGGAGGACTTCCAGAGATTTGTATTGAAAGCAGGTCGTGTCATAGAGCGCGCTCTATCGGAGAATGTGGACATTTATACGGATTACATTGGCTGTGGCGATAATGAGGAGGCGAATGATGAAAGATCCCATGCACGTTTATCACTGAATCGTGTGTTCTATGACGAACGCTGGTCCAAGAATCGTTGCATTACGAGCATGGATTGGTCTACACATTTTCCGGAACTTGTGGTCGCCTCGTATCACAATAACGAGGAGTGTCCGAACGAGCCCGACGGTGTTGTCATGGTCTGGAATACGAAATTCAAGAAACAAACACCCGAGGATGTTTTTCATTGTCAGAGCGCTGTTATGTCCACCTGCTTTGCCAAATTCAATCCAAATTTAATACTCGGTGGCACATATTCGGGTCAGATTGTACTCTGGGATAATCGTGTTCAGAAACGTACACCCATACAGCGTACTCCTTTAAGTGCGGCAGCCCATACACATCCGGTGTATTGTCTGCAAATGGTTGGCACCCAAAATGCCCATAATGTTATATCGATATCATCGGATGGCAAATTGTGCAGCTGGTCGCTGGACATGTTGTCACAGCCGCAGGATACCCTGGAATTGCAGCAGCGCCAGTCGAAGGCCATTGCCATCACCTGTATGGCTTTTCCGGCCAATGAAATCAATAGTTTGGTCATGGGCAGTGAGGATGGTTATGTTTACTCCGCATCTCGGCATGGTCTCCGCTCCGGTGTAAATGAGGTCTTTGAGAGGCATCTGGGTCCCATCACGGGCATCTCCACACACTACAATCAGTCTTCTCCAGACTTTGGTCATCTCTATCTAACCTCATCCATCGATTGGACCATCAAATTGTGGTCCCTTAAGGTGAGAAGGCTTTTTTTTTTAAATTATTTTTTAATTAATTACCAATCACTTTTTAAGAAGACCAAAAAATCTAAGTATCAAACTTTAGGAAATTATCTTAAATTACTAAATTCAACTAAGACAAGGGGGCTGCGCCCCCTGCTCGCTTCGCTCGACAGTAGAAAAAAAGTACTAAAAGTTGATTTTCGACCCATTGCTCCTATGACAGCTATGTGATATAGAAAAGCGATCTGAACCAACTTTGGTCAGGATGTACAACACCAACTTAAATGCATATTTTATGAGTTTGGTTAAGATATCTCAAAAAACAAAAAACTTTTTTACACTAAAACTTGATATTCAATCTATCGGTCCTATGACAGCTGTGTGATTTAGTGGTCGAAATAAACAGACGTAGGGCAAAAAAAAGATTTAACGAATATTAAAATATTTGAGTGCAGAATGTATTAAGATTCCAAATCACGGTCAAAATGACATTTCACTTGAAAATCGGTTTAGTCTTGACAAAGTTATAACAGTTTGAAGTTGGTCAGACTGCGGATTTAGCCACTTTACAAGTCAAAATATTTGTTAAATTTCACATGATTTTTTACAAGAAAATGAAATGTCAGAACCAAGATTAAATTGTTGTTTTATACTAATTACGATATAAGGAGTTGGTTAAAAGTGAAAACTTGAGATTCAAAATTTAAAATTTTCAAAATATCAAAGGGAGGACCCTTAGCATAGAACCAAAGATTTTGAGAAAAATAATTTTTTTTACAAAATTAATTAATTTCAATGTAGAATGAATTTAGATGCCAAACCATTATCAAAATGACATTCCATTCGAAAATCGGTTCAGTTTTGATCAAGTTATGACAGTTGAAAGTTGGACAACTCTTTGACCTAGCAACTTTACCACAACCGTACCACAAAAAAATATATAATTGCTTAAATTAAGTAATATAGATAATATATTTCAATTTTTTTGACTAATTAAATAATGTATATTTTGTGGGTATTTTCAGGACACTCGACCACTGTACTCGTTTGAGGACAACTCGGACTATGTGATGGACGTGGCCTGGTCGCCGGTTCATCCGGCTCTGTTCGCTGCTGTCGACGGCAGCGGTCGTTTGGACTTGTGGAATCTGAATCAGGATACCGAAGTGCCGACAGCATCCATTGTGGTCGACGGTGCTCCGGCTCTCAATCGAGTGTCGTGGACTCCGTCCGGATTGCATGTGACGATCGGGGACGAGTCGGGCAGACTCTATGTCTACGATGTGGCTGAGCATCTGGCGCAACCGTCGCGGGATGAATGGTCGCGATTCAATGCAACCCTCAATGAGCTCAAGATGAACCAAAACGATGAGGTCTAATGCATCACAGATGAAAACTACAATTGAAAATATAAATATTGCAAATATGAAAACTTAACTTAACAGCCTAGTTGGATATACAGTGGGTCAAACGAGTGTTAAAACAGTGTTAAGAAATTCACACATTTCTTATATTTATTTTTATCAATGCAAATTATGTTCTAAAAAATAAGACAACAACAAAAAAATGCATTAAAAACTAAAGATACATTTTTATCAAGAGAAATTTAAAGTTGTTAAAACACTTTTCCGACTTGCTGTATGTGACAGTTGGTCAAGCAAGTGTTTTGACAAAATCAAAACTTCACACAGGCTTACAAATTATTTTTCTTGTTTTTTTGATTTGTTCTAAAAAATATTAAATAAAATTAAAGTCAGTAAAATAAATATATATTCTTTTTTGCAAGAGAAATTGTGTAATTTTTTTGACTTTGTCAAAAAACTTTCTTGACTCGCTGTATATATGTTAATTATTGGAAACAGGATGATTTTTTTTTTGCTGAAAAAATCTCGGCTTTTTTCATGAGAAGAACACAAAAGACTATTATTTATATTTTTTGGAAATTCATTGAAAATATATATAAAAAGTTGAAAAAAAAAATGAAAGAAAAGAAAATAATTAACGTGCTAGTTTATATACAGTTGGTCAAGCAAGTGTTTTGACAAAATATACAATTTACACATTTGTTTTTCTTTCTAAAAAAAAAAAGAGAAATAATATAAAAATCCTTAAAAATATGTAATCTTTTTTGCAAGCGAAATTGTGTAAATTGTTGACTTTGTCAAAACACCTGCTTGACTCACTGTATGTAATTAGAGCCAGGCATGAGTTTCGTTATATTTTTCTTTTCAAAATTATAACGTTAAAAAGGGGCCGAGAAGAAGAAGCAGAGCACAAAAGACTATTATAAATATTATTTTTGAATTAAAAACATTGAAGTGTATTTACATATATATTTATAAATATATATATATATATTTATAAATATATATATATATATTTACTACATACTTAATGTATTTACTCGTGCTATATTATTAGTTGTTCTCTCCCAAATCTGTTCAGTTTTCTTTCCATTATCTCTGCCCCTTTTTTGCTTTTTTTGAAGTTCATTAAATGAAGTATGAAAAACAAATGAAAATACCCAAATCCTGCTAAAAATCATTGGTATTGTAATTAATTTGAAATAATTATTATTAGTTTTAGAACTGATTTCTGAATTTTTGTTTTTGATATTTTCATATTCTCTGTATAAAAAAAAACAAAAAAACAAAAAAAAAAAAAGAAAACTAAATAACATTTTTATTTATATATATACATAAACCTATATAAACTTAAAACGAACAAGTTGAGAATTAGAAGAATGACAAACAACATGTATATTAAAAACTCGTGCAAAGTGACAACTAAGCAAACAATTTAACAAGATTAAATAAAGATAAAATCATAAACACACACATCTATACATATGTGTGTGTGTGTGTGTATGAATAATGCCTCAATTAAAAGCATTCATCTGTAGTTATTCATTTGTATTCACATGTTTTGGGCCTGAATCATCACAATGTTATGTCAATTACAGTATGGAAAGTAATTCTTTTGACAAGCAAAAGAAAACTTAAATCAGTTTTTAAGATTTTTTGAATGGGGTTTTACTTTTATTTTCCATTTTAATCATAATAACTTGTGTTTCCTTTCTTTTTGGTCTATATAAACAAGCTTAATCAAAACAATTAAATTTTTATTTAAAAAAACAACTTCTTCTTATTTTCAATCAAATAAAATATATGAAATAATAATTAACTTAAAATTTGTATATAAACATCGTTATATATTTTTTATAGGTATATTAAATAATTTATTTGTCATAAAAATTAATAAGTAATATATTTTTATAAAAATCAAATTTTTTTTAAATTAAATTTTCTTAATTTTTCTGATTTTAATAATCAAAAGAATTACTTGACATACTGTATGCAAGTCTGTCGTCAACTGCAGTTGAAACGAAACGAAGCGAAAGCCGTGCTTAAAGCAAACTCAAAAGCTCCCTCGCAAAAGCGCTCTCTCTCTCTCTCTCTGGCTGTCTCACTGTGAGCGCAGTGGGCTGTGGTGTGAGGTGGAAGGTGGGCGTTGCAGCAGCGGCAGGCAGACAAACAGCGACGACGACATTTGGCAGCAGTGTCAGTCGCAAAAGGTAAAGCAAAGCAGACAGTAAGAAACGGCAACGAAGCTCGCACAAAGCGTAATAAAAGAAAAGAGAAAATTTGCATAGAAATTGCAATTGCAAGAGACGTTGGAGAAAGCGAGATAAAATCAAATGGAATACAAGGTAAGTACGCTGTTACAAAATAAATCGATTGTGCGTGAGCAAAATAAATTGAAAATCAAATGTATATATATAATATAAGCGAATATTAATAATCGATGCGTCATCATACAGGCAGTGCCCACTGTAGTGGCCCGCAAGCCGTTCGATGCCGTCGCCGATAGTCAGGAACTGCGCGGTGCAATGCGTGGCTTGGGTACCGATGAGCAGCAAATTATCGATATACTCAGCACACGCAGCAACGCGCAGCGTCAATCGATAAGCGCCGCTTATGCCGCCGAATTCGAACGTGATCTTATCGATGATCTAAAGGATGAATTAGGCGGTAAATTTGAGGATGTTATTGTAGCTTTAATGCGTCCGCCAGTGGAATATCTGTGTCAGCAGCTGCACGAGGCAATGGCTGGAATGGGTACCGAGGAGTCTACACTGGTCGAAATACTGTGCACCAAAACGAACGAGGAGATGCGCGAAATTGTTGTCGCCTATGAGGATAAATATGAACGCCCTCTGGCGGAGCAAATGTGCAGCGAAACATCGGGTTTCTTTCGTCGTCTGCTCACGCTGATTGTGACTGGAGTGCGTGACGATCTGACAACACCGGTGGATGCCGTTCAGGCCAAGGATCAGGCAGCACAGTTGTATGCCGCTGGCGAGGCCAAACTCGGCACCGATGAGGAGGTCTTCAATCGGATAATGGCTCATGCCAGTTTTCCGCAGTTGCGTCTGGTTTTCGAGGAGTACAAGGAACTATCCGGCCAAACTATCGAGCAGGCCATCAAGCACGAAATGTCCGATGAGCTGCACGAGGCCATGATGGCCATAGGTAATACCCTATCCCTTCCCTCAGTCAGTAGACTCCTCCCCAAAGTGTACTCCTGTTATTCTGTTGTAGCAGACAGACAGACATTTTCGACCCTATAAAGCTTAATTTGAACCCGATTGTACCTATGCATCCGATTGCTCCTATAGCAACTATATGAGTATAAAGTCATCCGATTATGACAAAATTTTTTCAGTGTGTAACAGACAGTGTGAGTTTAGTTGCGTTATCTTAAGAAACAAAAAGTTGTTCATACTAATGGTTTATAGTCGTCCGATTTTAACCAAATTTGGTCAGGGTGTAACATATATAAAAAAGACATGATCTGTAAGTTTGGTTGAGATAGCATTAAAACGAACTAAATATTTCATAATAAATAAATTTCTTTATTATTAACTGTGACCCTGAACTTGACCCCCGTGCAATTCAAATTTCACAAAACGCCTTATAATGATCAGTCAGTGAGTCGGGACAAAAAGTTGTATATATATAGAAATATAGATTGATATTGATCTTGGATCAGGACTAGAAGACATTTTCCCCAAAATTAACTTTTATTGGTGCGAAATCTCTCACCCATATCTGCGTATTGTGAGTTGTGCCTTTGACCTTTATCGTTATCATTCTAACAACTTGCATATTTCTTTCAGTGGAATGCGTGCAATCTCCGGCGGCTTTCTTCGCCAATCGGTTGTATAAGGCTATGGACGGAGCTGGTACCGATGATGCGACCCTTATACGGATCATTGTCTGTCGATCGGAGATTGATCTGGAGACGATTAAACAGGAGTTTGAGCGCATCTATAATCGCACGCTGCACAGCGCCATTGAGGTGAGTTATAGGATACCCTGTAATCCTGTAGATTGCTTATTAACATTTAAGTAATGCATTTTCAACTTTTGCTTTTCTGTATTCTTGTTCTTGTTCTTGATCTTGATCCTCCCCATCGTTGGTGTTTTGTGGTGTTGTTTGTTATTGTGTGTGTGTTTGGGTCCCTAGGACGTAAGTATTGGTTCACTCAATTGGCTTAAAGCTTAAATACACCACTAACATTTTGGTACCTTATACGAATTCCGAATGTATTTTAAGGAATTACAAAAAAAAAAAAACCAAGAATAAAATATATTAAAAATTACAAAATTCACCCAAGAAAAAAATTCAAAAGAAATATTAATTTATATTTTTTTTTATAAAAAATTAAAAATAATAATTAATTTAAATTTTTATTATAAAAATTTAAAAAAATTTCGGAGTTTGAATGAGGTACTATAGGGAATCATCATTTTGACCCGCTTGTGGAATTCCAAATTTAGTTTTAATATAATTAAAATTGATTAATTTTCTATTAAATATCCAAAAAATTTTATTTTGTATTTCATTTGCAGTCGGAGACTTCTGGCGATTACAAACGGGCTTTGACGGCTTTACTACGCGGCGCCTAAACGTGGTTAAAATCATAAAATGTTTTTAAAAATTTACATGTGTAATCAGACTTAAACCAGGGATCGTATCGTTTAAAATTAAAAAAATTCAAAGTATAGCATACTAATAATTTATGAAATCTTAATTACATAGTCTAAATGAAAAAATATTAAGTCATAATTACATTTAAATTTTGATTTGTATTCTTTTTCGTATTTTTGGTATATTTTAATATGTGCTTTTAAAAATTAAGAACAACAGTTTTTCAATTTTTACAGAATAATAAACTTCTTTTTTAAAATAATAGATCAAACAGAAAAAGTAAAAGTCGAATATAATATTCGTTATTAAAAATTGAAAACAAAAAAAGTTTGGATTGTTTTAGAATACACACCAACCAAACATAATACTATATTCAAAGATTTTCTCAGTTTTTGAGTTATTTTTTTTTGATTTCTTTAAATTTATAACTTTCTTTTAGAATTCCTGGTTAAAGCTCAGCATTGAAATTATAGTATTGTAGCGAATTTAGTTAAATGGCTTTTAATGTTTGCATTGAGCGCACAGTTGCCGCAATAAATATGCGTACATGTAATAAATATACTTTATATATATCTATATGTATTAAACAAAATGAATTAATTACACGGAATACATGAAATTTCAACTTAAATGTTAACTAGGGGAACCACATTGAATCACGATCATCATCATCATCATTATCCACAGGATTGGGATTAAGATTAGGATTACTTAAAGTATAACTTGTGCAACTCCTTCGACTTTACGGGCAGATAATTTTGCATTTCATCCGGATTCGTCCAGAAGCTCACGGAACTCTGAAGACAATCATTTATAAATGTGATTAATGAAATACAAAATTATTTAAATAAAGTCACAAGTACCTGGAGCGCTGTACAGGGCGCTTCCCGATGTATATACTCCTTCAATATGTAATCGTTCTCGATCTCGCAGTGGAAACGCGTATCGTGCATCCGGATGAGGACGTCATCAATGCGCAGAAAGTGACGCAGGAGAACAAAGAAACCGGAGGGCATCACACGCTAAAAAAAAAATAAAAGAAATGCATTAAAACCAGCTTTCGTAACGATTATTATTTTTTGATAAAAACATAATTTACTTATAGAAATTACTCAAAAATTTAAAGTAAAAAAAATATTACTATTAAAAATATTGTATACAGGTGTGTAATTGTTTTTAAAAAACATTTCTCTTCAAAAACTCTAGAGATTTCTGGTCACACCGGTTAAAAATTAAACCATAACTCTTATTTTAATTCTTTATTTTAAATATTAAAAATAAAAGTTTTGTTTCAATTTTAAGGACCTTATGTAATGTTTTCAGATTTTGGAAGTATATCAAAAGATTTTTTTTTTTGTATATTTTTATAACAAAAATTTAATAATTTGTACTTTTGATTTGTATTTGAAAAAGTTTTTCAATGTGCAATTTACTTACAATTCGCACACTCATTGCTGAGATGCCGTGATCATGAAGTTCATCTTCGTAGAGTGTGAGATCGTGATAGAATAATATATTCTCGCGCTGCATTAGCTTCATCTTGTTCAGGGTCTGATCGGTTGGTTCGCTGCGAAACTTATCGTTCAAAGTGCCCTGATATGTTGAGGTGAATGTCCAATCGAAAGGCTTGTACTTCTGCTCCATATTTTGTTCCGAACTGCAAGAAAATCCATATAATATAAAATTTTTGAGCAATTCTTATAAATCGATCAAGATGAAATTTTTAAGAACATTTTTTTTTAAGAATTTAAGAAAATTTGAATACAGAATGAATTAGGAGGTTAAACCATGACATTCCGCTTGAAAATCGGTTCAGTTTTTAAAAATTTAAGAATTTTTGAAGTTGTTTAGACCTTTGATCTAGTAACTTTACAAGTCCAAATTTTTGTTCAATTTCACATGATTTTTTACAAAAAAATGAGATGTCTCAGAATCATGTTTAAAGTGTTGTTTTTTGCTAATTACGAAATAAGGAGTTAATTAAAAGTGAAAACTTGAGATTTAAAATTTTGAATTTTCAAAATTCCAAAGGGGGGACCCTTAGCATCGAACCCAACATTTAGACAAAAATATTTTTTTTACAAAATTATTCAATTTTGAATGCAGAATGAATTAAGAGGCCAAACCATGATTAAAATGACATTCCCTTCGAAAATCGGTTCAGTTTTGACAAAGTTATGAGAGTTCGAAGCTAGTCAGACTTAAGATCTAGCAAGTCAAAATTTTCGTCCGATTTGACATGATTTTTTACAGAAAAGTTAAAGGTCTCTGAATCAAGTTTAAAGTATTCTTTTATACTAATTACGATATAAGGAGTTAATTAATTGAGATTTAAAATTTTCAAAATATCAAAGGGGGGACCCTTAGCATTGAAAACCGAATCTAGGCGAAAATATATTTTTGAAGGAATTTCATAAAATTTGAATGCATAATAAATTTGGAGACAAAATAATGCACAAAGTGGGTTTTGGTTAGAAAATCGGTTAAGTTTTGATAAAGTTACGAAAGTTTAAAGTGGTTCAGGCATTCTCACAAACTTATAAGCCAATTTGCAGCCTTTTGCTACTGAGTTACTGGGCAGTTAGTCAAGAAAGGGTTTTTGGTCAGAAATCATGGACGTCAGAGCCGGAGTCCCTCAGGGAAGCGTACTGGGCCCAGTGCTATACACAATCTTCACCGCTGACATGCCTATTTCCCCAGATGCCAGGCTGCTAGCAGCCACCTATGCGGACGACACGGCCTTTCTTGCCAGCGACGCCTCCCCTCAAACTGCCTCGGACATCCTCCAAGTCCAGCTCAATACCACAAACATATGGTTAAAGCGCTGGAATATAGTGGTCAACGCTGAGAAGTCCACCCATACGACCTTCACACTCAGAAGAGGAGAATGTCCACCAATACATCTAGACGGCACTAACATTCCCACCAGCATCACGGCCAAGTACCTAGGCATAACTCTAGACAGAAGGCTTACATGGAAGGCACACCTAAGCAACAAAAGGACTCAACTAGATGAGAGGCTGAAGAAGCATCTCTGGCTCATAGGGAGAAGATCGCCACTCAGAACAAGGGTGAAACTGCTCGTCTACAAAACCATCATGAAGCCCATGTGGACTTACGGGATCCCCATCTGGGGCACTGCCAGACGCTCAAATCTCAGCAAGATTCAAAAATTTCAAAACAAAGCTCTGAGAATCATTTCTAACGCCAACTTGCTCACTCCAGATGCAGAAATCCACAATGAGCTTGGCATCCCATGGGTCTTCGACGAGATTACCAGGCTGAGCAAATCCCACACGGACCGCCTGGACAGGCACATCAATACCCTAGCTATCAACCTGCTAGACAATAGCACAATCACCAGGCGCCTGAAGAGAGTCCACCCGCTGGATTTACCCCATCGTTGATGCCTTCACAACACCACTGATGTTGAATACATCACCTCCCAATACCATACCATAGCTGATGCCGAGCACATGACACAGTGTTGATGTACTTCTTAATTGTCAATGTTACTTCCCCGCAATTTATTGATTGTCCACTAAGGACAGATTATAAATAAAGACTTTCTGATTAAAAAAAAAAAAAAAAAGAAAGGGTTTTTGACAAAGTCATAGAACTTAAGTATTTTTAAAAAAAATAAAAGAAACAACAAATGTGTGAATTAATTGACTCACTGTATTTGCACATACTAATGAATACAGTGAGTGCATAAAGTGTTGTGCTTTTCGGCTTACCGCGTTTCCCGCCATTCCTGAGCGCAGGCAACCTCGACCGCGGAGTCTTTGCCATTGGCTACCAGAGCGAGAGCATCGATAGGCTTGAATTCCATGAGAGCGCCATTGGTGTGCTGGAGGACGAGCCTGTTTTTGTGGAACACCATGTCTGGCAGATGGGGCAACTCCAGAGAGTGCTGATAATGGCACAGATCACAGCGATTGGCATCGTTCTTATCGCAACACTTGTCGCTGCCCAAATGGCACATACTCTTCAATATATGCGATTTCTCATAGCTGATGGACCAGTCATTAAATCGCA
This sequence comes from Drosophila innubila, assembly GCF_004354385.1. Classification (NCBI taxonomy): domain Eukaryota; kingdom Metazoa; phylum Arthropoda; class Insecta; order Diptera; family Drosophilidae; genus Drosophila; species Drosophila innubila. The sequence goes on from NC_047626.1 coordinate 646,052, forward strand.
AGGATTCGCAATCCACCGGCAATCGCAGCACACTGTACTACACACACACATGAATCAATTATTACTAACTATATAATTTCAAGACATATTAATTTAATTAATATCTCACTCATTTACTTACTTCATTTGCCATAATTAAAATGAATGAATTTCAAACAACAAACTATCAAACTCATATAAAACGCGTATAATTAGTAGAGCTGCATCCAAAGTTAGGTCATTTCGTTCAGAGAAAGTTCAAGTGAACGGTTCACTGAAATGACCGAGTGAACTTATTCAGTCTTTCATGAACTATATGGTTCAATTTGTTTATTTTGTTATTTAATTGGTTATTTGTACTTTACAAAAAGCGAAAATATGTCTTTCGCAAAACGCTTTTCTAACCACGACGTCGCCACCTGGCCCAAGTATTGCCACCCGACCGAAAGGTTGCCACTCCAGTTTAAATTTCCGATCTGGTTTGATTTTCTGCGAATCGATATTATTGTATGAATATTGTTTGTTATTGCAGTATAGTATTGCATTATAAAAATGAAATAAAATACGAAATAAATGTATGAATTAAAGCTGCAAGTTTTAAAAACAATTAAAATTTTTTTTATATATCTTACTACCTCGATATTTGCAACAAACTATCGATATATGCGATATAAGTGCACATCACTAAATGATAGCGGCAAATGTTTTGTTTTTGTCAGTTATTCCATTTCCATATGTAGACGTAGAGACAAATTTGTAATTTTGTTTTATAAACTTGAACTCGAAGCGACTTGTGTTAAATACAACTAAATACAGAGCAGAGCAGAGGGAGCAAGAGAGAGAGACAACCAGATGATGATTGCACTTAAACGCCTGCCCCGTTCACTCCTGTTGCGCGCTCTCGGCAGCTCGCAGCAGCAGCGCTCAAAGCTGCACACAAAATCGCCTGCACAGTGGTGCAAGACACAGCAAACAACAACAACAACGCAAACACAGACGCCGTCGGAGGACACAGTGCGGAGCATTGTGGATGCCCTGAGGAATGGACAACGTGCTCTGGGTCAACCGACGAGCATAACGCATCCACATCTAATTCGACCCAATGAACTCGTGCCCGGCGTCGAGTTGACCGAGTTTCAGTCGCGACGGACGTGTCTTATGCAAGGCTTGAAAGCCTACGCCGAAAGCTTTGGCGATGAGTTCAACGGACGTGCCGCCAAAAGTCATATGGTGAGTAACTTCAGATATTCAACTTCACCTGCATTCAATATATGTGGTGCAACTGCTGCCAATTTAGCTTTTTTTTCCCGTCAAATCTGTGGCGGGAACTCTAGCCTTTTTTTGAAATGTATTTGGCTTTTTTCTTTATTTTTTTTAATGCTTCCAACGGTTTTTAATGATATTTGTTAATATCACCACGAGTTTGGCCAGACTATCATCTTTATACCAAAAGTCGGCGTCAATGGTAACAAATAATATGGAAATAATATGGAAAATCCTGTCGCACTTCAAGTTTTCACACAATCAGCCCTGAGGCAGATTTTAATTAGATTATCATTTTATTATATGTGTAACCGTTAACTTCAATAACATTATTTGAATTATTAAAATTTGATTAGTATCAAGAGCAATGCCAATATTTTTCTATGTGCTGATTTTATCGTATTTCACGAATGCCTATTAGTCGAATTGACTTTTGTAGAATCTCTATATATAGATATAAATATATACATAATTTTTTTTGTATATAGTAATTGGTGTCCTTACATCATATAAAAATATGCCAATATTTGGGCTGACTAAATTTTCTTTACTAAAAATTTTACCAAAATTCCTAATCTACGTTCAATAGTAAGAAGATTTCACTAGGCACATAGTTCTAAAATAAAATCCTAGTTTCCGTATTTGAAAATAAAAAATGTTGTGTTTTTGCTTATTGCATGGGACGAAAATTAGGTTTTAAGTCCTCGTCCTAAACCAGAGTTTTGATACCATAGTTTTCAGGATTGGGACTAAAAACATCAAAGATATGCTAAAAAGAGCATGTTAAAATTTATAAAAACTTAAATTTTTCAACTCAAAATGGAATTGATTTTAGAGCTTTGGTTTCTTGGTGAAAATATCTTAGAATCGATTCAGCCTAATTAATATAAAGAAGTATTTTACGTGTTAAAAAATCCAAATCGATTTTTTTTTGCAACACTAATCGAATGCAATTGCCTATCTATCGATCTTTTTCGATATATCCATTTTGACTGGCATCACTAATACGAATATCGATGTTTATTTAGCTGGTTATCGGCGCTGCCGCCAAAAAGTATATGAGCGGCAAGATACCCTACGTGTTCCGTCAGAGCTCGGACTTTTATTATTTGACGGGTTGCCTGGAACCGGACTCGGTGCTGCTGCTGACTATCGATGAGACGGGCGCGGTGCAATCGACGCTCTTTATGCGTCCGAAGGATCCGCATGCCGAACTGTGGGACGGACCACGAACGGGACCCGAGTACGCCGTGCATCTGTTCGGCGTTAACGAAGCATATAGTATCGATACTCTGAGTCAGACGCTGGAGAAGCGTGTCGTGCAGTTGAAGCCACATCTTTGGTTCGACCTGAAGCACTCGGAGTTGCCGAATGTGACGGAAACGATGCTAGGATTGTGTCAGAGCGAAAGACCCCGTTTGTTGCCCGTCTACAGTTTTGTGGAGAATATGCGACTGATTAAATCGCCCGCCGAAATGCAATTGATGCGTCGCACCTGTGAGATTGCTTCCCTGGCTTTTAACGAGGTCATGGCAGAGACTCGACCCGGACAATCGGAGCATCAACTGTACGCTGCCATCGATTACAAGTGTCGAATGCGGAATGCCAGCTACTTGGCCTATCCGCCGGTTGTTGCCGCCGGTAAAAATGCCACCGTTATACACTACGTGAACAATACACAGTTACTGCAGCCGCAGGAACTGCTCCTGATGGATGCGGGCTGCGAGTACGGCGGATATACCAGCGACATTACCCGAACCTGGCCTGTGAGCGGACAGTTTACGGATGCTCAGCGCACGCTCTACGACATGATGGAGCAGCTCCAGAAAGAGGCTATCGGTGAGTTGTAGTTATCGAAGTTGGGGTCCCAAAAAATTTTACTCGCAATACCAAAAATTTGATAGTCAAAATTGGGAAAACCAATCTAGGGATTCTGGTTTTAGGAAATACAAATTAGGAAACCAAATATAGAAATATTGTTGTTTGGGAATGAAAAGTAAGGAGCAAATTGTGCAGGAAGGACCCAAATCTTAAATAATTTTTATATGAAATAAAAAAATGATGGGAAATGATTTTTGTTCAATTTTAAAGTGCTGTTTAATACTTATTACAATATAAGGAGTTGATAAAGAGTGACAAATTGATATATAAAATTTTCTGTTTTTAAAATTCCAAAACTCCCAAAATTTTACAACACATGATAAAATTATTTGCAGCTTTTAAATTTCAAACTTTTAATTTGTGTAATATCAGGAGTCCTTAAAAGACACATAAACATAACAAAATTTAAAAAATGACTTTAATTTTTGATTTTTCAAATACAAATGGGAAATAAGAGTTATGGTTTAATTTTTATATACAAATTAAATGAATTTGAATGATTTTAATTATGTTTTAATGGAAAATTATAATCGTTACGATCGCTGTTCCCTTGTAGAGCTGATCATGCAACCTGGCGGCGAGACGCTTGATCAGTTGTTTGAGACTACGTGCTTCAAGCTGGGCAAATATCTGCAGGAGATTGGACTGGTCGGGAAGCATCTGAGCGAGTACAAGGAGCTGGCGAGCCAGGGCTACAAGTTCTGTCCGCATCATGTGTCGCATTATCTGGGCATGGATGTCCACGATACACCACATGTGCCGCGCAACACACGCCTCCAACCGGGGATGGTGTTCACCGTGGAGCCGGGCATCTATATCGATGAGAAACGGACGGATGTACCGCCGGAATTCCGTGGCATTGGCATTCGCATTGAGGATGATATACTGATCAATGAGCAGGGCAAAGTTGAGGTACTCACTGCCAGTTGCATCAAGGAGCGTCGTGCCCTTGAGAATGTCTTCAAGGTGAAGCAAACGGATTAATCCAATCGACGAGCACTTATTTTGCTAAATTCCTAGTCATTAATTAGTTTAACAATTCACAAAATGTTTGCCAAAGTAATTAATTAATTTGAAATATATACATTGAAATTAAATTTAATTGAGTTCAAAATTAAAGTCCCTAACAAATTCCTAGTCATTAACTCTTATTATTTCCTTCCAGGAATTTCCATAAAAACATTTTTAAATCGAAATGAAAATAAAAAATAGGCAATTTTGAAATTATTGTTATTATATCATTTGAAAAAACCTGTACACGAAAGCGCCTAAATTTCAAATCTTTAATAGTTCTCTTGTTGGGATTTCAATATGGAGAATCTTGAAAGTTTCCTGCACTTCCAAGAATTGATTATTAAATAAGTATATAATTAGTGCAGAATAAAAACTATACAAGTCCCAGATGGATATGACAGCTGAGAGGCTATGGGAATCGAAGCTTTAGCATGAAAATAGGTTTTTTATTAAAGTTCTCTTCAAATTCTCGAAATCATAAAAAAAATCTAAAAATTGATTTAAGAACTATGGTTTCTTGGTGAAAACATCTTTAAATTGAACGTAGATTTCGAATTTAGATTACCATTTTTAGTGAACAAAAATCGATGCATTCCAACACAAACATCAATATATCGAGGTACCATCAATAGTAAATTTATAAAATGCGAATTAGTTGGACATATTTAATTACAAAATAATGCATAGATTATAAAATATACAAATTGAATTGAAAATCGAGACTGGATATTAAATTCTTAGAGCTTGGCAAACACAGGCTTCTCATCCTTGGTGAGCTGGGCAGCCACAGCCTGTGCAAAATCCTCCGATTGCAGATGCAATTTGTTGATGATGCGCTGCAAAAGCAAAAGTCGTTAAATATCGATAAATCAGGAAGTAATTCAAGCAATTCATTTACAATGTGATCGAGTCCCTCTTGATTGGTGTGCTCCAGGGAGTAAACCATGCTCTCCTTGGTCGTCTGCACGGCAATTGGACTCCGTCCGGCAATATCGGCAGCCAAATCGATAGCGCCACTTAACAGCGTATCCTTATCGGCAAACAGACGACTCACGAGGCCACAGCGCTCGGCTTCTGTCGCCTCGAAGCGGCGTCCCGTGAAGCAGAGCTCGCGAGCGAGCGACTGACTGCCGATGGCCTTCGGGAAACGCTGCAGTGTGCCCACATCGGCGGCCATGCCAATGTCTACCTCTTTTATCTGCAAGTATCGATATATCGATAAGAAAAATATGTACGATCGTATATTTTACAGTGACTGTTGCCAATTTAGTAAGCTTATGGCTAGTTCTGGCTATTTTCACAGCTATTGGCTGCATATCTATTTAAAATATATATTTAGCTATAAAAAAACAAGTCGGAGGAGGCTATGTGATAATATATAAAAAGTAAATATTTCAAAAATATATATAAAGTTGAGTTATCGATATTTTCTGCCAAAAAATACGAAATGTAAATGGTATTAGGTCTTATCGAAATGTTATCGATACTAATATTTTGAAAAAAGTTCAAGCAATCGTACCTGAAAGAAGGCATCCTGTGTGCTGTAACGTATGTCCGCAGCCGTTATTAAATCGACGCCGGCGCCAATGCACGCCTGATGCACGGCCATAATTACCGGCTTGGTACAACGCTCGACGGCGCTAATCGAGTCCTGATAGATTTTAATCGTACGCTCGAGGATAATTCCCTTGCGGGCGACATCCTCGCTATCCGCCAGCTGTTGACCCAGACTCATCATCGAGCTGAGATCGATGCCGGCACAGAAATGTTTCCCAGCTGCCGACAATACAATGGCGCGACAATCCGGATTAATTGCCAGCGACTCGAAGCAGTCGCGAATTTCTCTAAAAACATACATACACACACATTAGTATTAATATTTTGCAGTGTTGCTTACCCTTTTTTTTTAAATTTATACTACCGCTGTACGCTAAAGGACTTTTTTAAAAAGTCAGATTTTACGAGAAAAAAGCTGCACTGACATTACCCATATTTTGATAGATTTTCATATTGTATTTTGCAGTGTTGCCAAAGTTTTTTTTATTCATCCGCTGCACGCAGGACTTTGTAAAAAGCCAGAGTTGACGGGAAAAAGGATGCTCTGCAATACTGTTACAATTTAAATAGATATATTTATTGTACTTACAGCCACATTTCCCTGTCGATTGCATTGAGTTTCTTTGGACGATTGAGTTCTACATGGAAAACAAAGGGTTTTGGCGTCGTTATAGCCAATGTCTTGAACTGTGGCACATTTCCAGCTGCGTTTGTGTTGTTGCGATACGTCTGCATTGCTGCAAGTTAAGATTTTAATTGAATATCACAAATTGTTTGTCTTGGACTTTGCACCTGTTGAACCGCTTGGACTTACAGCTCAATATGCACTCAGCTACGTAATCATTATCTATCGCTTAAACTTACCGCTTACTCTCGGCGCCAGTCTGATAACATTTGTAAATCTTTGCAGCGACATGATTGCAAACTGTATAAATCTTTTTTAAAAAACCTCTCTTTTATAAATATTTTGTATGCGGCGGCTGCAGTGTTGCCAACTTCTTTGATCAACAAAATAGCTGTTTCAAAAATGGTGTGGCAGCCTTTATCCCAGCCAAAATACCGATACTTTAAATCTCTGGCAGCCTTTCAATTCAATTAAAGTGCAAGCAATTTGGAAGCTCTTAAAAACGAGCTCGCAATTTAAAAATTTAACAAATTTTACTGTTGATAGCGAAAATAGCTAGATATAAATTACATTCTTAATAGTTTTCAAAAACTAACTAAAAATGAGATAATTCCAATAAAAAATTGCGCAACATGAAATTGGCTGCACAACGCAAATTGAGACGTTTGTTAAGTAAGCTGCGCAGCGTGAAGTTAGCCGATGAGCATTGTAATTTTCCCTCTTTTAAACAATAGAGGGCGGTAAAAATGCCTAAATGATAGACAACAAAAATTTCAACTTATATTTTTACTTTTACACTTAGAATTCCCAAATGGTTTTAGCTTAGACATAATCAGTACTGTTACACTAGCGTTTCTCGTCTTTGTAGTTCTCGTATTTTTATTTTAAGTTGCTGTTATTTATAAGATAATTTAGCGTCGTGGAACTTTCTTTTCGTCGCCTATTCAAGGGTTGTTGATTATTTTTAAAATTGAAAATCGGTTCAATGCTAAACAAGTTATGACAGTTTGAAGTTGGTCAGAAACCTGAGATCGACGCGTTCAAACATACGGACGAACGGACAGACACACGGACATGCCTCAATCGACTCGGCTGTTGATTCTGAACAAGAATATATATACTTTGGGGGTCTGCCACGCCCCTTCTGCCTGTTTCATACATTCTGCCAAAGACATTATATCCTATTTTTGGCGGTTTTTAATGGGCTCAGCGTATAAAAAAAAGAAACAATTATGCCAAGCTAAAACTCTACCTCTTAGCCACTCTCTCTATAACATACATTACATACATTATACTCTATTATGCCAAATATCAAATATTTCATTTATCCCTAATAAATGCCTCACATTAAGCCCTGATAAAAGAACAAATAAACCCAAATACTGATCCCATAAATAAACATGCATTGAATGCCCAAATAATTGACCTCCAATCGACACGTGGACCCCAAGAGGGCGCTAGTGGTAAGATGAAACAAATAGGCCATCCAAAAGGCAGTTGTTGTTTGCCAACTCTATATATGATAAAGCAACAGGCAAATCATAAATTGGGGGAAAAAAGCGTCAGCAGCATCTAAGGAAAGGTTCTTACACCTATTCCCCATACGTGCGATTGACAACCCGAACAAGCCTACGATACACTCCTAAAGCACTTTCAAAACTGCAGACAACGACAAAGTCGTAAACATAACCTCCCTTAGCCTTCAATGTGACCATTGAAAGACCATATAAAGCAGTGTTTTAAGTGTCAAAAATTTGGGCATACACAATATAAGTGCAACCAGCGAATACACTGAAAAAAAAGACCAAGCTCTAAAATCAAGAACATTCATCTTAAATATTTTGTTCTTAAAATAAGATTATTTTAAGACCAAAATTACTAAAACTAAGATTATTAATCTAAAAAATCTTAAAATCTTAATATAAGAATAAAAATCTTAAATTGTTAGGAAAGTATAAATAGGTACTATTTCGTATCAAACAAATGATGGCACCGTGGCGCTCTGGTTAGAGGCCGCTTCAGTTAATAAAGCAGTAGGCGGCGGCTCGAATCCCCTAACAAATGAAAATAACATTTATAAAATTACTAAAACAGAATAAAATATAAATAAATCAAAATTTAAAAATAAAAAATAAAATAAATATAAAAATAATTTTCATTTATTTTATTTTTTGATTTTAATTTAAGAACATTTATTCTTAAAATAAGAACTTGGTCTTATTTAAAATGTTCTTAAAATCAAGATGTGTTCTCTTAATTCAAGAATTTGAAGCTCTCGACGCATTTTTTAGACCAAAAATCTTAGTTCTGAGACCAAAATCTTGTTTTTAGAACATTATTTTTATCAGTGTAGTTGCTGTAGTCGTTGCATTTGTTGTCTTTTAGTTGCATTTTTTGTGTAAAATTTGTTATTTGTAGTTTCTCGCTTTTGGTTAGTTTGCTCATGTTTTATTTTATTTTGTTTGATATTTCTTATGAAAGAGTTTTTATTTATGTTAGTTGCTTATATTTTGTTTTATTTTGATTATATTTTTAATTTCAGTATTTGTTTTGTATTTTGTTATAGTTTTATTTAATTTTGTTGCACAAATAGTTCAAGAATTTTTTTTTTAGAATAAGAAAAAGGCAATGGACATGTGGACGTGGAACAATTTTGCATTGAAGGCTAAGGGAGGTTATGTTTAAAACTTCGTCGTTTTCTGGGTTTGGTAGTAGTTCGATTCTGAACAAAAATTTGTTGGGGTTCCAGAAATATTCCCAATAATATTTTCCCCTGATGTGGTTTGAATCCGGTATGATGGCCCAAAATAAGGCCGGCGAATTTAAAGCAAGTTATTATTTGCTGGTTGCACTTATATTTTGTATGGCCAAATTTTTTACACTTAAAACACTGCTTTTTATGGTCTTTCAATGGTCACATTGAAGGCCAAGGGAGGTTATGTTTACGACTTTGTCGTTGTCTGGGTTTGGGAGTAGTTCGATTCTGAACAAAAATTTGTTGGGGTTCCAGAAATATTCCCAATAATATTTTCCACGTTATGTGGTTTGAATCCGGCCTTCTCAAGGTTTTAATGATTCATTCGGCTATAAAGGTGTGCTGGAGATCCCTTTATAATAGCTTTGAAGTTGTGTTCCTTTTTAGTGTCAGTGGGGACGAGGTGGCTGTTTTGAAAGTGCTTTATGAGTGTATCGTAGGCTTGTTCGGGTGTTCAATCGTACATATGGGAAGTAGATGTAAGATCCTTTCCTTATTTTAATAACTCTTTGTTCTTGATATTCACTATTCAGATGCTGCTGCCACTTTTTTCCCCCAATTTATGATTTGCCTGTTGCTTTATCATATATAGAGTTGCCTTTTGTATGGCCTATTTGTTTAATCTTACCACTAGCGCCCTCTTGGGGTCCACGTGTCGATTGGAGGTCAATTATTTGGGCATTCAATGCATGTTTATTTATGGGATCAGTATTTGGGTTTATTTGTTCTTTTATCAGGGTTTAATGTGAGGCATTTATTAGTATTTGGGATAAATTAAATATTTGATATTTGGCATAATAGAGTATGGTGTATGTAATGTATGTTATAGAAAGAGTGGCTAAGACGTAGAGTTTTAGTTTGGCATAATTATTTCTTTTTTTATACGCTGAGCCCATTGAAAACCGGCAAAAAAGGATATAATGTCATTGGCAGATTTCAAAAGTCAAAAAATAATAAAATAAATAAATTTAAATGCAGACTGAAATTAGAGGCCAAACCATAATCAAAATAACATTTCGCTTGAAAATTAGTAAAGTTTTGCCAAAGTAATCACAGTTCATAGTTGCTCAAGCCTCTGATCTAGCAACTTTACAAGCCAAAATATTTCTTCATTTTGACTTGATTTTTTACAGAAAAATGAAAGGTCTCAGAAACAAGTTTTAACTGTTGTTTTATACTAGTTACGATGTAAGAAGTGCATTTAAAATGAAAACTTGAGATTTAAAATTTTTAATTTTTAAAATATCCTTAGCATCGATCCTTAGCATCGAAACCAAGACATTGAGGAAAATAATTTTTTTTACAAAATTAATTAATTTTGAATGCAAAATAAATTTAGAGACCAAACAATGATCAAAATGACATTCATTTTGAAAATCGTTTAAGTTTTGACAAAGTTATGAGAGTTCGAAGTTAGTCAGACTGCGGATTTGCCACTTTACAAGTCAAAATTATTGTTCAATTTCACATGATTTTTTACAAAAAAATGAAAGGTCCCAGAATCAAGTTTAAAGTGTTGTTTTATACTAATTTCGATATAATGAGTTGATTAAGAGTGAAAACTTGAGATTTAAAATTTTGAATTTTCGAAATTTCAAAGGGGGGACCCTTAGCATCAAATTCGAATCTTGGTCGAAAATAATAAAATATTCCAAATAAACAAAATTTGAGTGCAGAATGAATTAAGAGTCCAAATTATAATCAAAATGACATTCCACTTGAAAATCTGCTCAGTTTTGGTCAAGTTATGACAGCTGAAAGTCGGTGAACTCTTTAACCAGACCTATGCAAGCTATATGATATATTGATCTGATTTGAACCAACTTTGGTAAGAATGTTCTTATACATACTTAAATAACTTGGTTATCATTTCTCATAAAGAAAAAAGTTTTTCATACTAAAACTTGATTTTCGACCGATTGTTCCTATGGGCGCTATATATTATAGGGGTCCGATCGAAAAAAGAAACAAGCTTGATCTGTCTGCAATATAGAGGAATCTACATACCAAGTTTGGTGTCACTAGCTTTTAAATTGTTCTTATAAAGAGGAACCTACATACCAAGTTTGGTGCCTCTAGCTCTTATAGTCTCTAAAATCTAGGCGCTCATACAGACGGACAGACAGACATTGTTATATTGACTCGGCTATTGGTGCTGATCAAGAATATATATACTTTATAGGGTCTGCCACGCCTCCTTCTGCCTGCTTCGCACACAGTCCTAAAAACAATCTTAATAGACCCCTGTACTTTTTTTTTAAGTACGGGGTCTAAGAAAAGAATAAATAAAAATTGTATTTCATATCGAAATACTATTAATATTAATATTTTTAAAATTATTAACATCCAAAAAAAAATATTGAAAAAAAGAAAAGGGAAGATCAAGAACCTTTCGGAACGAGTTGCAAAACACAACTGAGCCTAACCGAGTGTCAGCTATGTTAAGAAAACTTTAACAGAGCTCGTGGATGACAGCAAATTCAAGCTTTAAAAGCTTGAAAAGCTTTAATTGCCTGTAAAGGGTCCCACACACGACAAACATGTGCGCCGAGCATGCTCGGCTCGCGTCAATTTTCATCGGGTGTGAGGTTAGCGAGCGGCTCGTTGATATTTTAAAAATTTCAAGTTTCAACGAGCGGCTCGCGCGCATTTTCATCGTGTGGGGAATTGTGTCCAATCATCAAATCAAAACACACAAAAAATCACTTTAATTTAAACGGCAGCGAGTTTTAGGTTAATGTCGATGTTATTATCTATTTTATTATTTAATTAAACTACATTATGCAAGTTCTTAAGAAAATGATCACCCTTATTTTATCCAATTCATAATTAAAATAGGCTTATGCTTATATGTTGGAGAATGATATTTTTTTTTATTTAATAGCGCGCGTAGTTTTTGAATCTGATCAGTCGACAAATTGTGGCGGTCGGGCGATTATAGTCTCAAAATTCGAATTTATTATTCATGAAAGTTTCATTTTTAAACCCATTTTTAAAATTGAACATGAAAATGGGCCAAGCCTGCCAGCCCTTCCTTTGTTGCGACATGACTATGAGAACAATTTGGCAGCTCTGCTATCACATATGCAAATCAACTGTGCCATCTCAGCACTGACGACCAAGCTGCCACCACTGACAAAAATTGCAAATATAAAAATGCAAAAATTTTAATAAAAAATGAATAAAACTGATAAAAATTTCAAATTTGAAATTAGATAAAATGAAGGTAAACATTTGTAAGAAGTACTTAAGCTCGACAGTCCTCGGAGAGAGAAGTTAGAAAATTTAATTTAAAAAAAAATATATATATATAAAAATCTAAAAAATTCTGCAAAAACTTTGAATACTCTAGCTGGAAAAAATTTAAAAAGGTACAAAAATTAAAAATAACTCGTTTCAGAAATGTACGTATTTTTTTAGGTAACAAAATCTAGCCAGATCGCAAATTTTTACTAGATGGGCAGCGCTGGTTTGTTGCTTGCTCTCTCTCTCTCGCTCTCTCGGATGAGGGCTGGCATTGTGTACGGCATAGGCAAAGCAAACAGTTGAGTTAGTAAGTGAGATCTTTTCATACTGTTTATTAAAACGCAACAACAAACAACAAGCAAAATACGTTGTTTATTATTCGAAAAAAGGAGAAAATTATTGAAAACGTAACGTTATTAATTACGACGACATTAAATAGCAGCCAGTTTGTGGTAAAAAGCGATTGGCAAACAAAATGCCATAAAAAGTCAGTTCTTGGAATTTTTGGTAACATATATAAACGGTTTCCGAGAATTTTACCAATACCAGTGCCAACAAGTGCCTCCTCACATACAACTCGCCAGGTATTTTCTGTGGAAACGCAAGGTGTGTACTTACTTAAAAATATACCAAATATAATGTGTGCAAGTGTGGCCCTAACGCAAAAAAGAAAGGGCTCAAATTAGAAAATAAATAAATGGTATTTATTGTAAATTGCAGCTGCCAAAAAAAAAATGCAAAGAGAAATGCGAAAAACAACAATGCGAGAACAACACTTAATTCATGTTGCACTCTTCTTCATCTGTTGCTGTGCGCTAAATGTACAGCTGGTATGCAGCGTTAAGGGTACTCCCGGCTGGGTAATACCAGAGCGTGTAGAGTTGCCAATTGGCAGTGATCTCAATATAAGTTGCACCATTGACAAGGCCGAAATTGGTGCAACCTGCAATGCAAAACAATTGTACTTTAAAATGAACACCGAATTGGGTGGCAAGGATATCAACTATACAACGGATCCAGATATTTGGTACATTAATGACACTACCATATTGTTTAAAGCAACCAATTTATCGGAACGGGATGCCTCCTATGTGTGTATGTGTGGCCAAAATGGTATCGATACATCGCGTGTCTTTGTGGGCACGAAACCCGCAAAAGTAATGAATTTCGAATGCACCAGCTATGATTGGGATTATATGTTTTGTAATTTTACAACACCTAAAAATAGCATTATTACCAAATACAATGTGAGTTTCGAGACGCAAAGAAACTCCAGTTATCGATACTATGTCGATTGCAATTTTGATGCCTCGCCGATAGTCAATTGCAATATCACACAGGAAACGTATAAAAAGTTCTCCGAATATTATTATTTTCGTTTGGATATTACGAATTCGTTGGGCCACGAGACTCAGGATATTCCGGTAAATAATTATGAACGTATGATTTTGGCAAAACCCGGACAGAATCTGCAAAAGATCAATTATACAAAGGATTCGATATGCTTATCGTGGGAAATGCCCAGACGTAGTAATTTTATCGGCGGAGTGCTGTGGAAAGTGTTTGTAACACCGGAGAATTTCTCCAGTATTACGCGCCCCATGTGGCGCAATAATTCCTCGGCTCTACGGAATATTCTCTGTCTGACGGAGTTGCCCTTTGCCGGATACAAATATCTATTGGAACTGCGGGTGCGCAACAACAAAAATGGTTCCCGATGGAGTCAACCATTGAATTATGAGTTTCGTACCGCTTCGGAGCGTCCAGATCGTCCGCCTAGGATAACAAATGGCAGTTTCTATATCTATTCCTCGGAGTCACAACTCTCCATCTATTGGGAGCAGCTGGAGAAGCAGGAACTGAACGGCGATAACTTCTCCTATGTTATCAGCGAGTATCGAGTGAATGGCACCATCACGTAAGTCTATCGATAAATTGCAGCTTAGCTTAGATGATGATTTGAATAATTTAATTGCTTAAGCTGCTTTAAAATATTAACTCTTTCTTTTTACGATAATAATATCATGCATCGATTTATCGTGTATACTTCACCTATATCTCTTATTTCTGTAGAGTGAGCTTTACACGATCACAAGGTTCACACGATGAAGCAGATGATTTGTATAATTTAATTGCTTTAGCTGCTTTAAAATGTTAACCCTTGCTATTTACGATAATAATATCATGCATCTGTTCTTCGTGTGTACTTCACCTATATCTCTAATTTCTATAGAGCGAGGTTTAACTAAGCTATAAAATATTTAAAAGATATAACAAAAGTATTAAGATAAAAATCAAATCATTTAAAATTTGCAATATGTAGGAGTTGTCGGTCTAATAAGCTGGTAGCCACTGTAAATGCTTTAGTTGCTTTAAAATGTTTATCCTTGCTTTTCACGTTAATAACATCATGCATCGCTTCATCGTGTAAACTTCACCAATATAGGCAAGTATCTTAGTGACGTTCAAACGATCAATTAATTTCAGTGTAGCATAAGAGTGAGGTTTACACAATCGCAAAGTTAACATGATAAAACAATACTCGATTAATCAAGTGCATTATTAAATTAGTGTCAGTGAGATAATGACCATTTGCTATATTTATCGATTTTATTTATTTAATATATAATCGAAGCATTATTAAAAATATCAATGGTATTTGAAATTATTGTGAATAGAATAGAATATAGAATTTAAGAAGAAATTCGCCATTTTTCTGGAATCTACAACAATCTTGAATAATTAATTCTTTATTATCTCCAAATGTTTATTAAATTCAACAATTAGTAGTCACCTAAAATAACATTTTTACTATGACTATTATCGCTATTAATTTGCATCATTAAAAAAAACAAATTGAATAAAAAAAGTTTAACGACCTTGCAAATTGCTTTCTAATTATAATAGATTTGTAATTTCTAGGCTAATCTCACATTTATAGATTGTCATGCGATTCCCATAAAAATTCCTATTAAAAAAAGTACAGTAGTTTCGCGCTAATGATGCCCAATGAAATTTTTTTTTTTTAGCGATAAGTGTTTATTTCCATAAGAGTTGTCGCTTTTTCTATACTGTTAGAAACAAGCAGCGATACGTACAGTAAAGTCCCGATAATATTATTATTTTTTCATTAGGATGCGATTAGAATTTATTTCTAGAAAAATTAACACCTTTTTATTAGTTTTATAATGATTTTTCTTTTGAATCACGCACAATTTCATATTGTCAGACTAAGGTAGTAAGTACAGTAATGTTTATTTCTAGCAGAGTTCTTTTTTTATTGTTTTATTAATTTGGTATCATAAAGAATTCACATACATATGTAACTAAAACCTATAGTACATTACAGTAGATCCTCAATAATATTATTTTTTAATGTGATACGTTTAAATTTTATTTCTAAAAAAATATACATGTGTACATATATTTTTATTGTTTTCATTATTTTGTAACATGAACAATTCCGTATTGTTGAAAGCGTTAAAACGTACAGTGAACACTAATTAATATTGGTCTTTGGAATCAGAAACTGTAGATGTTTATTCCAAGAAGAGCACTCAATATTTATTTGTTGTTTTTATCATTAACAAATTAAAGAAAATAAACGATATCAATCACAATTACGAGACGACGTGTAAACGTGAATTTATTATTTATTGGAATTCAATGCACTGTGTTTGGGTGTATGTGTGTGTGTGTGTGTGATACTTTGACTTCTGTTCTGCGTAATTTAGATAGCAAAAAACAAGACTAACACATACATACATACAATGAGATAGAACATGCTTACAGTGGCTTACAGCTTATTTGACCCATTACCCATTATTTTTTATTAATATGATTAATTATTATTATTATTGAAAAAACGAGTTAAAATAAATTTTAATAATTAAAATAAATTTTAATAATTAAAATAATTATTATTTCCCAGCTAAAAATAGGATACACTTAAATTTTAATCTGTATTAAAAAAATATTTTTATTTAAAAATTTTAATAATAACTTGTATTTTTTGGTTTTTTTTTTTGGAAAATAACAAAGAGTTATTTTTATGATTTTTAAAAAGATATTGAACTATTATTATTACATAATTTTATTGAAAAAGCTAGTTACAATTAATTGAAATTATAAAAATAATTATAATTTATTTTAATATATGTTTTAAATAAGCTGTGTACCAATGTAAATACGTTTTGCAAGTTTTCCACACACACACACACACACATATGTACATATGTGTATAAATTTCTCGAAAATTGTTTATTTTTAAAAATTCTTTGAATTTCTCTGAATGGCTTTCTGTATTAGCGCTCTTTATTCTTCTTTTTCTTGTCTTTTAATGAGAATGTCTTTAATAAGAAATGCGCTTTTATAATGTAATTGAAATGAAACATATGTCTCAATATGTATGAACTTATATATGCAGGCGTGTGTGAAGAGACGTAGATTTTATAGAAATAGCTTCAATGTTCGATTGCAAAAATAATTCCATAAGCACATATTTTTATATTCGGCTTAAAAATGCGATTTGTTGTCGTCTTAAAAATAATGAGAAATTCTTTTCCATATGTGGGTGTTAAGAGCTTATATTGTACTGTGTGTGTATGTGTGTGTGTTGGTTTCTTTTTTTACATACATATTTTTTCCAAGAGACTTTAAGGCAGCTTTAGGCATTTTCATATCAACCGAATTTGAGAAATTCAACTAAGAAAATCATTTAGAGTACAAAGAAGTTAGATATTTTGTATAAGAAAAATTGAGAAAGGCTCAGTTCATTAATATTATAGATGGAACTTGAATTTAACTTTCATTTACTGCTAACACTTATGCATTTTATTTTCAAGTTATATGATTCCTCATTTTATTTTCCAAGTTTTCTTTTCACATACTGTTATAAGTATCAAACTTCTTCTGAGAATCATAAAAATACTAGGGTTTTTTTTGCATAATCTATTTAGAGTTAAAAAATTGTATGCATATTTTTATTTATTTATTTTTGGTATTTTCTCAAATAGGTCCTTTATAATTTAATTTTTTTTATTTAAGTTCACATGTAATGTTTTAATAAATTAAATATTCAGATATCTCTGTAATTTGAATAAAAATACCCATTTAGAACAAACTAGATAAGGGAATTCTTGGAATTCGTCTGTTAAATATACGCAAAAGTTGAAACTTCAAATCGAAAAGACCCATTTTGGGAATTTTTCTCTGTTCTGTAAAACAGATAGATAAGGGAGTACTGAGAATTTGCAAGAGGGCTTTTAAATGAAGGTAAAAAGTTAGCTTTGAAATTTATTATGATTTTGGATACAAATAATTTTGTTCCATTTTTCTTGATTGATATATTTCATAAATGCAGGGTATAACGTGGTCCATCTCTGCAACAGTTTTAAAATAGTTATGCTTACCAAAAAGTGAAGTGCAGAAAATTTATTATTCTTTTTTTAAAATTTTTTTTTTCCAAATTAAAAAAGGATAAATATAAAAAATCAAGAAATGATTTTAATCTTATAAATTAGATTTAAAAATTTACTGACTTTTCGACTTACCACCAAGTGAAAAGTCATGTAGGAAATAAATAATAAGCCTGTTTAAACAGTTTTCTCTCATTACGTGAGTTGTATACTTAAGAACTGTCTACAGGGTATATCGTAGTCTACTTCTGTAATCATTTTAAAATAGTTATGCTTAAAAAGTGAAGTGCAGAAAATTTATTATTCTTTTTTTTAAATTAAATGATTTTAATCTTATAAATTAGATTTAAAATTGATATTACTTTTTTTACTTACCACCAAGTGAAAAGTCATGTAGGAAATAAATAATAAGCCTGTTTAAACAGTTTTCTCTCATTACGTGAGTTGTATACTTAAGAACTGTCTACAGGGTATATCGTAGTCTACTTCTGTAATCATCTTTGTCAAAAACTCTGACATGTGCTGACTTTTCTACTTACCAACAAGTGACAAGTCATGTAGGAAATTGATATTACTTATTTTAGTTAAGATCAAAATATAAAAATAATAAAACTCATTACTGACTTTTCTGCTTACCAACAAGTGACGAGTCATGTAGGAAATTGATATTATTTATTTTTATTATGATCAAAATATAAGAATAATAAAACTCATTACTGACCTTTCTACTTACCAACAAGTGACGAGTCATGTAGGAACTTCAAAAAAGAAGCCTGCAACTAAACAGTTTTTCCCTTATTTTCTTTTCCATTCGATAGCGACAGTTCGAAGATCAAGATGGACATGAATTCGGCCACAATTGAGAACTGGAATAAGAGTGTAAAGCACGAGCTGCTCATCCGCAGTAGCAACAATGTGAATACGTCCGTGGAGGCGAGTCGTTTAATAATTCCGGCAATTAGCAGTGAGGATACACGTGTGCGTATGCCAAAGAAAATCCGTAGTGTCTATCATTCGAGCAATTCAAGTTATACGCTGAGTTGGAAGGCGCCCGATAATAGTACGGATTTAATCAACTATACGGTCTTTTGGTGCAATTCGAAACCGGCTCTACAATCGAAATGCAATGGATCGATACATTTTGAGAATGTGAGCAAAGATCGTTTGCAATTCACGACGAAAAGTGCACAGCCGACCTCATTAAATATGGCCGTATCGGCGAATTACGGCACTACAAATACGGGTATGCATTGGATGAGCTGTAGCCGTGATGTCTACGATGATTTGGCCAAAATGGAGCCGAGCATTGAGGAAATAACAAATTCATCGCTATCCGTCAAATGGAGCACGGAACGTGTCTGTCCGGCCATTTTAAGTGGCTACAATTTAACTTATTGCCATCGACCGGCCGGTAAACCGGATAATTGTACCACCAAAGTCTTAGATTCAAATGCCGTCGATTATACCATACATAATCTGGAGCCCTATACATATTATAGTGTGAAAATGTTTATGTATTCCACATCGCGTGCCAGTAAATATAGCGACGAGTTGATTAATCGCACCGGAGAGGCGGCTCCAACACAGCCCCGTCAATTGGAGTTCTCCAATGTGAGCAGTTCGGGAGTATTGCTCAGCTGGAAGCCACCACTCAAGGCCAATGGCGTAGTCCGTGCTTATGAAGGTACCTTTCATCATAACAATAAAACCGAACACTTCAAGTTGCCCGCATCGACGGATGAACTGGTGGACAATGAGAAGCGCGTCTCCTTTGAGCTGGGAAATCTTACGGCGTACACAGACTACGAGATCACAATACGGGCACGCACACTCTACAGCTCCGAGCCGAGCAATGTTATACGCTTTCGTACAGCAGTCGGTGGTGAGTTTTTCCCTTCTTCAATTACCCTATTTTACTCAGCTATCTTGGGTAAAAATTTAAGAGTTCTACTACTACCTGTTTGTGCTTTACAACGTTAATTCAGTCTGACTCACAATGGAGTTTTATATACAGTTAGTCTAGAAAGTGTTTTGACCATCGGTTTTCAATGCTAGGGGTCCCTCCTTTAAAATTTTGAAAATTGAAAATTTTAAACCTCAAGTTTTCACTTTTAAAGAACTCCTTATATCGTAATTAGTATAAAACAACACTTTAAACTTGATTCTGAAACATTTCATTTCCTTGTTAAATATCATGTAAAATTGAACAAAAATTTTGACTTGTAAAGTGGATGGATCCTAAGTCTGACCAACTTCGAACTCTCATAACTTTGCCAAAACTGAACCGATTTTCAAAGGGAGTGTCATTTTGATCATAGTTTGGCCTCTCAATTGATTCTGCATTCAAATTTATTTAATTTTATAAAAAAAATTATTTTCTTCTGAATCTTGGGTTCGATGCTAAGGGTCCCCCCTTTGATATTTTGAAAATTCAAAATTTTAAATCTTAAGTTTTCACTTTTAATCAACTCCTTATATCGTAATTAGTATAAAACAACACTTTAAACTTGATTCTGAGACATTTCATTTTCTTGTAAAAAATCATGTGAAATTGAACAAAAATTTTGACTTGTAAAGTGGATGGATCCTAAGTTGACCAACTTCGAACTCTCATAACTTTGTCAAAACTGAACCGATTTTCAAAGGGATTGCCATTTTGATCATAGTTTGGCCTCTTAATTGATTCTGCATTCAAATTTATTTAATTTTATAAAAAAAATTATTTTCTTCTAAATCTTGTGTTCGATGCTAAGGGTCCCCCCTTTGATATTTTGAAAATTCAAAATTTTAAATCTCAAGTTTTCACTTTTAATCAACTCCTTATATTGTAATTAGTATAAAACAACATTTTAATTTTGATTCTGAGACATTTCATTTTCTTGTAAAAAATCATGTGAAATTTAACAAAAATTTAGTTACCAGATCAAAAGCCTGACCAACTTCGAACTTTCATAACTTTGTCAAAACTTAGCCGATGATCAAACAGAATGGCATTATGATCATTATTTGGCCTCTTAATTTATTTTGCATTTAAACTTTGCACATTTTTAAAATTTATTCTTTTTCGACAATCACCGTGGAGATGCAATTTTGATGGTTAGGATTGGATTTTTAAAAATTGAAAATTTTAAATCTCAATTTGATTCGTGTTAAGTGTTTCTAAAAATCAAAATAGTATTAGTATTAGTATTATTAATAGTGTTATAAATAGTATTATAATAGTATTATTTTGAGATTTTTTAATCAATGGGACGGAATATTCATTTAAGTCGGTCTTTTAATTTGTGACCAAATTTCGTTCAAATCGCTGCCATATGAAGGATTTAAGGAGTGCCTGGGTACATGGTATTCTACTGTCGAGTGCACTCGAATTTAGCCCCCTTGTTTCAATTCAAAACAAACAAAATAATTATTTATACTGTTTCCAAGATAGACCTTAAGATACGAGTTGACTTTTAATTAAAAATTTTAATGACCCATTTTGAGAATTTCTCTGTTCTTTAAAACCAAGCAGATAAAGAAATTCTTAGAAGCTGTAAATCATAGGCACGAGCTTCAATTTTATAATTTTCTGTGATTATAATTTCTGAGAAATTTTAATTACTGAGATTTCCTACTTGCGGGTCTCCAGTGAATTAACTAGTGCACTCATTCGAAAAAAATTCCATTGCGATCTGATACTAAGTAAATGGGAATTTTATTCAAGAAAGACTTTTATATTTATTTTAAGAATAGGAAACATATTACTGAGAGTAAAAATTTAAATATATAAATATTATGAAAACCAAATTTCGAATTCTGTTATAAGGAACTAAAAATTAGGAAACATATATTGGGAAGAAAAAAATTAGGAAATATAAGTTATATATTTTATAAGGAAATAAAAATTTGAAAAAAAAAAAAAAACAATTGGCAAGTTAAAACTTTTTTCTACCATCAAAAAGACAACAATTGGAAAAACTATTTATCATTAAATCCGTAGGATCTATTTATAAATATTGTGTGCAACGTTGAGTAAAAATTTAATAAAATCTTTATAATAATAAAATTACATGTTAATAATTTTTGTCTTTGCAATTTTAATTTCTTTATTTATATTTCCCAATAACCTAATTCCTTATTTTATGTTTTCCTAATTTTTGTCTTCCGAATTTTTTGTTCCTAACTTGTATTTCCTAATAACAATTTTCTTAATTTTTGTGTTCCGAATTGTGTT
Organism: Drosophila innubila; assembly: GCF_004354385.1. Taxonomy (NCBI): domain Eukaryota; kingdom Metazoa; phylum Arthropoda; class Insecta; order Diptera; family Drosophilidae; genus Drosophila; species Drosophila innubila. Next base: position 668,005 of record NC_047626.1, read on the forward strand.
TAACAAAATTTGATTTTCTCATAATATTATTTCGAATTTAGGCATTTTCTAATTGTGTCTTCACAATTTTTTTTATTATAAGTTGTAATCTAAATATTTTTTTCTTATTTTGGGTTTCCTCAAAATTTATTTTTAGGATTTTAATTTATTACCTTAAAAAATATTCGGTATTCGTAGCAAAATAAAAATGTTTAGTTCTGAATATTTTTAATTAAAATTGTAATCGTTACGGTCCCTGGGTGAGAACTTGGAGCCCAAAATGCTTACACAAAATAACTGAGACTATTTTATTTATTTTAAATATGTATTTATTTAAATTGATTTTAATAATTGCAAATAATGTTTTTAATAAAATAAGAATAGTAATATTAATTTCTTAATATACCTTAATTCGTTGCAGTGCCATCTTCGCCGGGTCCGTTGCTGGTGGACAACACGCAGCTGAGCACGTCGCTAGAATGGACGGCACCGCCTATTCCGGCGGGACGAGTGGAATACTACGAGGTGTCCATAATCCAGAGGGATGCCAACAACAGTCTGATTAGTCAAACGTCGAGCTATATTGGAGGCAAACAGAATCGTAGCTGTGTGATGCAGACACCTGTGTGTATTCCCCTCTATCGCTTCCATTACCAGGTGAGAGCTGTGAATGCGGAGTTATTGCAGTCGGAGAACCACGAAGAGGATGATTCGGAGTTGGACAAATGGAGCAGGGAGACACAACAACAACAACAACAACAGTGTGTGGCACAGCCGCCTTTAAGTGTGAGTAAACTAAGAACCTACATTTTAAGGAAACCAAAATAAGGAAGAAAAAAAGGGAATATATTTGGAAATTCAACTATCAAATATATTCTAATTACACAAAATTAGGAAAATAAAAATTTAAATGACATAAATTGCAAAAGCCAAAATTATAAATAATTTTATAGAGGAAAAAAATAAAAATTAAGGAAGACAAAAATTATGAGAAATGAAAATGAGAAATACACATAAAAAATTAGCGAAGACACAAATTAGGAAAAGTTAAATTAGGAATAATGTTATTAGGTCTTACACTGCCCCATTCATTTTATGCAAAAAAAAAAAAATGTTTCCAAATTTTAAATTTCCAATAACATTATTCCTAATTTGTATCTCCCAATATGTTTTTCCTTATTTTCATCTCAATAGCAATATTTTTAATTTTGGTCTTCTCTAATTTGTATCTTCTCAATTTTTTTTGCCTAGTTTTTATTTCCCGATAACAATTTTTACTAATGTTTGGTCTTTCCTACTTTGTTTCTTCCTAATATATTATTTTCTTTCTAATAACAATATTCAATAACAATGAATATTGGTTCTTCCTAATTTGTATCTTCCCAATCTTTTTTTTTGTAATTTTCGTTTCCCAATTACCATATTTTTAAAATTGGTCTTTCCTAATTTCTATCTTCCTAATGTTTATTTTCTAAAAATTTTAAATTAAGGTCTTTCCTAATTTATATCTTCCCAATATTTTTTTTCCTAATAAATATTTTCTGAATTTTGTTTTTTTCTAATTTTTTTTTTATTTTTATTTCCTAAAACCAAAATATTCTCAATATTATTATTTTCTAACTTGTATCTTCCAAATATGTTTCCTAAATTTGTTTTCCTAATTTTTCTACAGGGCATCGAATGGAGCATTATTAATTCATATGGAAATGAGTCGCGATATCGCCTACACAAATCCAACTGGGCTATTCACGAGGTCAGTTGCTCCCCGGATCGGAGTAGCACACAATTGTTGATCAGCAGTGCGGAATTAATAGTGGCTGCCATAATTATCGCCGCTGCCTGTCACATGGCCTACAAGAAACTGCAAAAAATGTCGGATATTGATTTGGAATTGCCATCCGGATTGAAGGAGACACTGAAGAAACCACTGGAGTTGGATATGCCAGCGAGTGGAGGAATTGTCTGCACTCGTCTCGATCCGATGCCACAGTATATGCCACAATATGCGCCACAGGAGGATATGATGCCACACGATTTCAGTGGCAGTGGCAACGAAAGCTCCAAATTGCTATTGGCCAACAATTCCGGCAGCAATTGTTGTGCGGATGAGGAGCATACACAAATGGGCAATACGTTATCGCTGCCTTTGGGTGTGCCTGTTAGCTATATGCCCATGCGACAGGATCTGCTGCAGGATCATGAGGAGCAACAGGCGCATAATGGCAATCAGAATTACATAAAGCCTACACAGCTGAAACAATGGTCCGCCAATCCGAATAATCCAAATAACCCTGGCAATGCCAATGCCAATCCCTCCCTGGCATTGCCCCTGAGTGGGTATGTGCCTGTTCAGGTGCTGCAGGCGCGTCCTATGCCTCCAGTGCCCTCTTCTAATGTTCCTGTTAATGCTCCTGCTTCCGCTCCTGTTTCCGCTCCGCCTCTGTCGCTGCTCAACTCCAGCAACTATGTGCAGGCTGCGGATCTGCACAAGCTGCCAGCAACAGTTACTGCTGGTGCTCCAACAACAACGGCAGCAACAGCTGCTCCTCCTACCAATAGTTTTGGTTATACGGCCATGGAGCAACTGATAAAACCGTCAACAGTCTTGCCAAATTATACGCAACCAATTGGACAGACGGCAACAACGCAGCACAGAATGCAGCCCAATATTGGTGGCTATGTGACGCCGCAGGATTTGAATGCCATTGCCCATAATCGACATATGCTGTAAGGAATTCCATGGGGAATCCTTGGTGAATCCGTGAGGAATACTTGGTGAATCCGCGAAGAATACTAAAGGAATTCCTTGAAGAATTCGCATGGAATCCTCAAGGAATTCACCACTGCAAATGGCACTTATAAATTACATTACACACGCACATGACATTTCATCAATGTATTCACACACAATCGCACACTCATACTCTCTTTGTAATTTGTACCTATTAATTTATATTAATTAATGCGGCAATTTGTGGATTGCATGTGGATTGTGTATACTCTAAGTACTTTATATACTACTATACATATTTTTTTTTTCGTTTGTCGCGCTTATTTTAATGCTCTAGTATTGTTTACACTTACACACACAGGCCTACCACATACCTAACTATCCCTATAACTATAGCTTAACTTACATTATATGTAACAAAAAAAAAAAAAGCAAAACAAAAAAGAGAAAAAATTATACAAACACACATATTTTACCCAAATAAAATGGGTAAATAATGTTGATGACACAAGCTCTGATTAAGCATACAAATATACATATATATATTAATTACTTTAAACATTCGTTTTTCTTGTTTTTAATTTAAGGAAAGTGTGCTTTCAGTTCTCAAATGAATTTTGAAGTTGGCGCTCAACTGTTAATATCATAACTGTTATAGCTTGGCTAACTGGCATACTATTTATCGAACTAAGCATCAACATTAGTGCTCGATAAAAAAAGCTAGGAATCAACAAGTGCTGCCAGCTTTTTCGAGGAAAACAAGAGCTGAAAAAGCAACCAAAAAATAGCTGAAATTGCGATGCAAAATAGCTTTAAAACAAAACGTCAAACTATATTGACATCACTTATTCTACATTTATTTCTAAAAATCAGGAAATCAAACAGAAACTAATATAGGTTATGGTTTCGGTAATAAGGTTTTTTTTTTTCTTTCGTTTCCTGTATCAGTACCGGTACGTAACGGTATAACAAATCAATTTTGAAACATTTTAAAATGTTAAGATGTTTTATAATAAATATGACGTCAAAATAAATAGCTAGACCAAGAGCAAAATAAATTTTTTGAGTGAACATTAAAATACTTGAAAGCAGAATGAATTAAGAGGACCAACTATGATTAAAATGAAATTTCACTTGAAAATCGGTTCAGTTTTGATCAAGTTATGACAGTTTGAAGTTGGTCAGACTTCGAAGCTAGTTACTTCACAAGTCAAATTTTATATCCAATTCTTCATGATTTTTTACAAAAAAATCAAAGGTCTCAGAATCAAGTTTAAAGTGTTGTTTTATACTAATTACGATATAAGGAGTTGATTAAAAGTGAAAGCTTGAGATTTAAAATTTTGAATTTTCAAATTATCAAAGGGGGGACCCTTACCATCAAAATCGAATCTTGGTCGAAAATAATTAAATTTTCTTAGTGAACAAAATTTGAATGCAGAATGAATTTAAAGTTAAAATCATGATCAAAATGACATTCCGTTTGAAAATCTATTCAGTTTTGATCAAGTTATGACAGTTGAAAGTTGGACAACTCTTTGACCTAGCAACTTTACCACTACCGTACCGGTACAAACGTTTCGGTATACGGTTCTTGACAGAGAGTTTTCGTTCGGTTACGGTTTCAGATCCGGTACTAAAAATGAAACGGTTAGTTTCGGTTAACGGTTTCGGTACCGGTTCCGGTGTTATTCCCTGCTACAAATTTAAATATTTCGATGTGCACATAGTTTTAACAAGAAACATTTATATTCAAAGCAGTTAAATATTTTTTTAATGTAGCTATATTTCCAGCTAAAAGCAATTTTCAAACTTTTCTTTCAACTGAACTCTGAAAATACCCAAAGCTAGCTATAAAATAGCTAAGTTGGCAACAGTGAAATGAACTGTAATTAGCAGCACTAAGCTTAATAACCTATAGAGAACTCACTTACTTAAAATTTTAATAATAATTTATTAAATAATTATTATTTATATTTAGTGATACAGCTGATCAAGATGAAAGCCAACTGTTATCGATAACAGTTTTGATTCAAATGAAAGATTCAAACTTCAAATAGCAAAGTCATTTCATTTTTCATACATTATCAGTGAATAAGTGAAAGATTCCAGATTCCCACATTGCTGTAGCATTTCCAGAGCACTCCACGTGCTATTTGTTTTTCTCTTCTCAAATTTGGGTATCTCCTGAATTCTAAGAATACATTTCATCAGTCCTTCTCTGGATTTCAATGCATAAAGTTGAGCACTGAATTAGTTTGACCTCAGATAAGAAGCTGCGTCAAAAAAAAAGGTTTTTTATACTCATTACTCATACATATTGATAGTATTTCTGGCGCACTCAGAGAATTACAAACTATTATAGGGGAACACAAATTATTGTGGGAGGAAACTTTTTAACTTGTGAGTTTTTTTAATCCAAGATTTAATAAAATTCGTTTTTCATTTGAGTGAATTATGTCTTAATGCTTATATACATACATATATATACAGTTTTACGCTTATCTTGTTTTTTTTTTTTGTATTTATTTTTGTGTTTTGAATGTTTTGTTGCTGATTAAGTGTAAGAGCGAATCTTACATACTCTCTCTTTTTTTCCGCTTTTTTCTTGATTCTGCGAATCACGTTGAACTCAAGTGTTCTTGAACCATATATTTATATAATATACGAACAGTTAGTCAAGCGCTTGTTCGACAAAATACAAAAGTTCACAAAACTTCATTACTTCATTATTTTTTTGGCCTATTGTTATCGAGCTAGTATAAAACACTAAATAATTATATCCTTTCAATAAATGTGCTAAGTTTATATTTTGTATAACCAATTACTTCACTGACTGTATTGATTATCGTATGATTTCTTATTATTAATTAACTTTGATTTATAAGCAGCACATGTCATCTTACTGTCATAGTAAATCTGAAAATTCACAGAATCGATCATAATTCCAGCAAATTCGTCACATTCCAATATTATACCCTTTCCATAAGGTATATATTTTTCAGAAAAAACGGATTTTTTATTTTTGAAAACAAAATAAATTACAAGTTTTAAATCAATTTATCTTTTAATAGATAGGAGCTATTAATATAATTTAGAATCTAATTTATTATTTAATGCTTAAATTTAAGCAAAATAATTGAATTTTTTTTACAGTATTATTTTAATTAATCCCTTTTATTTTAATCAAACAACAAACAAAACATAGTGAATATGTGGTGTATCAAGTGAGCTGAGCTGTTTTTAAATTAATTATATATTCATGAAAAGGAGGTAAAAATAAATTTGAAACTTGGATTAAATAATTAATGCTCATAATAAACAAAATAATTTAATTTAATTTATTTAAGTGTATTGTATTTAAAATAAGCAACAAAAACCAGACATAGTCATAGTTGTATTGGGTCAAAAAGCTGTGGGCTGCTATCAGGAACAATCTGGAAGGGTATTTTAAAGCCTGTCTTGAATCAGCGTTGTGGTTTTTTTTTATAAATAATGAAATCTCAATAAGCTCCGACGTAGTCGGAAAGTTGATTTACTCGTGAAACGGACGTTCAGAAAGTTAAATCTCGACTCGCAAGTTGAAAAACGGAACGAAAATATCAACGAAAGCGATTAAAACGAAAATAGAAAAAAAAGCCATACAAATTTTTTTATATTCATAATACTACAATATTTTTGCTTATTGATAACCAATATATTATTCCAAGTGTGCAATGAATGCTCGTGATTATATTGGGATTTCATCAATAATTGTTTTTATTGGATTGTTAATCGCGTGCTTTGGCCATGTACAGTGCGCGTCAAATGTTATCGCACAAGTATCGCATTTTCATGCTAAAGAATCGAGGGATAAACTGCGTGAAGGCGATACTTTTAATATCACCTGTACAGCGGATTATTTGGAATCCATTTTAACGTTTTGTGATAATTTAAGCGAAATCTATATAGAAAAAACTAATGATAAAAAATATTTTAAACCAGATATAATTAATGAGACCAGTGTATTTTATGAGGTGAATTCAACGATGGCAAAACATCCCAAGGAATACGGTTATTCCTGCATGTGCAAGAAACACAGTTTAAATACGGCGTATTTTATGATTGGCATCAAATTAAATATCACCGATTTTAATTGCAAATTTATCGACACATCCGAACCAAATTTAAGTTGCAGTTTTAGCACGCCAGCAAAACTATCTGCCATAGATCCTGCTACTAAATTCTTTATGGAATATAAATATCATAATTTTAGTTGCGAGTACAATGAAAATCGCACAGTGTGCACAGTGCCTAATGATTTTTTCAAAGACTACAAGTTTTCTAGTAAGCATAATTTTAAAATTTTTATGCAAGATCAATTGGGTACACAAAATGAACAATTTAGTCGGAGTAAAGAGGAATGTATTGTGCTGGTAACTCCGGAAAATGTCAATAAAATAAGTTTAAACAGCAATTCCATTTGCCTGAATTGGACTGACAATCAAAAGGATAATTATAAGCCGCTCTATACAATTGAATGGTTGCTGAATTTGGAACCTAAAGAAGACAATAGAAAGTGGCTACAACAACCGACTGGGTCCCATTTGAGTGATAGCTACTGTCTGGAGGGATTGAGTCTTCCTTATCAGGAGTACACACTGACTGCAAGACGACGCCTTAACGACAGTAGAGTCCGATGGAGTGAACCCTTCAATTACACATTTATCACAGCTCCAACTATCCCCAGTAGACCGCCAATTGTCTGGCCTGGTGGTTATCAATTTAATACACATAATTCCAGCGAACTTCATGTTTATTGGCAGCAAATTCAAACGTTTGAACGCAACGGTCCAGAATTTAAATATAATGTTGAAGTTCGCAACAGCCAGGACAATACGCAAGTCAAGTAAGTAACGATACAAAATTCAAATTCAATTGCAAGTGGCAACGCTGTCGACAGTTCACACTTTATTGCTATGTGGCAACACTTGTCGATAGATAGCCAATAGTTTCGATAAGTTCGAATTCGATACTTTGCATATTGGCAGTTGTCAACGCTGTTCATAGATCAACTGTTGCCACCTATTTACAAACGAGCATTTTTATTATTTACATTTATTTTCTTTGCAGAAATTTAGATGTTCAAGTGGATATAAATATGGCCAGCATAAGAAACTTTCCAAGCAGCGGACGTTATGAAATTCTAATAAGAAGCGAAAACAGCGTGGGAATGTCTGAAAACAGCAGTAAATTGTTTATTTCACATGAAGCGGGCTCGGAAAAGCGAATTCCGACATTTTTAAATATTAGTAAAGAAGAAGACATTATAAGTTGGCAGCCGCCGGAGCAACGAGAACAACTCATCGGTTTGTAAAATTTGAATATAACTACACTAGTGGACACAAATATATTGTCACATTCCATTCATTTACTTTTCGGTAGGATTTACAAAAACAAAGAAAAAACTAAGAATACAATTTTAGGAAACCAAATAAGAAAGGAAAAAAAGGAATCGTAAATTAGGAAATTGAACTAAGAAAAATATTCAGAGTACAAAAATAAGAAAAACACAAAAATAAATGAGGTGAAAATTAGGAATCATGCTATCGGAAAAATTTGAATTAAGTAGAGTTTCTACATCCTTACTCAAATCATACTCCAAACATTTCCAAATTTTCGTGTTTTGAGTAATTTTTTTCTACATTCGTTTAGGGAAACTTAATCTCATATAATCTCATAATAAAAAATTGGTAAATGCGAAATATATTTTATATTACAAATTTATTTATTTATTAAACAAATTTATAATTATTAAAATTAATTTAAATAATAAAAAAAAAATAATATATAATATAATATGACTAAAAAAAAAATTTATCAAAAATTAGAGCTAAAATTTTTGTTAATAATTGAAATGTATTATTCTTTGTAACATATTAGATTCCTTTAATTTTTTTTTTATTTCAAAATAAAAAGTAAACAGCTCGTCAATTTAAATGTAAATTTAAACTCAAATTATTTTCAATCTTTCAGGTTATACAATCTATTGGTGCATCGCGAGCCTTACGGATAGGAATCGGTGCAATGATTCGATGGCTATAGAAACGGATCGGGTGGATGCACAGAGAAATTATTATCATCCAAAGATGGATATCGATGATTCCTATGAGTGGGCAGTGTCTGCCAATTATAATGGAACGATCCTATCCGGTGGCATGATATGGCGACAATGGACACCACATGTTATCTCTAATTTTGATCACAGAATACACAGCTGGGAGGGAGTTTTGGCTCTTCTCGTGCTCGGCGGTTGTCTATATTTGCTATTCCGCAAATATAAATACATGTCGAATATTGAGGTGGATTTACCACCTGGTGTTCTTTTGGATAAGACGGAACATATTGAACTTTTGCCCGATCAGCATTCGAATCAGAATCGGAGTGCGAGTCTTAATCCTGCCGATGAGGTCCCAAAGATTTTGAGTGCGAATATAAAACCTTTGGACTTGGATCTGTCCACAGTTGCTGCTGAAATTGACTCCTGGATTCCCCCAAGTCCCGTTTCCGTTTGCAGCATTTCCAGTTCAAATTTATCTTCTGCTTCTTCTTTATCCACAACAGAATATGTTTCTTGCGATCCTCAAACAAATTCCAGGGAACCGGATTATACAAAGTTAAAATCAATTCCAGTTAATTCAAATTCTCAAACAAATTCCAGTGAACCGGATTATACAAAGATGCAATCAATTCCAGTTAATTCGAAACCGATTCCGAAACCGAACCCGATCTCCGGATATGTTCAGGCACCCGCATTTTACAGATAACTCATTTAAATATCTCTTTAAAGATGGTATTTTTATAATTTATATTATTTATGATCAAAAAAAAAAAGTTTTTTTTACTATTTTTTTAATATTGTAGAATAACTATTTGTTTATTTATTAAATCTTTCTATTGTGGGACTAACAATAAGTTTGCAAATCTTAACCTGAATATTTAGTATAAGGATATAAGGATAAAGTATTGGAAACTCTCCAATGAACCAAGAGCTGCAATACAAACTTTATTTTCACTTTCCGCCATTTTGTACATACATATAATACCAAAGTGTTCTTAGACATTTTTTGTCTAATAAACAGAAATTAATTTAATTATATAACGAACACATTTTACTTTCCTACCTCAATGATCCTCAACAATAATATGCTAAAAATTTATGTAAAAATAATGGAGAGGAGAAGCCAGACCTGAAAGTAGTTTGTAGGAATGTAAAACAGCTAAGAAAACGATAACAAATGAGAAAAAAAGACAAAAAAACAGAGCTTGTCTATAAGAATTTTAACACTTAATACTAAAAAAAGGTGGGTATATCAAATTTAAAACATGTTATTTAAAATAAAAATATATTGGAAATTCGAGACAATTTAAACAGGAAATTAAGAAAACAATAAATTGGGAGGTCAAAAATTGGGAATTAGAGAAAAATTAAGGGCATAAATTAGAAAAGTCTAAATATTTAATTACTTTTGTTTTTAATATTTACTAATCGAAATAAAAGTTAGTTAAAGACATAAAAAATCCAAAGCTAACTTTTTTGTAATATTAATTGAATAGAATGATCCATATTTTGGGATCCCACAAATTAGGTAAAGTTAAGTTACTACTTTATTTATTTTTTGTCTTGGCCCCAATATTATTGTATTAAATGGCATTGTTTATTTTTTTAATTTTTATTTGAAATTCAAAATTGAATAACAACCTGAATAAAAAACAGATTTTGTAGAATTTAATATATAATATATAATCGCATATAATTTAAGTCAAGTTAAGTTAGGTTTTAAGTATTTAACAAAAGGTCTTGTGCCAAATATAATTTTATTAGTTAGCATTAAATTACAAAAATCTATTGTAAAACCAAAACGCAAAACAAGTCAACCGATCTAAACGATAATATTAAAAAATATGTATATATAAAAAAAAAAAAAACAAAAATTCCGTTTATAGATTGGATGAGATGGATTTGCTGCCGTGCCATTTGTATGATCCGTAGTAAAGGAAATTAGCTTCCTCGCACTTGCGATCGGCATCTTTCGGACCCCTCGATCCATAGACATATGGCAATGGTTTCGTCTTTTCCCGTTCGATTCGATGCAGAATGGGCGTAAAAATGCGCCACGCCTCCCGCAATTCATCGGAGCGTACGAAATGCATTTGGGAGCCACAGAAAACATCGAGTATCAGACGCTCATAGGCATCGGGCAGATATGAATCCTTATAGCGATGCTCATAGGTTAAATCCAGCTCGGTTTCTTCGATGTCAAAGGTTATGCCGGGACTTTTGGTCATCATTTTAAAGTAGACAGCCTCGCCGGGCTGTACGCGTATTACCAGCTCATTACGCTTTGTATTACCCTCGAAAATGTCGCCCGGCACATCCTGATATTGAATGCGTACCTCGGCTTTTCGCTCATTTAAAGCCTTGCCACAGCGCAGGATAAATGGAACGCCTTGCCAGCGTTCATTATTGATTTTAATGACAGCCATGGCATAAGTGGGAGTTGTGGATGTGTTGGAAACGGTAGGATCTTCCAAATATCCCGTGCGTGCATCCTCGGTACTGCCCTGAGGATTACCCACATATTGTCCCAAAACAATGTCATTCAATTCCAATTCAGGTATACTTTTCAACACCTTGACCTTCTCATCTCTTATGTCATCGGGATGACAGGAAACCGGTTTCTCCATGGCCACCAATGATAAAATCTGCATTAAGTGATTCTGCATTACATCGCGTATAATGCCAAATTCATCGAAATAACCACCGCGTCCCTGTGTGCCAAATGGTTCCTTGAATGTGATTAAAACCGAGGCAATATTCTCTCGATTCCATGTGGAACTGAGTATTTTATTGCCAAAGCGTATGGTCATCAGATTCTGTACCATCTCCTTGCCCAAATAGTGATCGATGCGGTACAGTTGCTCCTCCTCAAAGAGACTTGCCAAATGATCACTCAAAGCCTTCGAGGTAACATCGTCCCGTCCAAAGGGCTTCTCAACAATCACGCGATTCCAGCCGCTACAAAGTTCGACAAAAATAACACAAAAAACATTTTATCAGTTTTCAGTATTTAGATTACGAATTCCAGAGAGAAATTATAATATAAACAAGTATTGAAAAACACAACATTTTATCAGTTTTCTATTTCAAATTAGAAATTCGAATAGGAGCTAAGTGAAATTATATTATAATATAATACAGGGTGACCAGAAATATCGAAGACAAACATTTTTAATCATAATTTTTATAAAAAAGCATGAAGAATACCACGAAATTACATTTAATATAATCTAGTACAATACTTTTGTTTTGTTACGTATTAATGTTTGTCTCCGTTTTTTCTGGTCACCCTCTATATAAAAGAAGTTTTTTTCAGAAAAACACAACATTTTATCAGTTTTCTATTTCAGGTTCAATTTAGAGCAGAGAGAAATTATACTAATTTAATATTATAAATGTATGTAAAAGCAAAGTTTTGCGTTCTTATCAGTATCTATTTAAGATTAGAAATTTGAATTAGAGCAGAGAGAAATGTTAGACCATTTATATTTAGATTGTCAACTAATCGAATTTTTCAACTACTTGTCTCAATTATGACATTCATATCAGAAAATGTAATCATTCAAAGTTTTATTTTTATTTTTACATAGTAATGATTATTTGAGGATTCTTAAAACTTTTCATCATTGATAATGAATATTTTTGAATTTTTGTAATGGCTCACTCAATCACTCAATCACATTGCACAGCCCAAACCATAAGACCTAGAAGGCTTCAATTTTGACACAACATAGCTAAGACAATTAAATCGGTTTTTTGCAAATTCGAATAGCAAGGTGGCCAAATTCGTTGTCAAGTTCACAAATTTATAAAAATCTGACAATAATTATAATATTTGAGTGAAATAAATTAAAAATCGCATATAAGGGTACTAGAGCAATAATTATCAATACACTTTGTTTGACTGTGTTTGAAATTTCACAAAGTTATGACAGTTTTTGTTTTCTTTTAAAGTAAATTAATATTTTTCTTAGCTCATAATTGAATAAGCGATCGCATCCCAAATTTAGGGATGGTAGATCAGTTGACTTACTTGCGTGACATGCAGATGTTCTTGATGTTGAGTGTGACCAGATCGTAGACACTGGGAGGTAGTGCCAAATAAAAGATGCGATTCGCTTTGAATTTATTCTCCATCTGCTCCAATTGTTGATTCAATAGCTCGTAACCTGTGCGTCCGTCATAAGAGCCTGCCACATAGCTATTAAGGCTCCAGAATTCATCATATTTTGCCTGTTCATTCGGTTGCACCTGCATCAAAATTTCCAAGAATTTCAGATTACCTAATTAATCATGAATTACAACCGTAGTACAATTGATAAATAAAATTCGAACAACGAAATTTCAGTCTAATGGGCTATATGTGTTATATTTAACTTTAAATATTTAAAATGAACTTTCAAAAATAGTTTTAAATATTTCTAATCGGATTTAAAATTAAAATTGAAGATTAAATGTTTTTATTTTTGATTTCATGACAGCTCTGGTTCATGTCGATTTCTTTTAGAAGAAAATGTTACAGATACAGTAATTAATTAATTAAAAAAGATAAATTTTTCCCGATCGTTTTTCGAAAAAATTATCAAAAATATTCAAAAAGTTAAATGTTGGACCAATTCTTTATATGGCAAAACTTTAAGACATATTTTATCAAAAAAAATGATCAAAAATTTTAAAACAGTTACATCATACTGATCGTTATCCGAAAAATTTGAAATTCGAAAAAGTGATGAACGCACCTTCATGTAGGAATCGCAACTGGCTCGAAGATTTTCAATTGTTAACTGGGAACGAGCATATCCACAAATTTTGGTAGGTTTGGGCAATAGATCATCACGATAAAGCCACCATAAAGTTGGATAGATCTTCTTCTTGGCCAGATCGCCCTGTGAAAAAATATATATCAATTTATATGATTTTATGGACCAAAAAATTTGTTTACAAAATAAACTTACCGAGGCACCAAAGACGACAAAAGTATGTGGAATTTGTCCGTCAAAATGTGTGCCTTCACATATCATTGTGGCGGATTTTAAGGACTTTATAATACGATCCAGGGTGCCAGATCCTGAGATGTTAGAATTTCCTAGGCAAAGGACAAGAAAATTAGATTAGAATTGTTATCATTCAAACTAGAATAGTAATAATAATAATAGTGTATCTGTCGATCAGGAAAACTATATTGCAGATCGAGTAAAAAAAGACAAAAAAAAAAAATACTAAAATACCTTTTTTGTATTATTTTGATATGATAAAAGTAAAAATACCTTATTAGAAAAATTGAAAATAAGAGTTTTTGTTACTAAAATTTGATTAACGATCGATCGTTCTATGGCAGCTATCGTCCCTACGACAGCTATATGATATAGTGCTCCGTTGCATTAACAAAATCAGAAACTTACATACCAATTTCGAGTTCGCTAGATCTTAGTCTCTGAGATATGCGGGGTATACTGAGATTAGATCTAACCTTGAGAACAAATACGAAAATATGAAAATTGAGAGTTTAACCTTGAATTTATCCTCAAAATGATCTATTGAACAGAAACAACAATATTTACAAACTTAGAGGTCAGTCCAGAGACGCGTAGTACCGTTCGATGCGGTTCCAAATCCAAATACGTAATAAATCGCAAAATTTCAATTCTCATAGCTTGACTTGACTTGACTTTGAAATCGCGTTAACAGTGACTATATCTTAGTATAGTATCATCAAGTATCATATATGGAAAATAACAGCGCTGCCTGCCCTTCGCACTTCACGAAAAAACGAACCCTAACGAACCTAACGAGCCCGAAACGAACCCAACGAACCGAACCATAGAGAAGAGAGACGAGACGAGACGTTAATCAGTTTAAGTCGCGTGATTTTTTTCGTTCTTTATGAATAGGGAAATTGCACTTGCAATCGTCATGATATGTTTAGGAGATATATTACCATCTATAAGCGAGTACTGCTGATAGGTGAGGAAACTGAACTCAACACAGTTTGAGCTGTTTGCTACGTGCTATATCATCTATATGGGTGATACGACCTCAAAAAAAGATTTAAACAAAGCTAACATTTTTTTACTTTTATTTATAATATATGCTTTATTAATTTAATCTCAAAAATATATTAAAACAAGCTAGTATAATTTTTAACTACATATATTAATAAATAACAATAATATCTTATTAACTAAATTTCATTTTGATCTGTTCTTCAGCTTTAACGACTTTGGAATCCCACACACGTTTCATTTATTGGGAATTTTACAGGCAACATTTTTAGATTGTTTTTTTTCATAGAAAACTAACAGAGGTCTTATGAAAAAATTCACATATTTGTTATTCTTTTAAGAATTTAACAATACAATTGCATTCTTTTTTTAACTTAATAATAATACTATATATAATATAAAATAATAATTTTTTTGCAACTGCTATTGTTTCTTTGTCAAAAATATTGATTGACTGTATGTATGAATGTTGAACAGGTGAAAGATCACCTTATGGGGTCACTTTGCGGCTTACAACACTGGCTGCCCAAAGTGCGCCCTTCAAATTCGCGCGCACTCTCTCTCTCTCCCACTCTCTTTCTCTCGCTCTCTTTCTTTTAAAGGGTCACCTTAAAAAAGCTTATCGCCATTCCAATTCGCAATCACTTCCCGCACTCCGCAATTATCTATGTAGCAAACGATGATACGTTCAGATGGTGTTGTTGTTGGTTTTGTTGTTATTGCTTTAAGCACATTCACTCCAACGATTCAAGCAACAAATAACCTTACAACTTGAAGTTCAAAGAGAGCGGTGGCAGAGCGGGAGAGCAGCGGCAGAGCAGCAAAGAGAGAGTTAAGGCATTGAGTAATACTAGCCGGATCAGTGCTGCCATTTTGCCAATTTAATTGCTAGATTTAGCACTTTTTTTAATTGCAATAGCTAGAAAATTTTTTCAAATTATATTAGCTACAGCTTTGGCAATTTTAATCGTGGAATTTTAAAAAAGTATTCAAAACATTTTATGTTTAATTTACTAATTTAATTTAATTCTCCTAAGTAATAAATTTAAATTTTATTTATCGAGCATCTCGATAGATTGTCAAAAAATTATCGCTGTGTTTTGACGTCACTAATGTGCACTATTTTGCTTTGTGCGCACAATTACTTGACCTACTGTTTGGTGAATGGACCGACCTCAAACCTGACCCAGTTACCCACATTCTACAATATTTTTATTTTTTACTCACCTGACTTATTCATGTTTATTACTTATTACTTGTTGACTGTCCGTTAACTTTCGAAAGCTATGTTTGATTTATTGTTATTTTTTTGTTTGTTTTGTTTATACTTGAGCTTCGCTTCAATTTAGTTTATTCAATACTTTATATATAAAGATGAATAAGTAAAATACGCCTGCTAAGTTGGTTTTTTTTTTCTCTTTATTGCTTTATATAAACTTGTTTAGTTCTAGCTCTTTATGAACAGCAAAAAATTTAAATTTGGCCACAAAAAATAAATGTCAAAAGTATGCAAGCTAAACGCATACAAAACATGCGCAATACACACGCACACGTACACAAACACAGACACGCACGCAAGCGCAACGTGAGTAAAATTTTTGTTTTTGTTTTTGGCTTTTGGTTTTTTGTTGTTTGCAATCGCAGTGGGTAAAGTTTTTTTGTTTTCTGCTTTCTGTTCTTCTGGTTTTTTTGGAGCCCTCGAAAATTCACGATATTAAGCTTAGCACGATCGCAGCGCGAATGCGACACAGTAAATAAACTTTAAAACGTTTCAACTTTAAAGCAAAGGCAGCGACATTAGCAGCGGCAGCAACAACAAGAAATACCAACAATGCCACTCACTTGTAACAGCAACAACAACAACGACATTAAAAGAGCGCACAAGCTTTGAATGCGGCAACGGCGACGCTGCCGACGACGCCGACGTTGCCGGCTCTCTGTTATGCATAAACGCCCGCGCGCACACTCACACACACACATACAAGCTCATACGCAAGTACGCAAGCTATGTACATACGTGTGTGAGAGAGACCATTGCAAAAAAAGAGAGACGTACATATGTAGATGTTGTTGTTAAATGACCAGTGTTGCCATACAATTAATTTAAAATTAATTTCTATAAAACACAGCGATTGCAACGTCATGATTGCGACATTAACACTCAGCGCCAGATATATGCATACACTTATTTGAAATTGACTTGAGATATTTAAAGTACACAATTAAAAATACAAAAAACAATGGAAAAACCGGTAAGTGTTTGAAAATGGTTGAAAACAGGGATCACAAGTTATAATTATTTTAATCATTAAAATTAAATCAGTAAAATTTAAAATAATTATTAAATTTAAATTTTTATTTAAAATCATAAAAAACTTTTATTTTTAATTTTTAAAATAAAACTCAAATATGATGGCTGCGTGTACGAATACATTTTGCGCTGACTGTACCAAGACCAAGACCTCACAAGACCCCAAGTGCCCCCTATACATACATATGTAAAATTATTCACATGAATGCATGTGCGTACATATGTTTGAATAATACATGTACTAACTTGTAAAACATTTATGGTACATACTGTGCAATTGTTTACTATTTTATTCGTTTTTTGTGTATTTTACTATTTGGTTGCCATACGAAAATCATGAAATGAACTATTATCATCTGATCATTAAAGACATACGATTACCACCAACAGAGGATTTTTAGAGGTCTTTTTAGAAAGCTGGTGATTCACACACACATACATATATACATTTGCACATACATATATGTATGTATTTATGTATTTGATGGGTTTCCCCGACTATGAGATATCCGTTACTCAATTCAAATATACAGTTAGGCAAGTAATTAGTTTCTCCTTATCAATAAAAATAGTACATTTCTTTTTTACTCAACAAAATAGTTTGTATAAATGGATTTAATTAATCAGGTGTGCTCCAGAAATCTCTAGACATTTTGAATAGAAATATTTTTTCGAACAAATTTTTCAGCATTTTATTTAATTTAAAAGATATTCTAATTCAATTTAATAATTATTTAATTCTGTCAAATCTGTTTAAATTTTTTTAGACATTTTAAAGCAATGGTTCCTTCTTTTCTGAAACACCAACAATACCTTTTGGGTTGACTTTGGCGATTTGTGGAACACACCTGAAAGTATAAATTGTATTTATAAATTTTGTATTGCATAATTTTCGGCGCTCGCTTTGTTGAAAACTTAAAACAAGCCTGAATAGCGTTATGTTTCTGATTTGGATGCGATTAAGCCGAACCCTTAACCGATTTAAATTGGTAACCGTAACTGAAACCCTAACGGAAGCAACATTTTATTTTATTTTATACCTGAAAAGAAATTATACAAACCGTTATAACCGATTTAAGTATCCAGGTGTATTGCAGTTTGTTTTTTTTTGGATTTTTACACACATGACAACGAATACTGCATACCTTTAAGTTGACGAGTTACGGGTATGATAATGCCAAATAAACCTTACCTTTATAGTCAGAGGTAAACAACCCAAAACAACGCAGGTGATTAAATTCACAGCCCCCTAATCCGTAATACACGATGATTATGAACGATATATGCATTTATAATAGTCATGTAAATTTTTAGTTAGCTTAACTGAAACTATTATAATCCATTTGACATGTCGAAATAGTTCTTTGTATTATATTTACAATAAAACTAGAAAAAAACGATGAGAACAAAATTAAAAAAAAAAATTACATAGATCTTTTAGCACGATTTTTGTGTAGGACAACAACAGTCTAAAGCCGCGTTCATAATATAAATGTATATCTATATACATGTATATATCTGTAGTAGCACATGCAGTAAACACATATTACAATTTTATTGTATCGATTGGTTTTTCTTTTTTTTTTCTTTTTTTTCGAAATTCGATTTAAGTGAGTGTGTGTTTGTGTTCGGTGCGTCCCCAAATTATTTATCGTCCGTTATTTATCGATCTGCTCTTTATATTTACAATTCCCGATGATTTTGATAATCGCAATCGTGTAACTGTTATTGCTCTTCTTCTTCCTCTTGTGCTTCTTCTTCTGTTTGCTGCTGTTGTTATTGTTGTGGTACAATCTATTATGATAATCGGTAGAGCGCAGGTGATTGTTTGCAAGTGTATCGTTATCGAACTTCGGCTGTCAGTAAAAAAGAACCGAGTGTAAAATCACACGATTTCTGCGCTCCTCAAATTCCTGTATCATTTCATCGATATCATTATCGATATCGTTCGATTTTGCCATCTGTTAAAAAGAAAATGAGTATTAATTTAATGTTATTAAATTAAATCAAATAGTAGTATTGTAGTTACCAAATTAAGCATGTCAGTTATTAAAAATGCGCCCATCAATGCATCCTCCGCATTATCGACAACATCAACGTTCAAAACGTGAACAGGTCGATTATCAACAGAGTCCATCGATACCATGTGCATCACAACCAAATCGTAAACACGCTCCTCTACCGTTATAATTATATCAAATTGTTCTTTGGTTTCTTGAAAACGTTCCGGGCATTTTTTAATACGCCGATTACGGTCCAGCATATGCAGCAGTCCGTTTTGTGTGTAACTGCAGAGAAGTTAAAGAAGAGGAGAGCAGGATAAATGACAAATGATAAGCATAACCACAAATTGCAATCATGGTGCAAGCAATAACAAGGTCAAGTCGTCAAGACGTACAAACAGAACTGGTACCTTTTTTGATGGTACATTGAATCAGTTATATTCGAATTGATACATTTACACTTGTGACATAAACTGGTACTTTTTTTTGATTGGTTGAATAGATTGAATAAATTTTATTGAAATATGGTACATTTTTGTAGGCTTATCAAATTTGTATTTTATTACAATTTTTTGTAAATATAATAAAGTTACAAAAGTAACAGAAGATGCTAATTAGTTTTTAATGGTACATTGAATCAATTACATTAGAAATGGTAAATTTTTTGTAGGCTTGGCAAATTTGTACTTTATTTCAATGTTTTTTATATATAAAAAAGTTTTTATAAACAAGTTGAAAAAATTTACAAAAATATATACATTAACCTGTTTGAGTTTCTTGAACTTAATAATAAAAATATATATTGATATTATAAGCAAACTTAACAGATCCTTTGTATTTTGTACCACAAAGTGGGTACACTTTTACTCCAAATTTGGTATACACTATTTGTACAAAGTGGCAACCGTGAAAAGGAAGATGAAAACAAAACAAACACTCTTTGCACTCATCTAATTTCGTTGTTGCTCGCTCTCTGTCTAGCACACGTGCGACTCAATGCGGCAGGGCTGACGACATTACCTTATAATAAATTGAACCATGATTTGCCAGTCATCATCAACTCACTTACAATTCCTTGTCTTTGGATTCCAAGTCGCGGTAGATTTCCTCGTAGCTGGTGCCAAATTCGTAAACATTTGGCTTATCAAACGCTAATCCGGGCAATTTGACCCGTTCACCGGTGCCGTAGGAGCGCACGTTAAAGCCTTTTTTAGCGAGAAAATTATGCGCCTCCATGGAACGATTCATGTTCGATGAACAGACCACAGCGACGGACAATTTGCTCGGGTCAGTCATTATCTATTTGGCAGTGCAATTATTACGATAAACCAATCAAAAACTATGTGACTTAGGAATTTAGAGCAGAATGACAATGATGTTTGTGTGTGTTTGTGTGGCTGTATCGGCAGAGCTGTCAACTTGTTTTAGTAGTCAAACGGGCTGGCAGGCTTGGTTAGTGAATTTTAAGCTCGTTTTAGATTGTAATCAATTTCCAAAATGTATAAAATTTAGCAATTTCTATAATTTTTGCTATAAATTTTTGTTATAAATTTGATGTAGCATTCATAAAAAAATTTTTATTATTTTATTAAAATTTTATTTTATTATCGTTTACATTTTTTTTATCAAATGGCAGCCTTAGTTCTGGAAAAAGCTCCATTTCCATATTCCGGTCACAGTCTGCCTATAAAACCAAACCATAGGTGGCGCATTTATGTTGATAATAGAAAACATTGTGGCAACATTGGCATACATGTTTTGCCAGCTTTAACTGACTATTCAAATTCAGTGTTGTCAATACTCAACAATTGTTATTCGAAATTAATCTGGTAACGCTATAGCAAGAGTCTCAAACGTAACGTTTCAAATTCGCGTCGAAAACAACCGTTAAACGTGTGAAGCGGCAAATTAAAATAAAAGTAATTAAGAGAAATAAATTGACATTTATTTAACACAGTTGTCAGAGCTTGTGAAGTTTGTTTTTGTAAGCATTTCTCTGTATGTATGTGTGTGTGAGTGTGTTGGTATGCAAGGTGAAATACAGACAGAATGCTGTTATGTTGCAAGTTGCTGCAAACCAAAGTAGCCGATCGCCAGTTAATGCAAAAGAGCGCGCGGTGAACTCTTTCCTGTCTCCCTCTTCCCTTTGCCCAGAGATCCAGACGCGCGGCACTCGTGGAATGCGGCTTAGCAAGTTAAAGCTGTTTGTTGTTGTTGTCGCGGCTGCCGCTGTTCTTGCTGCTGTTGTTTGTTGTTGTAGCATACACGCGCAGTTTAACCTGCGCACACATGCACTTGCAGACTAATACAAATGCAGATGTGCAACATATACCAACGTTTTTACGACAGCTAAGCCTGATTTAACTCAAGTTTACTTACACATTTTCTTTAAGTGTGTTTTTATACGAGTAGTTGCCACTTAGTTGTATTATTTTATGCATATAAGCTGTTTTTAATATTCTAAAAATATAGACTATCTTCGCCTAATCACTTATTGCATTGAGTGCATTAAAAAAAAAGGTTTATATCTGGTCAGTGTTGCCATTTTGGCTATTTTATTGCTAGATTTAGCACGTTGTACATTTGCAACAGCTAGATAAATATTTGAAATGACTATTTAACTAGGAATCTAGAAATTTTAAGTCTGTTTTAAAAATTATTAATTTTTTTTAGAACTATTTATTTTTTTTTTTATTTTTAGCAGTTATTTTTTTTATACTTTTAGAAATTTTTTTTTATAGTTTTTATAAGTTTTTTCATAATATTTTGGCAATACTGCAGCTGGTTTTTGTTGCAACTTGCAATCGACTTAAGCTGTCGTATAAACGTTGGTATTAGACAGATGCCGATCAGTTTCAGGTTATTTGCTTGTTGCACAGTGGGACCCACATGCAATATCTATTTTTGAGCCTCTTTTTTAAGAGGTAATATTCCGCACACACACTTACATATGTAGGCATGCATGTTTTAACCGCTTCTCTGTTTGTTATTTTAGCGTCGGTGTCTCTCGCTCTCGCTCGCTATCACACACACACACACAGAGAGAGAGAGAGAGAGAGAGACACACACACACATTCCCCTGTTAACTGGTTATGCGAATCGCCTGCGGCTAGAATCAACGGACTCTTCTTGGGCTGTAAACCAAACTGACCGCAACGGCGACTGTGAGATAGTCAGTCGTTGTTTGTCGTTGTCATTCGATCGCTCGTCGTTGTCGTCCACTTGTCGCGCACTTTTCGCTTCGCTCCAATCTATAAAAATAACCAAGTGCACATCACTATCATCTAGTGCTCATCGCTTATTCCATATCGCCATCTCCCCATATCGCTCTCCCGCTCGCACTCTGCTCGCTCTGCATTTGTTTGCGCGTTTGTTTTGCTTTGGCGTCCAATTGCAATCCGCAATTCGCAATCCACCATCCACAAGACGCGATGCCGCTGCGTTGAATAATCTCCACAAACTCGCTGCGTTTTAAAACTGCACATTAAAAATATTCTCAATTATTTATTGCATTTATTTAAATGCAAATGTCACATTAAGCAGGTAAATTTCTATTAAATTTTTTTTTTTTTTTTTATTGCCATCTTGCCAAATTGCACTTCAAATATCAGTGTACGTCTTCTACAGTGCTTAACATGTGTATGTGTACGTGAAGTAATCAACAAATTGCTGGCCTTTTAATTTAAACGCAATTGAACTTTAAAACACCCATTGTTTATTTTTTTTTTTTATTATTTATGTTATAATTATTTAGTATTTTAAAAAATACCCTGTGCTGTGTTTTATTTAGTGTTTTTGCATATGCACTGCTTGCGAGTAGTGCTTCATCCCCTATGAATGCTGTATTTCGAACGTAAGTGGAGTTTATCGAAGCTGTTTGCTAATTAAACTTAAATACCCGCTAGTGCGCTGACTTACAGGGTGTAAGTTACCAATAAAAATATAACGAAAATTTGACGGCTCAGCGTAAAAGCTTACAATTGTGATTTCCAATTAAATGGGCCAAGGACCAACATATCGAATTATTTGAAAAGAAAAAAAAAAACAACTGCAAAACTTTCTCAGAATTTGCTTGCAACGTGCAACTTGCAACATGTGGAACGTGCAACTCGTGGGAACTTGCAACTTCAAGTTAATTGTGGCTACTTTTCTAACGTTCAACTTTCAACTGAGCCATTAAATTAAAGCCATTTCCTAACGGTCATCAAAATACAGAATGTTCAAAAAGTGATTTGAACAAAGAAAAAAAAGTCGAGCGTACTCGACAGTAGAATACCCTGTGTTAAACTTGATTAGTACATATTTCATAACTTTGTTAAATATTAACCGATTTTTAAGCGGAATGCCACTTTGATCATGGTTTGGCCTCTAAATTCATTCTACATTCAAAATTAATTAATTTTGTAAAAAAAATTATTTTCCTCAAAATCTTTGGTTCGATGCTAAGGGTCCCCCCTTTGATATTTTGAAAATTTTAAATTTTGAATCTCAAGATTTGACATTTAATCAACTCCTTATATCGTAATTAGTATAAATAAACACTTTAAACTTGATTCTGAGAACTTTTATTTTCTTGTAAAAAATCATGTGAAATTGAACAAAAATGTTGACTTGTAAAGTGGATGGATCCATAGTCTGACCAACTTCGAACTCTCATAACTTTGTTAAAACTGAACCGATTTTCGAATGGAATGTCATTTTGATAATGGCTTGGCCTCTAAATTCATTCTACATTTAAAATTTATTAATTTTGTAAAAAAAATTATTTTTCTCAAAATCGTTGGTTCGATGCTAAGGGTCCCCCCTTTGATATTTTGAAAATTTTGAATTTTGAATCTCAAGTTTTGACATTTAATCAACTCCATATATCCTAATTAGTATAAATAAACACTTTAAACTTGATTCTGAGAACTTTTATTTTCTTGTAAAAAATCATGTGAAATTGAACAAAAATTTTGACTTGTAAAGTGGATGGATCCTAAGTCTGAACAAGTTCGAACTCTCATAATTTTGTCAAAACTGAACCGATTTTCGAATCAAATGTAATTTTGATAATGGTTTGACCTCTAAATTCATTCTACATTCAAAATTAATTAATTTTGTAAAAAAAATTATTTTCCTCAAAATCTTTGGTTCGATGCTAAGGGTCCCCCCTTTGATATTTTGAAAATTTTAAATTTTGAATCTCAAGTTTTCACTCTTAATCAACTCCTTATATCGTAATTAGTATAAAACGGCCTTTTTTTTTTACGTTTAAAGCAAATTAATTTTATAAAAAAAAATCAAGATATGGGTTTAGATTTTAATAGCAGATGTAGATTGGGAAAGAGAAAATACTACTGTTAAAGAACTACAAACTGTAATAAAGGACTAAAATGTATTGGAACGTCTTGAGAAAAAATTGAACTTTTTTTGAGTTCGGAAACGTAAAGGCAACCCTCGATATTTCAAACGGAAATTGAGCTTTAGAAAACTATCGATTGTTGTCCAACACTTAAGATTTTAAATATATCATGTTGGACTAAAGAAAGAATTATTCTCTTTTAAGATGGCAATGGATTTAAATAAGCGAACGAATCCATTAACAATAAATTTCAGTGAAACTGATGATAAGGAGCTGATTCTTTCATTTTTCAATCATCAAAACTTGAAGCTCATCTTTGAGTATATCAAATCTATATTCAACATATTTTTTTACCGTGAATTTCAATTGTATCCTTTGAAACAAATAAATTAATATAATAATTTAATTTAAAGCATTATAATAAAAACGCTATGCTATGGTATATTTCATAATTTGCTTATATATGTCTTCGAATTTCATATATATTAATAAATGTTATTTTTATAATAAGTTAATTTTAATTTGATACCTTAAAAAGAGAAAAAAAAGATTAATATTTGATTTTATTGTTTTGCAAATATCTTAAATAACTTGCAATTTAAATTTCGCAAAAATCCGTCTTATTGTACGATAAAATTGACTCAGCTATATTGTGTGAAAATTTCAGTAAGTCAGTCAGGACAAAAAGTTTGATATGTATAAAAGATTTTTCAAAATATTTTTGTATATTTGTTGTCAAGTCACTTACCTGACATACTATATTATTAATTTAATTGCAGTTGCAACGCGGCTTTCATTATGTGAACTTTTCATGGACTTTTTAGCAGACTTTGTCAGAGGAAGAGGAGAAGGAAGAGAACAACAAATTTGAGTTAGGGGAAAAAAGGCGGCAAGAAAGACAGGAAGGAAATGCTGAAACACGCTTCAAATGCGAGCAGTGCAACAACAATTGCTGCTGTTGTGCCTGTCAATGGACAACAACAACAACAACAGCTGCTGCGTACTTGCAACAACAACAACAACAACAGTAGCAGCAGCAGCAGCAACAACAACAGCAGCAGCAGCAGTAGCAACAACAACAACAACAATTGTAACCCACCCTCAACAGCAACAACAGCAACAGTGGCAACAACCCCCGTGGCAATAGCAGCAGCAGCGCCAGTTGTTGTTGTTGCAACAACGTCGACGTCGGCGTCAGCGTCAGCGGGTGCGTCACCAACACCTGCTGCTGTTGCAACAACCGCACGCAACATTCACCTGCGACCGCCGCAACCGTTAAACATTTCCTCATTAATTGCTGCAACAGCAACAGCAACAAATGCAACAACAGCAGCAACGGTAACTCATACCAACTCCGAATATTTTTTAATTTTTAATTTTCCTTATTATGTATAATATTCCCAATTTTGGTCTGTCCTAATTTTTAACTTCCCAATATTATTTCCTAATTTCCCCTATTACCATTTCCAATTTAAATGCCTCCTAGTTTTGTGTTCCTAATTTTTACTTGCAAATTTTCGTATTCTGAGTAATTATTTTCGACTTTTGTATAGGGAATTTCTTAGTATAATATTCCCAATTTGTCCTAATTTTTTGCTTGCCAATATTATTTCCCAATTTCCAATATTATTTCCTAATTATCCCCATAACCATTTCCAATTTAAATGCTATCTAGTTTAATATTCCTAATTTTTATTTGCTAATTTTCATATTCTGAGTAATTATTTTCGACTTTCGTATAGGGAATCGCAGCAAGTCGAGCAGCGTCAACAGCAACAACATTACTCAACATTGCCACGACCCCTATTAAACCCCTGACACCACTGACGCCCAATGGCAACAGCAACAGCAACAACAACAACAACAACAGTTTGCATCATCACACCTACACCAATCAACATATGCTCGCCAGCAGCAGCAACCAACACCAACAGCAACACCAACAGCAACACCAACAGCAACAGCAGCAACATCATCAACTCTTCAACAACAGCAATCATCATCAGCAACATCTTCATCATAATATCAACAACAACAATAACAATAATGTCAACAATTACAGTCATTGTAACAATTTAAATTTGAACGGCAACTCAATGTTGCAGGCGAGTGTAAAACACACTAGTAAACATGGACCAGGACCACGTGAAGTCCTCACGAGTTTAGGATTACTCTGCCTCGGTGAGCTCTAGTGATTTATAAGCAATTTTTAGTGATATTATCCTTAAAGAATCCGCGACAAAATTGGGAAACAAGAAATTGGCATTATTGAAAATTAGGAAACCAAAAAAAAAAGGGAAAAATTAAAGCAGGAAAAAATAATTGATAGGTAAAAAATCTAGAAAATTATTTCTATTTAGCCATTTTGTAAAACAAAGTTGTTAATTGGAAAACATAAATTGGGAAGACAAAAATTAGGAAAAGTGAAAAGTTTTTTGGTTTTTTTTTTCAATTTAATATTATTATTGTCTTGATTGGAACATTTGATTATTAATATCATATATCTTAAAATTTCGGTAACATTTAAACAAAATAATAATATTCATTCTATATTCGTATATATAAAACTCTTTGTCCTGACTAACTGATCATTTTGTAGCCCACACTGTAAGGCCTAGAAGGCTGAAATTTTCACACAACATAGCTGAGACAAATTCGTTTAATTTTTGGGAATTTATTTTATTTTTTATTATTATATTTATTATTAAAATAAATTAATTTAATTTATTCATTGCGAAACTTGATTAATAATAGTTTGTTTCTTGGAATTTGCAGTGTTATTTGTATAAATAAAACTCTTTGACCCGACTCACTTACTGGACTGACTGAACATTGCACAGCCAAAGACCTAGAAGGCTACAATTTTTACACAATCTGGCTGAGACAAGTTCATTAAATATTAGGAAATTATATTATTTTATATTTTTATATATTTTTATGTAATTTATGTATTTTCTGGATTATAACAAATTAAATTTCTTGGTATTTTCAGTATCACTGTTGCTGGCGCTATTGTCGCTGATCTTCCTGCTGAAGATCTCGCCGAATAGTCGCGAGGATGCGCTGACCAGGAGCATATCCAGTGAGGATTTCAACATTGTCTACGATGTGACATTGGCACTGTGTGCATTGTCGCTGTCATTGAATTTATGTTGTCTGTTGGTTTGCGCCATACAATTTCTGTTTGCTGTCAAGTTGTTGAGATCCCCGATGTTCGATGGCCGTGATAATAAGTATTTGGAAAAGTCGAGTGCAAGTCGAACTTGTGCTGTGAGTGGATTCTTTATCTCAATACCCGTATTTCTCACCGGCATTATACTCTACACATTTAATCATTTCCATTCGACGCCAGCGATTATAACGAGTGTTTTAATTGGCATTGGAATTGTATTTTGTGGTGGTGCCATGGTGCATAATGTCTTTGTCTGGCAGAAGGAGAAAACAATTAGTTATCGCAGTCCACCAAATATGTCCTTGCTACTGCCACCTGTACCACTTCCGGTTCCGGTTCCGATTCACAGTCAAGCCCAGAATCATTCCATTTATTCGCTACATCATCATCATCATCCCACATCTTTAACTCCAGTTTCACCAAATCATTCACATGGCAGTTTTAATCCTTTACTTAGCAATAATAATAATAATATCATCAATTCACCATTTTTGGTCTGTCGACCGGCAACTGCCACGCCTCCAACGCCCAAACAATCTATTCCCCTGCCTATTACCATTGCCAATTCCAATTCCAATCTATTGGTTAATTCCCTGGCCAATGGCAGCTGTTTAATGGGACGCGAGACAAGTGGTTCCATTAGTCCGGGGATTCCCCCCACGCTGGACATGAGCAACATTACAAATATTTCACTACACGAATTATCCACGCTGGTTTAGTTCCCAAACGCAGTTCCAGTTCCAGTTCTCCACCCAAATTAGATATATTACCTATTCATTAATTAGTTGTTAATTAAAAAAAAACTTTAGTTTATAAACAAAACAACCACCGTAAAAGTCCTGAATGTCCTGCTTGCCGTTTACAATGTTTGAAAATGTTGTAGATTTGGGTGTAACGATTCCTTTTCGCAAAATATGGTAACCCTAATTTGTAGTCTCAGCGAGAAACCATAGTTGGACAAATTTTGTGTTTTTATCAGGGACGGTAAAAAATAATAATTTTGTTATTTTTTTCTCAAGGAAAAATTATTCGTGAAAAACAGTTTTTTTATTTTAATTCTATTAATTTTACTTACAAAATAATGATTATTTTTATTTATTATAAAATTTCGAAAGTCCTTATCCTAACAAGAGCCTTGATGCCAATAATCTAATAAGAAGCTAAAAACTTAAAAAAATATAAATTTTTCAACTCAACTTAGAATTGATTTTAGAACTATGTGAAAATAATTTAAAATTGACCGTAGATTTCAAATTTGGGTTACCATTTCTCAATTTTTTTTGGGTCCATCAAAATCGATGCACCCTATTGTATATATTTGTATATAAACTCTTGCCTTATACATAATAAATCTAAATTTATATTTAAATTTAAATTTTTGGATTCCCAAGCGATAATTAAAGCATAACTTTGTTATCGATATAGTTGGCTGCATTTAATAACTAGCTGGCAACGCGGTTTTCCGCTGACATTGCCAGAATTTATTTATTTGAATAAAACGAGTTAATTTTGTATGTAAATAATATATTTATTCATCTATATTTATTATATACTTTATTTTGTAAAGCAAACTCAATTGTATATTTATCTATAGATAACGCACAACTTTGTTATCGATCGGTCATTTAATTAATTAACTGGCAACACCAAATTTTAAAGCAATTAATTAGTTGACATTGCCAAATCAACTAAATTTTATTAATTTTAATAAATCGAGTTACAAAATTTTATGTGAATGACAAAAAAAAAACAATGTAACAATATTTGTCAGTTTGAAATCGATAAACATCGACGCTGATTGATATAACGATAATTGTGCACATCATCAACTCTGAAAATTATAATTCGCATTTTCTTCCAATGAATTCGTATTTGTTTGTGCTTTATTTTTTTTTTTTGAAGTTGTTTCTTGTTTCATGTACAATTTCATTTAAAAGTGAACAGAACATAAAGCCGCATTTTTAATTAGGCTTTCAATATAAATTTAGATATATCTATATATATATATATAATGCAACAGTGCAGGTGAATTATTTACTCCTTCTTATTCCGACCACGTTTCTTTGGAGGCACATTCGCTTCATTCACTGCAAGAAATGTAAAGAGAATTAATTGGATTTTATAATAATTAGAGCTATCGAGATATCGATACTAAAAAATATTGCTAAAAACTGTATAATCGCAGAAAAAAGAAAAAACAAAAATATGTCTATGAATATAAAACGGTAGCAATCGAAAATCTGAAAATTAAACTTAGGAAAACAAAACAATTCAAATTGTGAAGAAAATTATTGGAAAGATCACATGATTTTCAAACAAATATTTTTGATTTCTTTTTAAAGTAACGGGTATAATTATCGAGTTAAAGTACAAAAATCGAGTCGTCGTTGCTTACATCACTAGTTTCAACTAATCGTTAGCAATCGTTATCGATAGTTTGCCAGTTGCAGGAGTTTAAAATAATTGGAATATTGGGCTTACCATGTGCAGTGTTATCAGCAGGAACAGGAACGGAAACGGGAGCAGCTGATGTTCCAGATGTCTGTTCCTGATCCACCAGCTGACTGCTGCGTCTGCTGCGCAACACTCGCCCACTTCCAGTTCCAGTTCCAATTCCGATTGTTTCTGTTGTTGTCGTTGTCGTCGGCGTTGTGCCTGCTGTCAGTGGCGGAGTGGGCGTGGCACGTGCGGTGGCAGTGGGAGTCACTGCATCCACGGAGTCTCTGCTAATCCGACCGCGTTTGCGTCCCGTTGGCGGTTTACCAACACTGCCAACCACAACAGGATTAGGAACACTAACAACAGGCGGTTCACTCAGACAACGCGAGGAGCGACGACGCGGACGCGTTAAGGATTCCAATTGCTCCTGATCTTGTTCCCGTTCCTGATCCGGAGTTGACGTCACTACTTGACTCAACCGGGCGCGATATCTGGTGCTGCGTGGCATTGCCTCCAATGTCTCCACATTCTCCAGTATCGCTTCCAGTGGCTTTGGGAGCAGCTTCTGTCGCCGCTTGGGCGTGGACACCGGCACCGTGGACAAGGACATGGATATGGCGGGCATGGAACCCGCTCGCAGCTTACGCTTCAACATGGACACCTGCTCCTCCTCCTGCTCCTCCTCCTCCGCCTCCTTTGTCGCCTGTTCATCCTTCGCCTGCTCCTCCAAGGAATCCTGCCTGGCATCCCGACTGCGCAGTCGATACCTGGGCTGGGATGTGGGCGTGGTCGCCTCTGGTGTGCCCAATTCCTCGCTGTTGCTGCTGCGCAAACGACGACGACGTGGCGGATTTGAGGGCAGGGTCGGAGTGCTCCGATTGGAGCTGGGACTTGGTCTTTGGTCATCGCTGCGTAGGCGGATGCGACGTGGCGGCGGCGGGGAAGCACTGGATGCACTGCGTCGTTGGCGTAGCTGGCGGGGCACAGGATTGGACTGCTCCTCCTCCTCCTGATTCCTTTCCTCCTCCTGCTTCAGCTTCCTATCCAGCTCCTTCCGCTCCTGCTCCTTCAGAATCTCCTTCATCTTCTCTAGTTCCTCTTTTCGCTCCTCCTTCTTCATCTCCTCGTCCTCCCACTTCTTCTCCTCCTGCTCCTTCCGCTTCTCCCCCTCCTCCTCCTCCTTCCTCTCCTGCTCCTCCTGCTTTTCCTCCTCCCTTCTCTCCTCCTCTCCTTCAGACACCTCCAATCTTAGGCTGTGCTGCGATTCCACATCGGAATCCAGCTCCACCGTTGCCGGCTCTATGATCTCCAGATCGGAATCCACTGCATCCACTTGCATATGCTCCTCCTCCTCCTGCTCCCGCACTCCTCTCTCTTCTCTGTCATCATCTCCAGCTGGTGGAGCAACTGCAGCATCATCGCTGCTATCCAGATTAATGGTATATGTCAACACCGAATCACTCTCCGCCACTGTGGCCGCCAAGGAGCCACCAGCGGGCAACTCCTCCCGCTCCTGCCCAGCCCCCACAGCCGCCTGCTCCTCCCCAGCTCCTCCACTGGGCTTAAAGGCAAACAATTCCAGGCTGCTGCCGGCTGTCAAGGCTTCGGGACGTGCCACATAGCCACGCACCTCGGTGCCATCCAAGGCAATCACACAATCATCCTCATCCTCATCCCCCACCTCGTCCTCATCCTCCAGGGAACCCTTGGTGGTGTCCAAATCATCAACCGTCTCCAAGCTGTTGGCACGATACAAGCCACGTGCAGCTCCAGCGCCGGTTCCAGGTCCTGTTCCCACTCCATGACCATGTGCTCCTCCATTTCCAGCACGTGGACTTGAATTGGAGTTCTGGGAAACATTCGTATCGCTGGGCAGATAGGAGTTGGGCGTATGGGAGGTGGGTGAATGTGAGGTCGTGATGGAATTCGTGGATTCCACCACAATGGAGTAAACGGGCGGTTCTGGACGGGATCGGGTCAAATCGGTGGATGACATGTCGCTTAATTCGCTGCTGATGCTGTAACTGGGCGAATTGCGTTGATAGTCCATTGCGGTGGAGGCGGGCTCATCCTCCTCCTCCTCCTCCTCCTGCTCATCCATGCTGATGGAGGAGGATTCCGGCTGCTCCTGCTGCGGGTCTCTCTGCTCCGCCGTCTCCTCTAGCTGCTCCTCCATCTGTTCCGCCTGCTCCTCCTCCTGTTCCTCCTGCTCCGCCTGTTCCTTCTGCTCCTGCGCCGTCACATCCCAGGTGGACATGCCCAGCGTTGTGTCCAGCATCTGGCGCGTCTGTGGCACAAAGTTAGCTAAATTGGAGGACATCATGGGCCAGGCAGAAGTCATCACCAGGCTAGGATCGGGATCAAGCTCCAAATCACCACAAATTGTGGTGCGCTCTGAGATCTTCACATGCGCTGTGGTTGTCGAGGTCATCAAGGAGCTGGAACTGGAGCTGACAGTGGAACTGGATCCGGAGTTGGAACTGGAGTTGGAGTTTGATTGGGAACTGGTACTGGCCATGTTTTGAGGCACTGGGAATTCGCACATCTTGGATGAGCTAATGGGTGGCACAAACAGGGCGGAGGAGCACGTGTTGGCCACTTGAATGCTGGTGGATTGATAGCTGCCAAATCCACTGGATTCCTCCTGCTCCGAATGCTGCTCCGGTTGCTGTTCCGAATGCTCTTGACTGCGCGACTGGAAGAGTGAGCTGCGTGGCTGTGGACCCGTTGGTGGTGCCATCAGACGTTCCTGCTCCCTTTTCAAGTGTTCCTGCTCCCGTTTCCTCTCTTCCCGCTCCTGCTCCTGCTCCTCCCTCTTCCTTTCCATTTCTAGCTGCTCCTTTCTCTCCTGCTCCCTGTCCAGCTCCACCTGCTGCATTAGCGCCAAGGATACATTGGCTGAGGCCAGCGGCGATAGATATTCCGACTCCGACTCGGTTTCCGATTGCGAATCCTCCGAGATTTGGGCACTTGCCGCTGGCTGCTCGAATTCCATAAATATCTCATCCGTTTCCTCCTCTTCCTCATCTAGCTCCATGGAGTCCACCTGCTGCTCCTTCAGCTCCTGCCTTGTCTCCCACATCCGCTTCTCTTCCCTCTGCTCTTGCTCGTGTTCCCGCTCCAGCTGCTCCTTCTCCCGCTCCACTCGCTCCTCCATCTTCTCCAGCGGTATTGGCGGCATAAATCGAAAACTCTTGCGCTGCTGCAGCTTCTCCGGCTCCACGCTAGCAGGCGGTGGACGCTTCAATATAACTGGAGGACGCACAGGCTCCACTCGCCCACTGTGATTGGAAGTCCGCCTAAATTCTAGATAAGCTGGTGGGATTAACAATGCTTGCACTTGTTTTTCATCGTGTAGCTTCAGTTCCTGATCCCGCTCCTGCTGTGCCAGGCGTAAGGAACGCTTAATGAGTCCAGTTACCTACAAAATGTTATTGATAACCAATGACATCGATACAAAACAAAGAAATATAAGTAAATTAATAAGAATTGTTTTATTAATATTTTAAAATTGTTATCGATAACCAATGACATCGATAACCGATGATATCAATGACAAAGATATTTAAGAAATAATTGGAGTGTTCTTTTTAATTTTATTTTTACAAGTTAGCATCAAAGCAATATCGATAACTATTACGATATTTGATATTTTCGCCCAGATGACAATATCAAATTAGTTGAATTTGAAACTCACCTGTTCACCAATTTGATCGCCCAGGAGACGACGACGCTTCGCCGCCTGCATAGATTGAAGCTCCTCCGGCTCCGCAGGACGCTTCTCCACCAGAAGACAGGGAGTGGGACGCACCAGACGACGTTGTGGCTGTAGGGGATTGATCCTCGCCTGTGCGGCATTCCTCAGGAAGGGCATATTCTGGCTGCTCAGGGCAGACGGTTCGTTCACATAACGAGTCGCCCAATGGGCACTCAAAGCGGAGCTCTGGAAGATGCCTCCCAGCTGCCCTGTGGCATTCTGTTTGGCCAGCTGACAGCTAAAGGGTTCGGGATGCCAATTTCTTAACTGATCGCCATGCAATTTGTCCCGGATGCGGAAATATGTGCCCGCTATGGATTGGGTAACCGGTGCCATTGTGCTCCGATAGGCAGAGAGCAATGTGTTGGATTCCTCATCCAGATTGGAGGTGGATGCCACCTCATCCATAAAGGACACTGCCTCAATGTACTTGCAACGCTTTAGCAGCAGAATCAGCTGCACTGCGTCCGTCTGACGGGTCTGACACTTGCGTAACAATCGATAAACCAACTGCTCCTCATTCTCCCTCAAGCAGAGACTGCCGAGCACCTGTAAATGGAGTTTCAAATCGAAATGTAAACCTTGAGTTATCGACATATCGGTACAAATATCGAGTTTTCCTAAAACACTTTTGAAAAATCGATTTAACATATCGAGTTGTCGATATTTCGATAAATAATATATCGGTATATCGATTTATTTTTAGCACACACTAACCTGAAACATCCCGTTGCGTATGCAGTGCTCAAAGAAATACTCCAGCAAGGGACGTCCCATCTCATCTTCGTTCAAACGGGCGTGATGAAAGGCCTCCGGTATATTTTGATTAGCCAACAGCACCCGTAACTCCAGTTGCGCGGATATCGGTCCAGGTGGCAGGTCCATCACTTGCATTGCCTCCTTCACGGCGCCCTGGGAGAGGAGCACGTCCAGCAGCAGCTTCGTCTGCCAATCCGTATAATTGTTGCTCTCACTCCGACATTTATACAACTCCTCCACTGATTGCTATAAGAATTAACAAGTATTGAAATAAATTCAACTGTGTCATAATTTCAGCATTCTAGGTCTTATGGTTGGACTGTGCAATGATCAGTGAGTCAGAGTCAAATAGCTGCAATAGAGACGCTCAGTCGAAAATTAAGTCTTAGTATGAAAAACTTCTTTGTTTTTTGAGATGTCTTAATCAAACTGATAGAATATGCATTTAACTTGGTTTTGTCCATCCTGGCCGAAGTTCGTGAAAATCGGACCAATATATCATATAGCTGTCATAGGACAAATCGGTCAAAAATCAACTTTTAGTATGAAAAAGTTTTTGGTTTTTTGAGATATCCTAACTTAACTTATAGCATATGCATCTGGGCTAGTATTATACATCCTGACCAAATTTGATTAAAATCGGTTTACTATATCATATAGCTGCGATAGAGACGCTTAATCGAAAATTAAGTCTTAGTATGAAAAACTTTTTTGTTTTTTGAGATATCTTAATCAAACTGATAGAATATGCATTTAAATTGGTTTTGTCCATCCTGGCCGAAGTTCGTGAAAATCGGTCCAATATATCATATAGCTGTCATAGGACAAATCGGTAAAAAATCAACTTTTAGTATGAAAAAGTTTTTGGTTTTTTGAGATATCCTAACGTAACTTATAGAATATGCATCTGGGCGAGTGTTATACATCCTGACCAGTTTTCTCCTAATACTAATGTAATTAAATTTCCTAGATTTTTGGCTTTACTTAGCTTGAAACTTTGCTAGTACCCAGTGAAATTAAGAGTTTCGCTATTGAATTCGTTAGGGAGTCGACCTTACCGTGAGTTGTCCGCGATCCAGGAGCCAAAAGGAACGCACTGATCGAACCAACGACGCCGCAATGTCAAAGGCAACAACAAACTTGTGAAAGAGTTGTTTGTGTTGCCTCCTGGAGTCCAGTTCATCCCAATCCAGCAGTAGATAGAGCAGGAGCTCATGCTTATGTCTTAGTTTGGATTCCTGGAGCAACAACAGATGCATCAAGGTGTGCAAGGACTCGGGCGGATAGAGATTGCACTGATCCTGGATGCGGAATCCACTAAAATGCAGCAGCTCATCGATGTAGACTTTTTGCTGGAGCTTGCGACGTTCCTGGTAATCGCGTCGCATCAATTTCAGAGGCGGCACACCCGCCTCCAGCACCTCATATCCCTCGGGCAGTATTTCCTGCTCGATCATCCAAAAGATGACACGATGATATTCATAGAGCACGGATAAAGTTTGTTCCGTCGACTGCAGATTCTCGAGCAGATCGGCATTTAAACGTGACCTGCCCAGCTGGGTAATGAGCAACTGCAGCTGCTGTAATCTCAACAGCTGTGCATTCAACACCTGGAACTCCTCACGCTCCCGCTCATCCAGCGAATATCCGCCGTACTCAAAGATCCCGTGGCAAAGTTCCGCACAACGCTCCTTAATCTGTCCAGCCCGCTTCACAATCCAATTGGTCAGTATGGACAGGGATAACTTTGTCGTGCTCAACATGTTGCACATGAAGCTGCCGTCCAAACAATTCTGCACACAACTGTTGAGCAATCCAATCCGATT
This sequence comes from Drosophila innubila, assembly GCF_004354385.1. Lineage (NCBI taxonomy): Eukaryota > Metazoa > Arthropoda > Insecta > Diptera > Drosophilidae > Drosophila > Drosophila innubila. The sequence continues at coordinate 704,428 of NC_047626.1, forward strand.
GTGCTCCAAGGCCACCGATAGGATCAATTCATACATGGCACGCTACAAAACAAACCAGAGAAACGATCATTATCAATTATAAATATCAATAAGAATTTAAAAAAATTAAATAATTATATAAAAATCTTTGTCCTGACTCACTGGCTCACTCACTGATCATTCCACAGCCCAAACCATAAGACCAAGGAGACACAACATAGCTGAGTTCTCACATTGAGAAAATTGCTAGATACAAAATCGAGCTTAATTATAGTTTTGATTTAGCAATGACAGCAAAAAAAAAAAAACAGATTTGAAATAAAAGATTTTTATTTTTGAAATATCAAGTAGAATTAAAAAATAAAATATCTTATTATTTTAAAAATATTAATTAATATAATTAAGTAAATGAGTTTTAATCAAAATTAATACACAACGCTTATTTTTTGAACTGAATATGTAAGTCCTGGAAAATATCAATATTTATTTAAAAATCAAACTAGATTTTCACAGTAAAAATTAGGAAATGTTAATGGGAAATAATAATAAAAATAAAGAATTTCTGTCTTCTCAATTGTCTTTTACTAATTTTTGTCTTTCCAATTGTTTATTCCTAATTTTTATTTTCCAATCACACTATCATTAATTTTGGACTTTCCTTATTATTGTCTTCCAAATTTTGTTTTTCTTACTTTTCTACTCTGTATATTTTGCTTAGTTGAATTTCCTAAGTTATTATGATTCCATTTTTTTTTTTTTGCTATATATTGGAAACCTACAATTTTTTCTTAGTTTTGGAAATTCTTTTAAAAGTATTCGGAATTCGTATGAGGCACTTAAATAATTAGTACGTACCTTCGAGAATTTGGCATTGACGTTGTGCTCACAAAACTGCGGCATTAGACGCAGATACATGATCTCCTCCTGGTAAGGCTCCGGATTAAGGAACAGACTCGCCCGCTGGCTGCACATGGCGCCCAGAAATCGACGTTGTATTCCAACGTGTGCATAACGACGACAACCACTGGGAGTCAGCAAGGAGCACTCTAAAAAGAACAGAGAAAACAGAGAAAGTTGAACAGTTTATCAGTAATCACAATCAATAATTATTTTCATACTTTTTTCCAATTAAAAATATTAATGCAAGAAAAAGAATATAATCATAATGATCGTTTCAAAATTGATTTTAATATTATTGATTTTTGTGGATTTTCATCGAAGACAATGATTATTTATGTATAAGTTTATAATATTGTGACAGTAATCATTTTATTTAAGTGAAAAACAAATAAATATCATATATAATCATCATTAATGGACTTTTACCAGATACTCTTATAGACGAAACTCAGATGAATTACAAAATCAAGCAAAGTGGATCGAAAATTATTGCTCAAAAATCATTTTTATTCACTTCGCGATGAATCAAGTAAATTAAATCAAAGATAATGACTAATTTTTAATAGGTTTTGGTTTCTTTTTATAAGATTATGCAATAATATTAGGAAAAATTATGATTATACTATATGTGATTTATATTTATTTTTACTTAAATAAATTGATTAGGCAGATTTTTATAAAATTATGAACTTTGATCCCGAATTTGACCCCCTTGGAATTCTAATTTCGCAAAACGTCTAAAATTGTCTTAGCTATGTTGTGTAAAAAATGCAGCCTTCTAGGTCTTATGGTTTGGGCTGCGCAATGATCAGTGAGAGTGTCAGGACAAAGAGTTATATATAAATAGATTCAAAGATAGTCATAATCAATTATGCAAATTTTAAAGAATCATACAATATGTAATATGTAAAGATAGAATTTATAATGATTACGGTTTCTGGAATTTATTTATGATGATTTCCTTTTATATTGTCCAGCATGATGACTTACCAAATGACAGGGAATTGGGATAAAAGTGTTCATCGTAACGCTGCTGGCTGACAAAGTGCAAAACGGTGCTTGGATCGATCTGTAGAGCAAGTCCAGTGTGACCGTGTCCACTGAGAATATAACCACACAGATAATTGGGTTTTGTCTGTGGCGGATGACAGACGGGCAACTCATCCTTGTACCACTGATTGATGTCAATCAGTATGAACTTGTTCTTGTTATCCTTATGCGAATGCCAACTGATGGCGGTCAACAAGGTGCCATTGTCACCCACAAATGGAAATGTGGACACCGTATTGCAGTTCATCACAGTGCACGCAGATGCGGATTCATCATCATCATCTTCATCATTGAGCAGGAGACGCACACGTGTCGCCGATGCCTGAAAGTCGCGAAACTGAAAGCCGTCTTTAGTGTCCTCCATTTCCACAGATCTCTTGTAGTTTATCACATGCAGCGAAGTCATTAAACGTTTTGGCCGATTGTAAACGGCGCAGATATAAAAACACGGCTTCGGATCATCCGGTGGCACAATATAACAAAGACGCTCCACAGCAGCCGGGGGTTCGTCTCCAGGTAAATTTAGAACCGTCACCAGCGTATTATTATTGAGATTGTAAATACAAATACGACCATCTTGTAAACCGGCTGCGAAACCCGTAATAAACTCTATAGGCAGTAGACTACAGATCGGTGAATGCACGGTTATATGCATATCTATCTGAAGACACAGATGCACATCATTCAGCTGGCATTCCTTTAAAGTGGACTTCATGCTCCTCCAGTCCAATTCACTCCAATTTTGCGATTTTACGCTCGCACGCAGAAATTCCTTATCCGGACATTGGATATTCCGGCTGCGATTGCTCACCACTTGCCGGGCATTCAAATCCAGCAGATGCACCTCACCGGATTCAGTGCCCACAGCCAGACAACCATCGAAATCGTGCATCCAAGTCGTTAAATTGGAGCTAAAGAACTTCAAAGTGCTTGCAATGATGCCAACCGACTGTAGATCAATATAACGCAACAATTGACTACAGGTCGGGGTATAGATGATCAAATCCGATCGGGATTTCGAACTGGAGCCCATTATTGGACCCATTTGCAGGCAGACGGCGAGCAGAACACGTCCATCACCTACAAGAAAATAATTAATTCGAATTATAAGTGTCCATAAAAACAAATTAAACATTACATTAAAACATAGGATTTTAACATTTTTATCACAAAATTTATTTTTTGTTTTTTTAAATGTTTTTTTTTTTTTACCAAATTTTTGTTATCTGAACATTTTTCTTGGTTGAATTTCATAAAATATAATTCAATTTCTTTTCTTGCTTATTTATGATTTTTAGAATTTTGTTCTTGGTTTCTTTTTCTACTTTTATTGCAATTCCTTAAATATTTTTCTTAATTGAAGTTTCGAAGTTGATTGATTGATGATTTCATTTCAAAATTCGTATGAGAAACCGCGTAAAAGACATAGATATGCAACTGTAATTAATATCATAATAAAATGATATATGATGATATAATAAAATGAATACTAAAATAATATTAAAAAATAATAATTACCATCCAGATGATCTTCACCCGGAAATAGCTCCTCCACACAACGTATGCTACAGCGGAATCCTTGTCCAGGCTTCTTATCATTCTCCCGCCAAAATGTGTGACGCGACACACGATCCCCACTGTCCAGGGCACAGATCATCAGGGTTGCATCCGTTGTATTATGACGCGTTAGCCAGCCCCACTTGCCGCCGTTTATAATGCCGCCAATGTAATTAGCTAGACAAATAATCAAACATTAAAATATTAATATTTATAATTTACATGATTTATGATCCCAGCTAAAGATGACACAGCAAGTGCGCTGCTTCGGGTCGGGGCGTTGAACACAAATAATTTATGAACCCACAAAAGCCCACAAAAGTTTCGATTTTTGCACATTTTTTAAAAGAGCTTACTTGCTGAATTTGAATTCCTATTTCTAAAGGTCTGCCAGACCTCATTAATTATATGTATATTCGATCCTGTTCAGACTGTTCATCGGATTTTAAGCTTACAAGTCTCTTAATTTGAATATAAGCATTTGATATTGTCTTATATATACAGAACAAATTAAGTTCAAATCGCTCCACTGTATCATATAGTTGACATAGGAACGATCGATTAAAAGTTGACTTTTAGTATGAAAATCGGGCTTGTTTTTTGTAGTTTCTCAACAAAACTCACAAAACATGCATTTGACATTGTTTTATATATTCTGTTTAATTTGGCCCACTGTACCAAATAGCTGCCATAGAAACGATCAGTCGCATATGGAATACAGGGCACGGTAAGCGTATTAAAAGTTCGGCATGCCGAAGATAACATTTCGTTCTTGTTATTACTACTTACAGCTGGCGCCACGCTCGTTTATTGACCTGGTTAAGGTCTGCTCATAGCCAGGCACAAAATGCTCGGGAAATTTGCAAGTGCGATTTCCATCCAATTCAATTTCGTACCACTCCATTGTCATTGATTTTTGATATATATTACATACAGCACACACTTGTCTAGCACATCGATGCCTACTGTTCTCTGTGTTAGTTATCTCGCACGGCAATTGTTATTAATGTTTTTAAGCGTACTTTTAAATAAACTTGTATTAGTTTTTATGCGTTGCGCTTCGTTTTGACATTTTTGCACACATGCCGGCCCGGTCTTGTTGTTGTTGTTGTTTTGTTTGCCTCCATGCACGCACCGAACAGTGTTGCAGAACACACACAACTATTGGCTATGGTTATCGGCAGTGTTGCCAGAACTTTAAAACGAGCGGTTACGTTTGAAAAAAAGTAACAAATAATTACAGACAAATAAAACGGTAGAGATAAATAACAAATAGCTAAAAAAAAAAAAAAAGTTATTGTGGTTTCCTTGTTTTCTTTAATTTAAAAACATACGTTAAAACATTTTTTAATATGCTAGCTATATCATTAAATAGGCTAAGCTGGCAACAATGGTTATCGTTTATGCATCGGCATTTTGATTTAACTAAATAAAAACAAAAGTGTTTTGCTTATGTTGAAGCATTTAAATATATAATGTGTTCTGTTAAAAAAACACATAATTAACAAATACAAAAAATAGACACGCTACAGCTGATATTCCGTGCATTAGAATATCGTGTTGTACAACAAATTGCGATTCATGTTTCTGGCACGTATAAACGTTGCGCTGAACAAGCAATTGTAATCGAATTATTTGCAATCACGTGCATTGACTTGTATATATATAAATAAATATTTTTACCACTTGTTAAAGCGACTTGCGAATTTCGTGGTAGCAACTCTGCGCGCGCCTATCGATAATGCTATCGATATCACAGCAGCATATATTTGTAATCGAGTCAGCATGCTTCGTTCCTGGTAGACAAAAAACTTGCCCCCCTCGACAAATTATAAAAAAGCGACACATTTTAGTAGACACAAAATATTCAAATGTGAGCACACACATTTAATATATATTTCTCAAATGTGTCTACTGATTCTGTGGCGAAACGTGTAAAAGCGAGATAAATAAAGCAGACAGACGGGCAAGTCTTATCACAAATCAAGAAAAAAAAAACTTAACCGCATTGGCAAAAAATTTTTGGCCGCACAAAACACACACAGCAAAAATCGAAAGTACACACATAGCGAGAGAGAGAGAGAGAGGCGCCAGAGAGCGAGTGGCGGTGGAGCAGGAACAGAGAGAGGAGCAGCAGCAAGATTAGCATTAACATTAATACCGGCAAAACGTGAGGTAAGTAAATAAATAAATATGTTTATGTCGATTGGCAAATCGGATGAGCGTGCAAAAGGATGCGGCAGCGAAAGAGTCAGACTGAGAGGGAGAGAGATTAATGGCATCCGTTACTTTTGTCCCACACAAAGACACATATATGCAACATGCATGCCTACAGTATATCAAAAAAGTATTGGCATGCAAATAATTACAAAATATAAGTGGCAATATTTTTTTTTTACCGGTCTTATTGCAATATGCATTATTATGCAAGGCTACAGTGAGTCGAAAAAGTATTGACAAACAGATAGCTACTAATTACAAATAGCAGTATTTTCTCTTAAATAAAATAAAGTGTGATTGTTACTATTTTGGTGCGTTTATCAACACTGATTTTCGTTGACCTGTCCGTTTTATGGACATATATTAGAAACATATTTTTAAAATGTAACTGTAGTAACTTTAAAAAAAGCGTGAAATATGCCAACATTTTTCTTTAAGATCTATTCCATATTCCTTGTAATAAAGTCAAAGCAAAAACTAATTTTTTTATCAAAAATATAACTCACAAGATAATCATAATTTTATTAGTTTTAATTTTTGGTGCTTGATAAGTAAAATAATTAAAATATTAAATAATGATTATTTCTTGAGTTCTATAATAAATCTTGTAATGATTACAGTCCCTGATTTAAGCCCATACAAATCGATGCACTCTAATAATGCTGGTTGAAATGAGCTGTGAGTCACTGTGTGGCATGCATGTGTGTGTGTGTGTGTGTGTGTGGGTTTGTTTATTTACATTTGGTTTCGTTTCCTGTTGCAGTTGAAAGTAATGTAATTGCATCATTAATGAATGTATTTCTTTTGCAGATTGGAGGCGCAGGACAATGGCACAGCAAGGAGTGGGCGTGGGCGTGGGCGTGGGCGTAACAGAGGCACTGGGAGCTGAATTGGCCAAGGCGGTGGATTTGATATTGCATCCGGGAACACTGCAACAGGCGCGTCTGGAGGCGCACATGGCCTGTGAGAGATTCAAGGATGAATCTCCGCTGTGTGCCCAGGTGGGACTCTATTTGGCCAGTTCGGTGCAATACAATCAGCAGGTGCGACACTTTGGACTCCAATTGATTGAATATACCATCAAATTCAAATGGAATTGCATCACACACGAGGAGAAAGTCTACATCAAAGATAATGCCATCAAGATGTTAAATATTGGTGTAGGAGCAGCCGAGGATCGCAGTTTATTGCATTTAAAGGATGCTTTATCCAGGATTATAGTGGAAATGATAAAAAGAGAATGGCCACAACAATGGTTGGATTTATTGCCGGAATTATCGCAGGCATGCCAAAAAGGCGAGGCACAAACGGAGCTGGTTTTAATGGTATTCCTGAGATTGGTCGAAGATGTGGCATTATTGCAGACTATAGAATCCAATCAGCGAAGAAAGGACATGTATCAAGCCTTGAATAACAATATGAATGACATATTCGAGTTCTTTTTGCGACTCGTCGAACAACATGTGAATGCATTTAGAGAGACCACAAGATTGGGACATTTTCAAAAGGCCAATGCCCATGGTCGTGTGGTGGAAATGGTGCTATTAACCCTCAGTGGATTTGTGGAATGGGTTAGCATACAGCACATTATGTGCAGTAATGGCAAATTGTTGCATTATCTATGCATATTACTCAATGATAAATCCTTTCAATGCAATGCAGCTGAATGTCTATCAATGATTACCAATCGCAAGGGACAAACAAAGGAAAGGAAACCATTATTACAGCTATATTCAGAGGATCTATTGAGATATATCTATACAGCAGCCAGTCAGGAGTTGAATTCCCATTCGTTGGAGCAGCATCAGTTTCTAAAAAAGCTGCTACAGGTGCTAAATGGCATGGTGCAACAATTGGTGGCACTGTGGGGCAAGGATGATGCCACACAGCGTCCGGCACAGCTGGAGATTATGTTTGAATGCCTCTTGCTATTACTGCAACATGCATCCTTGACTATAGCACATAATGCCGCCTTAATCTGGCAATTGTTACTCAAACACGATGTCTGTTCCAAGGATTATTTAATGCTCAATTACATTCCCAAATTGATACACACAATTGCACCGCGCATTGTCAAGCTGCCATACCCTGTAAATCAGCCTATACTCGGCAGCACCGACTACTATATACACATGGAATATGATAGTGAGGAGGAGTTTGCTGTTTACTTTTTTCGCTGTCGCACCGATTTCCTGGAGATCTTTCGTCTGTCCACCTTGGTGCAACCATTGATCACTTATTCATACTGCGAACAGTGGCTGCAATCAAGATTGCGACACGCTCAGACGCATCCCGAGTGCAGTTGCAGTGTCCAGGATCCCATTTATTTGGAATGGGATGCGCTCGTTTGTGTCCTCGATGGTGTCCTTAGTCGCATACTCCTTGTGCCGGAGCGTCCGGCTGTGGCGAGTGGTTTACGCTTGCTAGAAGATTGCCTCAAGCTGGAAACGAATAATCCTTTAATTTATTCCATTTTACTAAGCTGCATTTCCGCCTTGTTTGTCTTTCTGAGCATGTCCAGCTGCCAGTTGACTCCCAACAATTGTGTGGCCATGAGTGGCGTTGCCTTGTTGCCCCGTGTGCTCGACAAGATCTTTAGGGCTTTGGTTTTGAAGCCACCCAATGAGCTGGAGAAGGTGCAGCTGAAATCGGCAAAGAATCTGCGTCGTCATGCGGCTTCCTTGCTGGTCAAGTTGGCGCACAAATATCCGCTGCTCCTGCTGCCCGTCTTCGAGCAGATCAATAACCATGTCGAGCTGCTACTCAAGGAACCAGCGACTCCAACTCCATCTCCAGCTCATCCCCAACTGGATCGACTTATGCGCACCACTCTGCAGGTGAGATACCCTACTTTTTTTCCATTAAATGTCATTTTGATCATCGTTTGACCTTTATATTCATTCTGTGTAAAAGTTTTGTTCATTTAGAAAATTTTATTATTTTTCGACTATCGAAGCCAAGATTCTATGTCAATGGTAAGGGTCCCCCCTTTGATATTTTGAAATTTGAAAATTTTAAATCTCAAGTTTTCACTTTTAACCAACTCCTTGTATCATATTTAGTATAAAAAAACATTTTAAACTTGATTCTAAAAACTTTTATTTTCTTGTAAAAAATCATGTGAAATTGCACAAAAATTTTGACTTGTAAAGTTGCTAGATCCATAGTCTGACCAACTTCGAACTCTCATAACTTTGTCAAAACTGAACCGATTTTCGAATGGAATGTCATTTTGATTATGGATTGGCCTCTAAATTCATTCTGCATTAAAATTTAATTAATTTTGTAAAATAAATTATTTTTCTCAAAATCTTGGGCTCGATTATAAGGGTACCCCCTTTGATATTTTGAAAATTGAAAATTTTAAATCTCAATTTTTCACTTTTAATCAACTCCTGTTATCGTAATTAGTATAAAACAACACTTTAAACTTGATTCTAAAAACTTTTATTTTCTTGTAAAAATCGTGTCAAAATCAACAAAAACTTAGACTTGTAAAGTTGATAGATCAAAAGTCTGAACAACTTCAAGTTGTCATAGCTTTGTCAAAACTGCACCTATGTTTAAACGGAGTGCCATTTTGATCATGGCTTAGCCTTTTTATTTTATTCTGCATTCAAATTTTATTAAATTCTTAAAAAACAATATTCTCCTCCAGATCTTGGTTTCGATTTTCATACTTAAACGGTCATTAAAAGTTTAAAACTGCAATGATTTTCAAACCGAAATCCTCCCAAAAATGTATGAAGACTTGAGAGAATATTTAATTTAATTAAGATTTTATAATTTTAACGAAAATGACAATTTATGTAGAAAAAACTCTGTCCTGACTCACTTAGTGATCATTGCACTGGCCAAAACATAAAATATCAGGGTTGCCACAGAAAGCGAAACCAACTGAAATCTCCCAAATCTCCATACATTTTAGGGAGATTTTCAGTTGTGTATATAAAACTTTTTGTCCTGACTCACTGACTGAATATTGCACAGCCCAAACCATAAAATAAATGTTTTTTATCGATAGGTGATTAATAAAGTTGAACCTTAAAATTGCAGGAGGCGTTGATCCTGATCTCGAATCACTTCTGTGACTTTGAGCGCCAGACTCTTTTCATCGAGCACATTGTCGAGCAGAAGCGCACGGAGTGGCTGAACTTTGGAGAGGCCTTCAAGTCGCCGTTGGATTTTATGCGCTATGTGGGACTGGACAAGGAGCCGGTGTATGTGCTGGACACAATGGATGCGACAATTGTGAATCGCTCGAGAATTCTGGATGCTCTCCATGTGGTTCTGGGTGTGGTGAAGCGTTGCACGTGGCCCGATGATCCGGATCGAGCACAACGTGGAGGCTTCGTCATAGGTTGCACGGATCTGGGTAATCCTATATGCAGGAATCCGGCGACGAAGCATGTGGTGCCACTATTATCACATATACTCAGTTTGATGCGGGTTCTGAATGAGTTATTTCGACCGGAGGCATTGGCGGCACTATCGGAGGGTTATCGCCAGATCCATGGCATGCTGGAGCACGAGAAGAAGCTATTGATGGCCATCTGTGCCATACCCGCTGATCCACTGGACACGACCATTAAATCGGAGCCCACAGCCTTTGAGAAGATGCAAACTTTCATGTCTTTGGTCACAGAAGGTTGTTATCATTTGATGGGTTCAGCGGGTCCATCGCTAGGACGTGATCTCTATCAGCTGCTGGGATTGTCGGATGCCATTATAAGCAACATCTTTAGCTGTCTGGACATCATACCCGATTATAGATTGCGTCCCATTATCAGGGTCTTTTTTAAACCCTTTGTTTACTCCTGTCCGCCGACCTTTTATGAAACGGTTTTGTTGCCACTCTTTGCCCATCTGACGCCGTTAATGTGTGAACGTCTCAGCCGACGTTGGCTGTATATATCCTCGCTATATGAATCGGGACAGTTGAGTGGCGATGCGACGGATACACAGGAAGTGCTAGAGGATCAATTGAATCGCACCTTGACCCGCGAATATTTGGATGTGCTGAAAATCGCCTTGGTGGGTGGACAAATTGGTGCTGATCATGCCAACAGCACCAATGTGGTGGCCATGGAGAACGAGGAGCACTCCATGGATAGTGCACCACAATCTCGAGCGGCACAGACGGCTCTATTATCGGATATTATCAGTGATTTGGGTGGCAAACTGTTGAGACACTCGCTAATAAGCAATTATATATTGATGACTCTGTTAAAATCACTCGCCTGGAACGATGGCATCTGTAGCATGAAGGCGGTGAATATAGCCGCTCCTGTCATGCGATTTTTGGCCTCGGAGCAGCTAATGGATGAGAATAAGGCGGTCAGTGCGTTTACAGCGGTGCTACAGGGTATGCAGGTGCATGGACAACATGAGGCGAATCAATCGGGACTCATAACACTTGGTGTACAATTCTATGAGCTACTGCGTCCCAAATTTCCTATATTAAGTGAAGTACTGCAGCATATACCCAGTGTCAATGCCGCCGATGTTCAGAAATTCGATGAGAAAATCAGTGTAGCTCCTGTGAAAGGCAACAAAGTGGATAGGGCCAAGAAGGATATGTTTAAGAAGTTAACTCAGCAATTGGTGGGACGCAGTGTCAATCAATTGTTTCGCCATGAAGTCCAAATTGCCAATTTGCCGCCCATGCAACCCAAGCCCGGCAAATCCTCCACAGGATCTGGATCGGGCACTGGCAGTTCCTCCTCCGATATTATGGACAACAATCAGAATGCCAATCTGAGCAATTTGTTTCGTACTCACGAAAAGTGACAGCAAATTCCACTGACTGAAGTTCAATTAATTGTTAAATTAAGTTAAGAAAGCCGTCAAACTAGAGTGTTAGAGAGAGATAGGGCGTTGGAGAGAGCGAAAGAGAGGCAGCATCTTATTTCATTATCAAAACAACTCTGCTTTTATTTAATTTATTGTCTAAAATTACTCAACAACTGAATAACTCCCTTTCGCACCTGCTGCAAAGTAAGCACATGTTAAAGAGAGAAAGAGAGAGAGAGAGAGAGAGAACACGAAAGAGAGGCAGCAACTTATTTTTTATCATTACAACTTTGCTTTTATTTAATTTATTGTCTAAATTTACTCAACTACTGAATATTTTCCTTTCCCACATGCAGAAAAGTTAGATAAGAGAGTGAGAGATATAAAGGAAGAGGAAGAGCGAAAGCGAGGTAGTTTTTTAAGTTTTTTCCTTTATTTTCACATTTAAATTTTCCTTTTATTTAATTAACTGACTAAAATTCTACAACTACTGAATATCTCCTTTTCCCACATGCAGAAATGTCAGTAAATGTTAGAGACAGAGAGAGAGAGAGAGAGCTCGAAAAGAGGCATCATCTTCAGCTCTCAAAATTTTCACTTGTTTCTCAAAATTATTTGTGGTACGAAATTCTAGTTTTTTTCCGATTTTTTTTTTCAAATATTTTATTGATTGCACATTCAAAAATTATAATTTTCTGCAGCGAGAAAGCTAGAAAGATCTGGCAAAAGATAGAGAGAAAGAGAGAAATAGCAGTCAATTTTGGTTTCATATAATATATATTCAAAAACTTCAACTTTTGCTTTTATTTAATATCTAAATTTATTATATTTAAATTTTTGCGTCTACCTTTCTCTCTCGCACATGCAGCCAACTAGAAAAAGATAGCAAGTAGTTATTTTCAATGAGTAAGAGAGATAGCAATGTTGTGTTTAAATTAAGCTCGTTATTGTTTCTATTACAACTTTATTTAGTATCTAAATTTTCAAAATTTAGCTGATTTTATATCTCTTGCACATGCGGATTTTTCATTTTTTTTACATACTAAACAGAAACCTAAATTTTTGCTATTAGTTATGATCCTAAATTCTAGAATTAAGTTGCTGCATCTCTCTTCCCCGCATGCAGTTTTTTTACACACTTTGTTATTTATTGTTCCCAAAAAATTAGTTAGTTATTTTGCACAAACAAAAAAAACTAAGAAAACAAAACCAAAACCTAAAAGAAAGAAGAAGAAAAAAACCAGTTAAGATCGAATCATATATATTAAACAATTATATTGCTTAAATATTGAAAGAGGTTGGAAAACGAGAGCACAGTTCTTTTATAATATTTACTATATATATAGGGAAAATATATATATTTAAATTTGTATAAACAGAAAACATGGAAAAATAAGAGAGAAAAAAACACTATTATAATATTGTATACATATGATATAGTATATTGTATTTATATATTTGGAAGAAACTTAAAAATTAAGGCAGCAGAATTATTATTATATAATATAATGCAACTTGTAAATGAACACACACAAAAATAAATATAATAATGAGTATATTTACAATATTCACATTGAAATTATACGAAAGAAAAATTCAAAAAAATAACTGAAATAAAACTATTATTAAAAAAAAGTCGATATAAACACAAAGTGCCGAAAAGTACGTACATTTATTTTAGATGCTAAGTTTTAGGAAATAACTAACTTATAATGGGGTAAATACGAGTTCATACATTTAAATATAGATATAGGATATATAGAAAAAAAAGGGAAAGCAGCTGCGCCATTAAACGTGATTAGAGTTATTGTTATTATTATTATTATTCCATACAGCAAGAAACGAATAAAATTAAACATTTGTGTATGTTGAATATTTAATGTTTAATATGATTGGGAATGCTAGTTTTATTAATGCACAATAATCTCGTAAGAAAATTAGTTTTAAGCATTTTTTTTATACTCGTAATTGTAACGTTTTTCTTTCCTATTTAAAGTTAACTTTTTGCTTAGGAAATACAAATAATCGAATTGAAATAAATTACATACGTATGTACTAATATAAATTTTCTAGTAAACCGATTTTTAATTCCACTTTTAAAAGTCAATATACATTTTCCAAAAATTTCTCACATTATTGAATTTTATTTAAGATATCACATTTCTTGCACAAAAGTTTTTTTTTAAGAAAAGAAGTTAAAATTTTTGTATTTATAGTTAGTATAAGAAAGAGGGGGAATAATATATCTTATATTTTAATCAAATTATTTGAAATATTAAAATAAAAATATTTGTTATATTTCAATTCTTTTTATGGTTATGTGTCCTTTAAGGAATGTTTTTAGATTTTGGAAATACACCACTTGGTTTATAAGATATTTAAATTCTGTTTTTATTTTAAAGTTTTTTTTAATTATTATCACAAAAGTTGGAGAATAATTTTTGTTCTTTAGTGTTAGTTTAAAAACAGAAAATAAAAGTTATGAGTTTTAAATAAAAATAGAAATTTATTTATTATTTCATAATTTTATTAACATTAGAGTGTTTAAATAAATTTCAACAATTAAAATAAATATTATTTGCGATCGCTGGTGTGAACAATTTGTACTGTTAATTGTTAACAAAATAGAATTTTAATAATCGAAAAAATCATATTTAAAAGGGGAGAAAAATGTACATTAACTTTTTGTACACAGTGAGTACATCGTATGTACTACAAACAATATGTCTTATATAAATAAAAAGAATTTACTATTTTCTTAATTTGCAAAAATAATTTTTCATTATTTAATAACAATTTACAATTGCTTTCTGTATAATGAGCAACAAAGGTAAATTTTTAATGATGAAAATAATTGTAAGAATAAGTGAATTTTCTGATTTTCTAAACATAATTTTTCAGTAATTAAAATTCGTGTTTTGTTTTTACAATTCAGTAAATTTTCTCAGATTTCAAACATAATTTTCCAAATTTTTTTAAATTTACATTTGTTGTCTACGAAAATTTGCAATAAAAGTAAATATTTAATAATTAAAATAAATGAGAAAACTAAATTTTCTCAGTTTTTAAACATAACTTTTAATTATTAAATTTTTACAATTGTTTTTTGTTTAATTTTCAACAAAAGTAAATATTTAATAACAAAAATATATGTATAAAGAGGAAGAAAAGTGAATTTCTAATTTTTAAATATATACATTAACATAAATTATATTGATGAGAGTAAGTATGAAGACTAAAACATCTCTAAGATGTTCCCGAATATATAAATTTGTGAATTGTCTCATAATTTTCCAATTAAATATTTAATAAATAAAATAATTTTGCAATTATTAAATATTTAAAATTTTTAACAAAAGTAAATTTTTGCAGATGAGAATAAATTTATTAAATATAGGGAGAAAAAATGAAATATCTTTAGGATGCTTTAAGATATCTAAAAGAATGAATGTTAGACTTATGTATATATATATATGGATTATATGGATTATGAGCTAGTTAGGCGATTGTCGCTCAGATTACTCCAGTCTGGGACGTGTTCGTGCCTCAGATACGCCTCCTTGGACAATGAACGGGACTGAATCAAGTCGGTGGCGCCACAGAGAGCAGCTCCCAGCCAGGCGGTAAAGTTCTGCTTGCCAATGGAGTTGTAGAACTTGAACTGCAAGTCACCATGGAAACGGTGCTTGTAGTAATCATCGTGGCTTAAGAGCTGCTGCAGCTCGGCCTGAAGGCGAGGCATTAAGCCCAACACCATGCTGCCGCCGCCAATGAGGAAGATGCTCTCCACGAGCGGACGTCGCACATCGCGACTGCAGTCAAGTATAGCTTGGAGTATCAGATGCGGCAGACTGTCCCGCTCATTACTCCGCTCAAACAGCAGCTCGTAGACGCTCTCACGTAATGTGCCCGGCACTAGAATCACTGCATCATCATCACAAATGGCATATTCCACGTCCGGTGGCGACGGTTGTTCCCCCTTTTCGAATTTATTGACAAAACAACAGCGTATTTTGATGTCCTCCAGCACTTGTTCCGTCAACAAGGAATCTTTGATGCCACTTTCAATCAGTTGTCGCTTGATCTCCGCGTGAATCGCGCGACTGCCACAATTGTGATCCTTAAAGGCGCTCATTATTTGAATGCCACTAAACACTGGCAGCACTGTTGTCTCCGTGTAGCCAATATCGATGACAACGCCCGTGGGCACGGCCAGTGTTGACAGCGCCGTCAGATGCGTGGGCACAAACAACACCGAGGAGACATCAAAATGGATGAAGAGAGCACGCGCTAAAGTCTCTCGGACTACAGTCTGGCCAAAGATATTCTCCACAATCACAAATTTACGCTCTTTGGGACTGACCAGCAAATGTCTGCAATTTGAATTTGAAAATAATCATTATTTACCGTCCCTGCTAAAGACATGTGCATATGTATGTATGTATATACATAATGATAGATTTTTAAATCACTAAATCAGTATACTCCCATTTCAGGAGTACCCCTATTAAACCAAAAGAAACTCTCTCACTTGAAGAATATGATTTGCAGAAAATCAACAATTTGATCATAGAGCTTATCAATGTGGGCATAATCAAACAGTCGCTTTGTCTCGCCCGTTGTCGTCAACACCAATTCCGTCGGTATGATCTTCCTTGGATACGCCTCCGCCGCAAAACCGAGCCTATAAACAAACAAATATACAAAAATCACCGATGATATCACCTTTGTCAAAAGTGTTTGACTTTCATTTTGTACTCACTTTGTATAAGCATTGCCAATGTCCAGGACAATTGGTGGCTTCTCTTGCATTACGCTCTCATAAAGTGGCATAGTTGCTATTTATCTCTTTAACACACAAATTCAACAAAATTTAACAACTATTATTTATTTACGCACGTCCGGCTTGCATTGAAAACTCTTCTTGTATGGTTGCCGAGGGCTGCCCAACAGTAAAAAATTTTCGATCTGGCTCAATTTTTTTAGCTTTTTTTTTAATTAAATTTTTCAACTTCTCTCCTCGAAAGCTGACGAACTTTAAACCTTCATTATAATATTTACCTTAATTTTATCTAATTTTAAATTTTCATCAAATTTATTAAGTTTTTGCATTTTTAAATTTGCAATTTTTATCAGTGCTGGATAACTTTTAAAAGACACAAAAAACAGCTGTTTTGGCTGGAAAGCAGATGAGATACAAAATAGCTATAAAAAAAACAGTGTGGCAGCCTTGAACACAAAAACGGTGTGGCAGCCCAGAATCCAAAAAAATTACCGATAGTTTTTGCGTCTGGCAAGCTTTCTATTCAATAAGCCTGCGATATTTATATTTAGCAAAATTAACAAAATGTATTTTTCTTATGTATTGTTCTTAATTTTAAACCTAGAAATTTTGTAAAAAAAAAGTTTACGATTTAAATGTATTGCGTTATTTTATAAGACTTTTAAGCCTTTTGAAAACTTAAAACAAAAATTGTTCTGGCAGACGCTCGTTACATTTTTAATTTTAAAAAAAGCTTACTTGCAAAGCTTTCCATAAATACTTTGTTGTATTTTAAGGAGTGGCGTTTAAATTAAATTGATTTTTTTTGTGTGCTTTGATTTGTTGTTCGCACACAATGAACTTGTTCTCGTTAGAAATTTAAACCAGCCGAGCATGTTCATCGCACATGTTTGGAATTTGTTTACAGCCCTATTTACAACCCTAGGAGCTGTCTAAAATGACAATAAAAATTAGCTACAATCCATATGTCACATGGTCATTTCCTAAATTGTTCATTGCATAAATTCCAACCAGGTGAGAAGGTGCGCTTAAGAATTGTCCTTTTTATTTATAATACTTTTTGAAGTGAAAATAATCAGTGAATAAAATCGGTGTTCTTTTGCTTGTTAGTTATTGTAATTATAGCCAATTAACACTTTTTCTTAAAATTCTATAAAATTAATTTAAAATAATAATCGATAGAACACTTTTTATACAATTTTAAATCGATCGCCTTGAGTTTTTAGAGCATAATAAATTAAATTTGCATTTTATTTAACATATGAAACATTTTTGACAGAATTAAAAGCTAGACCAAACGTGAAATTCAAAATGGATGAGCGTAGCGGAAAGATGGCGCTCCAAGAAGAAGAAGATAAATCGAGCAAACCGTCTTTTAGTGGCAAGTGGCAGACATCCGATAAAAAGGAAAAAAAGAAGTCGAAAAAACGCCAGAAGAGTGACGGTGAAAGTGACAGTCGCAGTGACGGTCGCAATTCAGGCTCTGACGGCAAAAAAACCAAGCGTGTGAAAAAATCGAATTCAAACGACAACTGTCAGCAGCAAGAAGGCAGCGCTGACAGTGTGAAAGCTGTTGTCAAGGCTGAAAATGACGAAAAGTCGGCGTTACCGGAGAAAGAGAAAAAGAAGTCAAAGAAACATGGCAAAGAAAATGGCGCTGAACATGACAAGGATGAAAATGCAGAAGAGCAGAAAAAGGCCAAAAAGCAGCGCAAGGAGAAAGCCGCTAAATTTGAAGGCGATAACTGCGATGGCAATGTCGCTGCAAGTGTGCCCGTTTCTGTCAAGGCTGCCAATGCCGAAAGTGTGCCCGTTTCTGGCAAAGCTGGTAATACCGAAAAAGCTTCGACGCAGCAGGATGAAATAAAACGTTCCACAAAAAGCAGCGCTGACAACGAAGACGCAGAAAACGAAACAGAAGAAAGTGAGGAAGAAAATGAAAATGAAGAAAGTGAGGAAGAAAATGAAGAATATGACGAGGACGCTGAATATAATGAAGAATATGACGAGGACGCTGAAGATAATGACGATTGGAATGAAGGTGAATTCACTGAGGTAGAAAATGTCAAAAAAAATACCGAAGAAACAGAATCTGAAGATGAAGCGTCTGATGATGAAGAGTTTGAAGATGAGTCGACAGACAATGCATCTGAAAACGAACGTCGAGAGGAACACGAAAGCAGCGAAATCGAAGACGTCGATAACGACAGCGACGATAACGAAATCAAAAACGATAACAAAAACGATAGCGACAGCGACGATGACTTGGTAAGTGTGGCCGCATCCGAGGAGGCTGTAAATACCGGAAAGTCGGATGACGAGAAAAGTGAAAATAGTTTGTTTAATTATTGGATGGGTCGCGAGAAGATAACAAATGCCAAGATGAAAGCAAAGCAACGCGAAAATAGCGATGACAATGCAAAGGAACAGGCTGTAAAGAAACGCCGCAATCGGCGCGAAAGCAGCGACGAAGCAGAAGAGGAAAAGAAGAAGCGTTCAAAGAAATCAAAGAAACGTCGCAAGGAGCGTGAAAGCAACAGCAGCAGCGATGATGACAATTGGGTCGAACTCGACAGCAACACTGTCAACGCCAAAAAGCAGGAGGCAAAGCAAGTCAAGGATAAGAAAAAGCATGCAAAGAAATCCAAGAAACAACACAGGGAACGCGAACGCAAAGCAGCTGATGATAATAGCGTGCAAAGTGTGACCGTTGCAGTCAAGGCGGGTAATGCCGACAAACCAGTGTTGAAACGTGACGAGTGGATGTCTGTCAGCCAGAGCGGCATGCTCAAAACCTATAGCAAGGAACGCAAGGAACCCTGCAAACCAAATGACAAGTTGCAGCAAATTGACGCATATGAGCCATCAAAAAGCAAGTATGAATTGAATCCATATTGGAAGAGCAATGGCACAGGGCTGCCAGACTTTCAGAAACCCAAAGCAGATGATGAACCAGGGACGTCGATGCGTGCCAGAAGCACAATGAACAGCGGCATACGCAACTGGCAAAAGCCAATGACTTCGAGCTCGAATTCAAACTGGAACTCGTATGGGGATTCGAAATCGAACTTGAATATGAATGCAAGCTGCAGCAAAGCCAACACTATGACGCAAAAGCCAATGGCTTTGAACTGGGGTTTGAGCGCTAACTCAAATTCGAACTCAAATTCGAACTCGAATTCGAACTCGAATTCGAACTCGGATTCGTATTTTATGGCTGAAGCCAACACCATGCTTAAGCCAAGGACTTTCAAGCGGAATTTGAACTACAACTCGAACTCGAACTCGAACTTGAGCATGGAGGAGGATAAGGATGAGTCAGGAACATCTAGTTCCGGCGCGGAGGAGAAAACTGAACGTGCCTCATCTGCGGAACCCGAATTCGTAACCGATGAGCAAATCAACAAATTGGCGGCCAAAGCACTTAAAGCTGAACTCAAGGGAATTACTGCAAAATTTCTACGCTTAACTGAAGAATTGGTCTATGCTCGAAAAGTGCGCGCTTATTACCAAAATAAAGCCAAAACAGCTAACCAAGCGCAAAGCGCCAATCAAAAGGAACAGCAGAAGGAAAAGATAAGCGAGAAAGAGATGGAGAAACATGTGCTGCTCACACGCATGGATGCTGCCGGCAATTCGCGTCCATTGTTGCAATCGCGCCAAATCGATAACAGCTCGTTGTATGGTGGTCGCAAGGGGGAGAAGAAAAAGAAGGACAAGAAGATGGAGACACACGATGGAGATGGACAACGTGTGCGCTACTTTGCCGATGACGATCGCTACAATCTCAAGGAAATGGTAAACGATATACAATTTTATCAATTTATAATACAATTGCACATTTTAAATATGTATCGCATTTTTAAAGTCAACAAAAAATTCATATTTTCAATAGTTAAGTTTTTAAAATTCAAATTTAAATTCAAAAGTAAGAAGCTCAAAATTTACTCAGAAGGTGGCCCTTTTATATTAAAATAAGGCAATTAAAAAGTATAATGTAATTTTGTTTTTTTTTTTTTTTTGAGTTTTCATATAAAACTAGAATTTATAGTTCAATATTGAATGTGCAATTAATCGTACTACACTGTACAAAATTCTTGCGGCTAAACAAGGTGAATTTTTTAACAAGGTAACACATTTACAGCTACTTTTACTGTGCTCCACAACGCAAACTGAGAACAGTTGCTGTGAATGCTGCGACGTCACCTTGTTAATAAATACAGTTCATAAAATAAATGCTAATTCAAATTCAAATTATTATTCTTATATTATTAAATTATTAAATTATATTTTCTATATTACAGTTTGAACGTGAAAAGCTGCCTGAAACGGCGGCTGATTTGGAGGCACAATACGCACGCATTGCCGCCAAGCACAAGAATCCCAACGATGATATCGATGACATTTTTACCGATGAAATGCGCACGAATCTATCGCAGGCGAATAGCGAACAACGCGAATTTCATCGCGCAATTCGTGATCACGAGAAGATGGCGGCAACTCTGGAGAATTGTGTGCGCTGCTATGAATCGATTAAATTCGATAAGCAATTGATGGTAACCCTGGGTGAGAAGATCTATTTGAGTCTGCCCTGGCATGTGGGTCTGCAGCAGAGTCACTGCATTTTGTCAACCCTGGAGCACGTAACCAGCTGCACTCAGTTGGATGAGGATGCCTGGGAAGAGCTGAACAAATTCCGTACTGCATTAACTCGCATGTTGGGCGAGGATATAATTTTCTATGAGATTGCCAATAATTTGCACAAGCGTCCACATTTGAGTGTTCACTGTATTCCAATTCCATGGCGTCACGGTGAAATTGCGCCATTCTATTTCAAAAAGGCCATCGAGGAATCGGAAACAACTTGGAGCGTGAACAAGCAACTGATCCCATTAGGGAACAACAACAAATCGTTGCGTGCGGCTGTTCCCAAGGGATTGCCTTACATCTGGGTTAACTTTGGCATGGGACAGGGATTTGCTCATGTCATCGAGGATCAGGATCGTTTCCCTCCTCACTTTGTGCAGGTGCGTACTCACAACGTGTACATAGATTTATGCACAGCAACTGTTCTCAGTCTGAGAATGAGAACAGTTATTAAGCCGTTTTTAAATGTTACAGACTGAGAACAGTTTCTATAAATACATCTACAAGGTGTATTTAGAAACAAAGTGACGCACAGAAACTGTTCTCAGTTAGTCACTGTGAGTGTGAACAGTTTTGCAAGGTGTATTCACTGACAAGGTAACACTCGTATTCGCAGCCACTGTTCTCAGTCCTGGCTTCTTATTATGACATTAAAAAAAATTTGGAAATACAAAATTTAAGAATAATTATTACATTTAAAGTTTTACATAAAAATTAAATCATTACTCTTATTTTTAATTTTCATTTTAAAAATCAAAAACAAAAGTCACTTTTCAATTTAAAATTGAAAATGTATTAATTTTCTAAAATTCTGCAACTGATTTTTTAATCGTTTTTAATTTATATTCAGGAAATTATTGGTGGCATGCTTCGTTTGCAACCAAATTCTTGGCGCAAGCCGCGCAAGGAGCAGAATCCATTGGAAAAGGTCAAATCGTTTGCTGATAAATGGAAGAACTTTGACTGCACCAAATAATTCTTAAATCAATTACAAATTAAACAAACGAAGAAAGATTCACGACGAAAGATTGTGCCACTGTGACACCTGTGGACTGTGACGCTCTGTGACGCAGTGTGAAAAACAACATACGACAACAACCCATCTCAAGGACTGAACAGGACATTTTATTCAAAATGTGCAAATAAAATATTTAATGTTGTAAATTAAATATTTCAATAAAACTTTGGTGTTTTAACATCAATAAAAGACAACTAAAAAAAAGAAAATTGTTAACTTATTTTACAGTCAACAAATTAACATAATTTATTAAAAGAAAATTTGTTTTAAATTCTAATATTCAATATAATATTTAAAAATCCACTGTTACCAACTTTTTGCCGTTTGCTTTATCTAATGAGAAAGGGAGCAACCAACAACCGAAGGTTGCCCATCCATCAAAAATTTCCGATCTGGTGCGATTCTTTTACCTACAAAAATACCTACATTTCCGAAAAATGGTTTTTGTACCTTTTTTCAAATTATTTTAAATTTTTTTGCTAGAATTTTTGTTTTCTCCAATTTTTTTTGTATATTTTATTTTTGTAGAAATAAATTGCCTAATTTCGCTCGCCAAAGGCTGACGAGCTTCAAACCTTCTTTATGATGTTAACCTATTTTAAATTCGCATCAAATTAATTCATTTTTGCTGAGTTTATGGCATTTTTAAATTTGCATTTTTTATCAGTGCTAGCAGTTCGGCCATCAGTGCTGAGACGTCACAGCTGATTAACAAATGTAGTCGCAGTGCTGCCAACTTTTTTTAATAGTCATGTTGCAACTAAAAGCGGGCTGGCAGGCTTGTATTTTTATAATGTGATCAATTCCAAATTCCAATTAAACATTATCATTGCTGTTTTTTTTTTTGCCAAATTATTGTTAAAACTAAAAAAAAATTTAATTTCCCGCGTTTTGTGATCCTTTTTTTTTAAACATTTGCTAGTTATCGATAACCAAATCGATTTAGTGTCGCTACAGCACTTGTTAAGTTTGTTGAATTAGGTGGCAACGCTCAGTCTGCGACAATAAGCGCAGCCAACTTCGTGCGTCTTGTTCTTTTTTCCGGTTGACTTAGACAAGAAAGGTAGTGCTCGCGTTCGTTTAAGTGAAAATTAATTTTTTTTTTAACTTAAAATTATTGTTAATGCCAAACAATAAATGAAAATGTGTGTATGCTAAAGTGCAAGAGTGTATGCAGTACTTGTGGCAATTTAAAATGGCACAATTGAAGTTAAAATGCATAAAATGGCAAAAAGTCGTTGTTGTTGTGTCTTGTTTGTATGTGTGCGTGTGAGAGCGTGAGTGTGTGTGTGAAAGAGAGCGATTAGAGCAACGTGTTTTTATTTTATTTGGTTGAATGCTTATTTTTAGTGTATTTTGATGTATTAATATTTATTGTTATAATTTGTATTATAGATGCCAGGCGTCACAGTGAAGGATATTGACCAACATGCCGTTACCAAGGCGGTCGCCGTTTTCCTCAAGAAGTAAGTGTGCAACACTGGTAGCCAAAGATAACCTCAAAATAATAATCTTTTTGTTTTGTTTTGTTATTTAGAACTGGCAAATTGAAGGTGCCCGATCAAATGGACATCATCAAGACAGCCAAATTCAAGGAGCTGGCACCGTACGATCCCGACTGGTTCTATGTGCGTTGCGCCTCCATTCTGCGTCATCTGTATCATCGCAGCCCTGCTGGAGTCGGCTCCATCACCAAAATCTATGGCGGTCGCAAGCGCAATGGTGTCCATCCCTCGCACTTCTGCCGCGCCGCTGACGGCGCTGCCCGCAAAGCACTGCAGGCCTTGGAGCACGCTCGCTTGGTAGAGAAGCACCCGGAGGGTGGACGCAAACTGAGCTCAATTGGACAGCGCGATTTGGATCGCATTGCCAACCAGATTGTGGCCAAGCAGCGTGATGCCGCCAAGCAGACTGGTCCCATTGTTATTTCCAAGTAAACATGTAGAAAAAACAATACAAATTATGTTTGTATACAGATCCAAATCGAAACTCTAAAATATTTTAGACTTGGCGTTTTTTGTTTGCACGAGAGATACGAGAATATTAAAATCAAACCATTCACAAAAGTCTACAAAAACAAGCGTAAATATCTGCAAATTGTTTTCTTATTAGGAAATTGCTTAAAATCTGTAATTAGTTGCGACTAGACATTTGGGAGATGACAACTGCCACTTGCGAGATTCATAGTGTTATCGAGAAAACAGCATACTTGGCATAAGGAGTTGAAAGGAAGCAGCATACTTCGTGCAGTGATACAATATTACCAAATTTATACAGCAGCTAACACCTGATTTAACTAAAATCCTAAATCAAAGTGTTGTAAGAAAAAACGATTTAAGTTAAAATCAGGTTGGTAGTAGTTGTAAAGGTGGTTTAAGGTAAATTGCTTTTTTTCAAAGCAACTTAAGTAACTGTGTAAACATGGTAAATAACAACAATGAAAGAGTAATTGCCGATAAGCAAAAATGTGTGCGTGAGAGCGAGCAAGCACTAAGAGAGCTGCCTGCGGTTTAAGACCAGCGAAAATTGAGAGCCACTCTCAGAGTTGTCAGTATGTTGTCATTGTATCATCAGATGGAGCTAAGATTAACTATCTGGGGAGAAACAGCAAAAGGTGCCGAAATAAATTACACCGGGTTCACACTACGTTACAGACATTGAACGGCCTGAGTAACTATACCACAGATCTATTTTTATATCTTGCATCTATCAGTATTGCATTCATTGCCATGTTTTTATACACTGGCTTTGAAATAAAAGCGATTTACCTTAAACCACCTTTATAAACACTTTCTTAAGGCGCTTTAACGGTAATAGTGATTAAGTGAAGCTTGCTTTTTAAACCCGTCGCAAGTTTTTCAAACCGTCTTCAATTGTAATATAAGCCCGGGTATCAAACACAATCGAATATCGGTTCAAGTTTGGGTTTCGTTTATATTGTTGTTATGCCTTTCGGATACTCAAAATCTTTTTATTTCGGTTTCGTAACGGTAACCGGTTTTTGCAGATTTTGGTTAAAAAAATCTTGTTTCGGTTAGGTTTTCAGTAACGGTTACCAATTTCACTCGGTTTAAATCCCTGATTTAACATTGGCCAGATTCTGAGGTGAGTTGTGTATTTTGTTCTCTGTCCTTGTCTGTCCACTGCTCTGTCCCTGTCTTATTTAAGTAGAAAGGGACAGATGATGATAATCGGATTCCCAAAATTTTTTGAATTTTTTTAAATATTTTCAATTAATAAGTGTTAATTGCTGCCTTTTGTGTCGCTCTATGAGACATGCCGTCGCACTTACATTGGTAACATGATAAGCAGACAGACAGTGTGTCAAGTAAGTTTTTTGACTTAATCCAACTATATTAAAATAAAAAAAAGCATAGAAATGGTGGTTTTTTTTTCGAATTTCTTAATTGTTCAAAACAATTATTTGGAATGAGAGTTTTCAGTTGTATTTAACGTTCAAAAAGCTTGAGTTTCTTGAATAAATAGTTATGAGTAAAGCAGAAAGTGGCAAAACATTTAAATATATTATGTTTTATATGAATTTATTTAAGTTGCCTGCTGCATATTTATTATAAACGTGAATAGTTTACGAATGTTTTTAGAGCCTTAGGACTAGTTTGTATGTTAAATAGTGTACATTTAACTGCGATAAAGAACGGACAGTGTGAGAGAGAAAGTAGCTGCATTTGACAGGTGTCACACTCGATCTAACGCCTCCACCATGACAATGCTGTTGCCGCGAATTACCTGAAAGGACCAATATTCATAAATATACATATTTATTAAAATTATAGGCTATAGAGAGGACTTACCACCATGCCAATGCTGTTCTTGGTGTTATCCTTGCACTCCTCCACTGTATCATCGAGTACAACGTTCATAAAGGGATCAAAGCCACGCAAAATGCCGGTGACGGCGCGACCGCCGTTCAGCTTCAGCATCATTCGCTTGTCCATGTATCTAAAATGAACAGCCATATAATATAATTTATTTATTTACTTGCTATGCGTCTCTCACTACTCACTTTTTCAGCTCTGGAGGATGTGCTTTCGACATTTCCTGTTAGTTATTTTAATCTTTGCGCAAAAATAAAATAGCAAAATATAATGCGGCCGTGAAGAGTGACCGTTTGCTAAACGTTTGTCAAGTGCTGGAAAACGCGAGTGCAAATACTAATTCTAGCTGCTTATCGCACGACCGCCACAATTTGGTATTAAATTTGACAAAGTTCTTGGCAGCCTTTCTATGCAATAACAGTGCGATTACCCAAAATATAGTAAAACTTTCTAAATGTTTCATTTCATTTCATGTTATTTATTTATTTTTTTTTTAATTTTGAAGTGATTGTGAATGATGAACATTCTTGCAGAATTTTTTATATATATTTTTTTTTTGAATCAAATTTAACTTATTTGTCCTCGGGGTCAAGAACTTGAAACCTTCATAAAAATGATCACCATCATTTAATCTAAACTCGAACTTTAAATATAATTAAAAATCTTAGTTGCTATATTATGGCTTAATTCAGTTCACATTTGAATATTGCGACAACGTAATTTTAGGTACAGCGTGAAAATAGCCAAAACTAGTTATAAAACAACAGTATGCAAATTATAGCCAAACATTATCGATATAATATGGATATCGCCATATCGAAAGCCATCCCTAGTTCTGATACAACTCTGCAAAACACAGACACACACACATACAAACAGCCAGAGACAGCAACAACGATATCTGCTAGCATCGGCAATTAATATTTTTTTTTAAGTTTATTTTTATTAGTTGAGGCAATTGTTTGTTTTTGTTATGTTTGTATGGTGCATGTGTTATGTTAAGTTGTAAACAAAATGCTGCTAGTGCTGTTCTGAGCAAATAGAGAAAATTTATTGCAGTTTATGTGAAAGTAGATTGAAAGCGTACAAAAAACTACAATTGTCGTTTCGGTGTGAGTGTATGTCTGTGTGTGTGTTAGTGTGACAGCAGACGACTTTTGTCGCCACTGTGTGTGTGTGTGTGTGCCAGTGCGCTGTCAAAAGGGCGGTTAAAAGAAAAGTCAACAAACTAACAAAGACAAGGAGAGGCAATTGAGTGAGAGCGAGAGAGAACGAGTGGAACGTTGTCAACATAACGGAGCATAAAGCGAACGCGAATATGTTTACAAAGAAGAAAAAGAAACCGCTTATCTCGATGCCCAGCAATTTTGAGCATCGCGTGCACACCGGTTTCGATAAACGTGAGAATAAATATGTGGGACTACCCCTACAATGGGCCTCCATCGTGGGCAACAATCAAATACTCAAATCTAGCAATCGTCCGTTGCCTTTGGTCGATCCCTCTGAAATTACGCCAACGGAGATACTCGATTTAAAGACCATTGTGCGTCCGCATCACAACAACAACAACAATAACAACAACAAGGCGGATACAACATCGTTGAACAGCAGCGGGAGCAATATTATGAATGTGACTGCTCCTGCTGTGGCGCCAGGTGGCAACGCTGCCGTCGGGCTGCAGCTGCTGCCCAAAACATCGCATGTGGCCAGATCGAATTCGCTGCGCAGCTCGAGTCCGCCACGTGTGCGTCGTCTAGTGGCCAATGTGCCGCCTTCTGTGCCCGAGGAGGAGTCCCAAATATCCCCAGGAGGAGCTGGGGGAGTGGGAGGAGCAGGCACACCCACACAAACACAATCCATTCCGGGTCATGGCTTCAAACCACAACAGCTGTCACATAATAATATGCTCTATCCAAGTCAACAACCAAGTCAACAGCATCCACATCAGCATCCACATCCACATTCACACTCGCATCCACATTCACATGGCAATGGCAGCCTAATGACAACAACAACAACAGCTCCATTGGCTGTGCGTACTGAACAATATCGCAACATGCAACACCAACAACACCAACAACAGCAACAACAACAACAACAAACATCGCCAGTGAGCTCGGTTGCAAGTGGAACGCGTTCCACACACTCACATCTCAACAACAGCAACAACAACGGCCAGCAGAACTTTCCTATATATCCTGCCTCACAACAACAACAGCAGCATCTACAACAACAACAAGCAAAACTTGTAGGCGATCAAAATCAGAATCCACATGTCAATCAGGTACTACAATAGATTCCACTTTTTAATTTTAAATTGTGATGGGCGGAAAAATCGTTTTTTAAATCGATATTGACTCTAAGGGACCGCATACGAATTCCGAAGATTTTTTAAGGAATTACAAAAACAAAGAATATAGTAACCAAGAAAAAACTAAGATCGAAAACAAAGATATCATAAATTAGAAAATTCAATTTATTTCTTATTTTTAGGCTCGTTTCATAATTTGCCTATTTTTTAAAACCCTGAAAACATTTTTCCTAATTTTAGTTTTTTTTATTTTGATTCCCTACTTTTGGTGTTCTGATTACATTTTTCCAATATTTTTTTATTTTCAAATTTTATTTTATTTTTATTTTTCCCTATTTGATTTCCTGATTTTTTTTCTCAATTATTTTTTTATATTTAATGTTTTCTCATTTTAGTTTTCTCTTTTTTCGTATTTCGGTTTCCTAATTTTGGTGTTTTGATTACATCTTTCTAAGTTTTTAAATTTATTTTTTGTATTGCAATTCTGTTTTTTTTTTTAATATTTATTTTCTTAAACTTTTCCTTACTTTGATTTCCTGATTTTTGCCTCATTTTTGTTATTTTTTCATTATACTAATTTTAATTAAAATAAAAATACCTTAAAATTAATTTAATTCACTATACCTATTTTTGGGCGCCTAATTCTGGTTTCAATTTAGGTTTTTTAATTTTAATATATACAAATTTTTTTTGTTTAAATTATTTTGATTCCCTGATTTGTAGCCTCAATTTAATTATAGTTGTAAATTAATTGTGAATTCTTGTAGGGATCTGTGATTCATGGCAAGACGGCATCCCGAGCCTCCAGCTCCAGTGGCTCTAATGCGGCTGCTCTGTCGGCTGCCCAGGCACAGGGACATCCACAAGGACTTACACAGGGACAGGGAGGAGTAGGAGCGGGAGCCGGAGCAGCAGCAGCAGGAGGAAAGCAGGAGCAGAGACTCACACATGAGCAATTCCGTGCCGCATTGCAGATGGTTGTATCCGCCGGAGATCCACGCGAGAATCTCGAACATTTCAATAAAATTGGTGAAGGCTCAACGGGAACCGTTTGCATAGCCACGGACAAGTCGACAGGTAAGTGCTGATGCCTTAGAGATACCCAGTAAACAATTAAATATATTAATATTATTTTATATTTGGGATAGGTCGTCAAGTGGCTGTCAAGAAAATGGATTTGAGAAAGCAACAAAGACGCGAATTGTTATTTAATGAGGTCGTTATCATGCGTGATTATCATCATCCCAATATTGTGGAAACATACTCGAGTTTTCTGGTCAACGATGAGCTCTGGGTGGTCATGGAATACCTGGAAGGGGGCGCCCTCACCGACATTGTCACACATTCTCGCATGGATGAGGAACAGATTGCCACCGTGTGCAAGCAGTGTCTAAAGGCTTTGGCCTATTTGCACTCACAGGTGCGTGACCAGCATACACCTAACAATCAACCAACATACATCAACAACTACACAACAACCTTTATTCAATGCCTTTCTATTTGCTGCTTTCTGTTCGCTTTTATGTCACTTTCTTTGCCAACCGCTTTCGCAACGTTTTCTTTTATGTTGTTTGTTGTTTGTCTTTTGGTTTCAATTACCAATTGTTATTGCTCTAATTGTAATGGGGGAAAAACCCCTCTCGTCTCGTCTTTATCTAGGGAAACCTACAAATTCGTGACCTCTTCTTTAACCTATACAAATCAATATTAATTACAATTTACGTTACATTTATTTATGCAATTGTTTTCGCATTTTTACCCATTTTTTCTACATCAAATATTGTACATTTGTTATCTTGACTATGCTCAACAAACGATTTTATCAATAAATATTGATTGTATTTGAGTTATACTTTTAAAACTTAAACAATAATCATTATTTTCTTGCTTAAAACTTATGATTATTGGTTGAGTTGCTTAATATAATCAGTAAAAATTATAAATAATGATTATGATGTAATTTTTTATAATCAAACTTATAATAACAAATATACATATTTTAAGAATGGCAAAATATGTGTAAAAATAGAGAAAAGTAAATCATTATAATCTGATTTAGACGACATTAATTTATGCAATATTTTCCTGCATTTTAACACACTTAATTATACATTCAAATTTAATTAATTTTGTAAAAAAATTATTTTCCTCAAAATCTTGGGTTCGATGTTAAGGGTCCCCCCTTTGATATTTTGAAAATTTTAAATTTTGAATCTCAAGTTTTCACTTTTAATCAACTCCTTATATCGAAACTAGTATAAAAAAAACACTTTAAACTTGATTCTGAGAACTTTTATTTTCTTGTAAAAAATCATGTGAAATTGAACAAAATTTTTGACTTGTAAAGTTGCTAGATCCATAGTCTGACCAACTTCGACCACTCATAACTTTGTCAAAACTGAACCGAATTTCGAATGGAATGTCATTTTGATAATGGTTTGGCCTCTTAATTCATTTTACATTCAAATTTAATTAATTTTGTAAAAAAAATTATTTTTCTCAAAATCTTTGGTTTGATGCTAAGGGTCCCCCCTTTGATATTTTGAAAATTTTAAATTTTGAATCTCAAGTTTTCACTTTTAATCAACTCCTTATATCGTAATTAGTATAAAACGACACTTTAAACTTGATTCTGAGACCTTTCATTTTCTTGTAAAAAATCATGTGAAATTGAACAAAAATTTTGACTTGTAAAGTGGACGGATCCATAGTCTGACCAACTTCGAACTCTCATAACTTTGTCAAAACTCAACCGATTTTCGAATGGAATGTCATTTTGATAATGGTTTGGCCTCTTAATTCATTTTACATTCAAATTTAATTAATTTTGTAAAAAAAATTATTTTCCTCAAAATCTTTGGTTCGATGCTAAGGGTCCCCCCTTTGATATTTTGAAAATTTTAAATTTTGAATCTCAAGTTTTCACTTTTAATCAACTCCTTATATCGTAATTAGTATAAAACGACACTTTAAACTTGATTCTGAGACCTTTCATTTTCTTGTAAAAAATCATGTGAAATTGAACAAAAATTTTGACTTGTAAAGTGGACGGATCCATAGTCTGACCAACTTCGAACTCTCATAACTTTGTTAAAACTGAACCGATTTTCGAATGGAATGTCATTTTGATAATGGTTTGGCCTCTTAATTCATTTTACATTAAAATTTATTTAATTTTGTAAAAAAAATTATTTTTCTCAAAATCTTTGGTTCTTTTTTCAATTTTCTTTTTAATTAACATATATAAAATTTTTTGTCCTAATTGCCTGACTGACTCACTGATCATTGCGCAGCCCAAATCATAAGACCTAGCAGGCTGAAATGTTCACACAACTTAGCTGACACATTAGTTTATATTTTAAAAGTTATAGCCATAAGGGTAGCTGATTTAAATAATATATAAATTGATATTGATGACTTTCTCTTTCTTTCTCTCTTTTAGGGAGTGATACATCGCGATATTAAATCGGATTCGATACTTTTGGCCGCCGATGGACGCGTCAAGTTATCGGACTTTGGATTTTGCGCTCAGGTGT
Organism: Drosophila innubila; assembly: GCF_004354385.1. Lineage (NCBI taxonomy): Eukaryota > Metazoa > Arthropoda > Insecta > Diptera > Drosophilidae > Drosophila > Drosophila innubila. The sequence continues at coordinate 736,058 of NC_047626.1, forward strand.
CGCAGGAGCTGCCAAAGCGTAAATCACTGGTTGGGACACCGTACTGGATGTCACCGGAGGTGATATCGCGTCTGCCATATGGACCGGAGGTCGATATCTGGTCGCTGGGCATTATGGTTATCGAAATGGTTGACGGTGAGCCGCCATTTTTCAATGAGCCGCCATTGCAAGCGATGCGACGCATTCGCGATATGCAGCCGCCGAATTTGAAGAATGCCCACAAGGTGTCGCCGCGTCTGCAATCCTTTTTGGATCGCATGCTCGTCCGTGATCCTGGCCAGCGTGCCACGGCCGCCGAACTGCTAGCCCATCCATTTCTTCGGCAAGCGGGGCCGCCATCTTTGCTGGTACCGTTAATGCGCAACTCGCGGCATCACTCCTAAGCACATAAAAAGGGGAAAAACCGAGAAAAAAAACCGATAAAAACAGCATCAACATTGTTAACTGCTGCCCAGCCCTGGTTGACCAACCGATAAACTGTGTGCGGTTTTATTTTTTTATTTTTTGTTTCAAAAAAACTTAAATTTATGCAAGTTATATGTAGTATTATTAGTTATTGATTGGCACCGCTTACTTAATTTGTCATCCTTTCGAAATCCTGTTAAAATTCCATTAAATTTCATCCTACCTGTGTACAACAAGTAATTTGTGCAGCCCTGGCAAAACTATCGATATTGTGCACATGCAGCATTTCGCTTGTATTCGATATTTAAAAACCTCGATCGATGCAAATTGCTTGCAATTATCGATACCTCTTTTACGATCGGTCGATGCAAATTGTTCGCAATTATCGATAGCTTTTTTACGCTCGATATCGATAGTTTGCCAGCTCTAGGCATTTAAAATTTCATTAACGTTAATGTAAAACTATTTTTTTTTAAATCTTTTTATTATTATTATTTTCTGTTTAGTGAAAGCTTAAACATAATTGTGCCTTTCTCGAAAACTTACAAATAATGTGACCATGGAGAACACAAACCGATGCACAAAATGCGCAGCCATTGCAAATTGTTTATTTTATATAATACAAATATTTTTTAAAGCGCATTTTGGCTTCCGTTAAGATTCTACTATATATATATTATGTAACTTAACTATCAATCACGCTTACCCTGTCTCTCTTTCTATCTTTCTCTCTCTCTGTAAAACGCAAGCGATTTCTTGTCAAAAAAAACGTGTTTATTTTATGTTTGTAAACACATTTAAGATTGTTCGAATATAAAACTGTAAGAGAATTGAATGTACGAATATATATGTATTTATGTTAAGACAAATTTTGAGAACAACGAATATGCATCCACATCCCATAGAATAGTTCATCCAAATTTATATAGTTCCATAGTTAAGTCTGTACTTATTGTTGTCTTTCTCTCTCTGTCTATCTCTCTCTCGCTTTCGGCATATGTATAGCAATTATTTATATCGTAGCTTTAAGTTTCACATTATAATAACCACAATAACAACATTCTAATTTGAATGAAACATATTCCACATTTGTCGACTGTTAAACCCAAGATTACGAATTACATTCCCCATCAAAATCGAGCCCTATAAGTATAATAATATATATATTTTTTTTAGACATTCTAGCTTACATTCTTCTGTAATTATAAAAAAAAAAACAAAAATACAAATAACAAAATAAAAATATATATTATATATACATCGTTATGAAACGTATTTTTTTGTGTTTTCTTCATTCATTTGATATGGGAATAAAGCATAATTAGGGCATATCCTGGCAGATTAATACAGGACTCGATTCGCCAGAACAAACTCTATTGATTGGCACTAAAAAATTATGGGATCATCTAAGGATCAGACACTTAAAAAGTTGCTGAAAAACAGTCCAAAAACACAAAATCCTTAATAACTCGAAAACGTCAAGGACGATTTGAATGTGCTTTCGTCAATTTATAGTCCTTTTTAAAACTCATCGATTTTCACTAGTTTCAGAAGAATCCTTCAAAGGACTTTCAAGTTATATGCTATTTGCTCTAAATAAATGATCTTAAAAAATGTGTTTTTATTTCCGCTCCTGTAAGGACTTTCGTGCTTTTTATTATATATTCAAATACGGCAGTATAAGATTTATCTTTGTACAAAAGCACATCCTGCTAGTCATTGAAATGGGTAAGTTACAGCCGTTTTTCTCTTTTTACAACGTTTTCCTTAGCATACCCTGAAAAAATGCTTTTATTTTCGGTCCTTTAAAGTCTTTCGTCCATTTTATTATATATTCAGATACGCCAGGATTATAGCAATTTTTTTACAAAAGGACATCCTGCTAGTCCTTGAAATAGCTGAGTTACAGCCGTTTTTCTGTTTTGTTAACGTTTTTTTACAGCAAAGCACTGTACAAATTTGGAAATACTTTTTTTTGTTAGAAAATATGAAGATTTCTTCAATGCCAAACGATATTTTGTGGAAGGATATGTCCTTTTAAAATCCCCAAAGATTTGACTGAGTCAATAAGCTATATTATAAAAATTATATGTTGACGACTAAAATTAAATTTTTTTTCGTTTTTCTTCAGTGACTATCATTAGTTGTATGTAATTTAATAAAATTTTCACCATAATCATTATTTTTGATCAAATAAAACACAAAATAAAACTTAAAAATAGTGATTATTCCTTGAGAATAATTTTTTTCCTTAAAAATATTGATTTTTTTTGCTCAAAAATAAAAGTTATGGTGAAATTTTTACTTTTCGAGTATTTTATGAAAGCAAAAATTGTGTTTATAGGTTGGCTTATGAGTAAGAATGAAAAGTCGAAAGTACATTTTGAGTTTTATTTTTGAGCATTAATATTCAATATTTTTGAACAAATAAATAAAACTCAAGGATAATGATAATTTTTGTGTTTTATTTTTCTTAAATAACAATAATGATCATGGGCAAGTTTTATTAAATTACTCAAAACTAATGATTATCATTGAAGAAAACGTATTGATGTTATCGATATTGTTATTTGCAAAAATATGAATTTTCCAATTTCAAATAAAAACAAAATTTATATTGTTTTTTTTTTTTTTAATATTTTCACTTTTGTTTCTTTTATTCTTCTTGTTCTTGTATTTGTTGTTGTTTATTTTATTTAATAGTTTATAAAGTGAATAGGTGAATAATAGATGATAATATGGAAATGCATTTTGTTCCGACATACATATATGAGTTATATATATTCAATAATAAATATACATACACATATACATAAGTACACAGTGTGCATGTGTGTGTGGTTGTGTGTTTGTGTGTATTGATGAGTGTGTGTGTGTGTTGTTGTTGTTGTGTGTACTAAAAACTAAACGGCAGCAATGTTAGCTGCCAATAGCTAGCCATGAGTGTGAGCGTGACAGGGCGATAGCATGACAGAGACAGGTAGAGTGATAGTGAGAGAGAGAGAATTAGAAATAAAGGCAAGGGAAGAGAGCAGGAAATGCAGCCGGATTATTTGTTGTTTTACACATATACATATATAGAGAATTGCAATTTAGTTGCGCTTCCTCAAGGCCAAACGGGAGCTCAGCGGACGCTTCGGCTTCGGCTCCTCCTCCTTCTGCTGCTGCTCGGATTCCTCGGCGGCGGCGTCGGCCTCCGGCTCCGACTGCGCTGCTTTCACGGGCTTCGACGGCTTGCGACGGCTCACTGCAAATGCAAATGACAAACGTAATCATCGATAAATAGTTGGCGACATGTGCAATATATCGATCGGTACTATCGATAGTTGAACACTATATCGTTACCCAAATGGGTACAAATTTAATAAGTAAATACATTTGTTGGATAGTCTTAATCTATAAAGACAATAAAGACAAGTGTAATCTGTAAATAGTTTGCCAAAAATATATGGGCAATTCTCCATTGTCAAATGCGACATTCGTACACACTCAACGTGACAAAAACCAAATGCCAAAACTTTTTTGAATGTTGACAAAAGGCGAAATATACAGTTAATGATAAGCACTATAATGGGTGTTTAGGTTGATTTTGGTCAATGGTTCGTTTTCCAGAAATTAACAACTAACCAAGGCATTCGAATGCGACTTATGACAGAAGTCGTTTTCGCGGCGAACAGTTCAAGCACTGATTTCAGCGAAACCTGAGGGAATATTTTAATGCGACTAGTTTTAGCTCTTCAAATCACTTAGAATTTTTATTACTAACATTTCCATTAAGTATTTGTTTCTAAGAGAAAGATATTGTCAAAAAATCAATATAATACAAATACTCCAATTTAGATGACAACTTTTGGCAAAACAGACAAAAATATGAAAAAACTTAATTTATTCAAAGATGCAGTCGGTATGCTCAAACTATTGAACTAATTAATGTGTAAAATTCTTAAACAAGTAACTTGAAAATGTTTCTGGAAGAAAATTGCACAAGATGTGAGTTTTTGATCAATTTTAAGTTTTTGGCTGCGGTTGACACTTCTGGAAAATTGCCCTTATGTACAAACAATTACTCAAGAAAGTGTTTTGACATATAAGAAATTCACATAGTTGTTAATTTTTATTTTTTAAAATAGTTAAATTCGATAAAAATTTAATTATTAATTTTTATTTGTTCTAAGAATCATAGGAAAGAATAATAAAATAAGAAATAAAATAGAAATTTATAAGAAATAAATATGTTAATTGTTTTGCAAGAAAAATTGTGTCAAAGGAATGTCAAAAAACATTACCAAAACAAAAAAAAATTTTATTGTTTCAAATTTTTGTACTCTGAATATTTTTGTAAGTTGAATTTCCTAATGTGTGATTCCTTTTTTTTTCTTCCTTATCTAGGTTTCATAAAATTGTATTCTTAGTTTTATTTTCTATTTTTTTTTTTTGTAATTCCTTGAAAAACATATTTCGACATTTCTATCGACTTGCCAACACAAGACAAAGGACACGATCGATATTATCGATACATCGCTAGTGGCAGTGTTGCCACTGTGAGTAAAATGTGCACCTAAAAAAAGGTACATTCGCATGGTATTTAAGTGGGTACATTTGGTAAAAATGTGTTCTCAAAAAATGGTACATATGTCTGGTATTTTGTTGGTAGATTTGGTAAAATGTGTACCCAAAAATAGGTACATTTGGTACTTACATGCCGGATTGCCTTTGTATCCCTTGCCGGCAGAGGCAGCTGGCGCTGGCGCCGCAGCGGCAGAGGGAGCGGGAGCGTTGTCCTGATTCTGTTCGTCGTTTGTCTCGTCGGACTTCTTGGCGGGTTTGCTGACGGGCGTCTTCTCGGAGCGATGTTTCTTGGCATTCTGCTGGCGGCGCTTCAGCGAGTTGAAGAAGTTATCGTTCGACATGTGGGGCCTGATGACAGGTCCCACCTTCTTGGGTGTCTCCGTTGTTGTTGTCGTCGTGCTGATCGCCGCTCCTCTGCCGCCCGTCTCCTCGTTCTCATCGCCATATTGGCCATTTTCTCCGCCTGCTCCCGCCTCCTCATTGTACTCATCCTCCTCGGCGCCATCTTCGTGCGCTGGCGCCGCTGTTGTTGTTGTTGTCGTCGGCTTCGCGGCTTTGCCGACGGGACGACGCAGTGCAGCGATCCTCTTTGCCGGCGACACGTTTGCCCCACCCTCCTCCTGGGATGCCACCAGTCCGTAGCACAGAGCGCAGATGACGAAGAGCAGGCAGCTGCAACCAGTAGCAAGAGAGAGAGGGAGAGAAATGTCAGATATGTTGTGTAATCTGGCAACCTTGTTTCTAACAGTCCTGCGACTCGATTTGTTTTCTTCTTCTATCTTTATACCTTGTACCCATTTAAAATGGGCACAAAAGGGTATAATGACTTCAAAAAATTAAGACAAAAAAAATAATATTAATATTATTTTTATTTTATTAAATTTATCATTTTTGGATTAATTTGAATTAATATACATAATGAAAATGAAAAAAAAATAAAAATTAAAGTTATTGACTTGACTCGAATAAAACATTATTATTAGCGCTTCCTGTTTCTAAACTTCAATTTGAGGTTATGTTGCAGATAGAAATCAAGAAACTAAAAGATTTAAATTTTAATACAATATATGAAAAGATTACTAAGAATAGTTCATACTTGATTACTTAATATTTTCCGGTCATATTTAAGCAACAATGAGCTACAGTTTGAGGTTATGTTTAAGGTATAAAGAAGTTATTACTTTTAATCAGCATAAAACCAGTTGGAAGTAGTTAATTTAAGATATAAAGTCAGTTGAGCAGTTGAGTAGGAAGCAATCTAGGCTCTCTCGAAAAATGCTGTCTAACAACCACGAGGCTATTCAATTGAATTGAATTGAATTGAGAATTCTCAAGTAGTAATTATTATAAAAGTTGTCATCTCTCGAATAAAGTGAGGTTACTTTCAGTTAGTCTGTCTAGTTTAACGGGTTGTGAACCTGTCCAGAACCTGAATCGAAACTGAAACTGCATAATATATACATCTAAATAGGATAAAAGCAATCATGAATATGATTAACATTTTATATTTGAATATCAATATGTATATGTATTTATATTCATCACTCGTCAGTGAATATGATTATTAATATTTATATTCAACTATCAATATATTAAGATCAATTTTAAGATATGCATGCGCTTTTTTGGTCACTTTGAGATGTGCTAACTATTTTTTTTATATGTCTTATTAATGCTTAAAGGTCACACAAACGAGTTTTTTACTCACTTTCGATTTTAAATTTATTCGATTACAATTAATAATCTTGCTCTGTTTCTGTGTGTTTCAGTTTTTGGTTTTGCTATTTCTTTTTTCTTTTTCTTTTCCATTTCGGTTTCTGTTTGTTTTTGTTCATTTTATTTCTCGTCGGCATGTTGCTAATTTTTGAAATACCCTTGAAATAGGTTTTTAATATTCAGTTCAATGCTTTTCATGATTTGATACAATAAACTTATTTTTCGCTCTATCAATTCCCTGAGCTCTACTCTTGAAAAACTAAATATTTACTAAATAAATACATTAAAGTTTTATGTTTCTATATGTTTTCAACTTCTTTTTAAGCATTTTATGTTTCTATGTGCTTTTAAAATACTCAATAATTATTGATTTTTGATATTTGATGATAATCAAATATGTTGGCAGCCACTGTATGTGCACTTGAAGAACTTATTTGTCATTATTTGTTGAACTAATTCATTGTTGTGCTGTTTTTTTTAATTCTTGGCTTTTATGCAGCAATTGGTTCTATGCTCTAAACAAAAGACTTAGGCAGCGAACTTGTTTTGCAGTTGCACTTGTGATCGTGCTTGTAGCTGCCTGCTACAGCACTCAAAGTCGTTTGTGCACCTTCTCAAAAGGAAACAGGTGCTTATGCAAAAGGCAACAACAACAACAACAACTATAATAAACCAGTTGAATTTGTTGGCAGCGCCAGAATAAATTTAAATTTAAATGTGCACATGATCGGCACATGCAATTGGCTAATAACGGTAAAATGTGCACAGACAAGTCATGAGAGAGCGAGAAAGAGGGAGTGGCAATGGGAGAGAGAGAGAGAGACAACGCAAGCCGCCCCCTAAAACAAAAAAAAAAGAAAAATATATAAAGAAATAAAATAAAATTTCATGTGATTTTTGCCTCACTCAGCAACAACACTTGTTTTATTTTAAGCTCAACAGTCTACAGTTGTTGTTGCTGTTGTTGTTGCTGTCGGGTTGCATCTTTTCGCATTGATTAGGGTCAACTGTGCTCAACTCTTTGCATTTCAATTTCAATCGCCGCCAACTTATGCAACTTATTCATGGAAAGGTGAAAGGCGTTGTCATTAAATTGTTATTGTTGTTGTCGTTGTTGTTAGTGCTGTTGTTGTTATAAGTGTTGATGATGTTGCTATTGCTGTTGTTGCTGTTGTGGGTGCGTTTAATTGTTGTTGTTGTCGGTTGTGGCTGGAATCATTAACTTCTTCTTCACTTCTTAATTAAAAATTCAAGACAGCTTCAAAGTTGTAGAAGTTGGTGGTGGGGAAAAGGGGCGGAGGGACGAGGGCGGTGGGAGTGGGTAGCTTGTTATACTATGTCTATATGACATTTGGCGTCATTTGGTTAACCGGTTTCAACTGCTAAAACTTGCCAGACAATACAACAGAAGCCAAGCCCCAAAAAAAATCCAAAAAAATTATGTTTTACTTAAGACTCAAAGTTAGAAAAATAGGTAGAAGAAAAAAGCAGAAGTAGTAGTAGAAGAAGAGAAAGAAGGAACTTTTCAAAGCTGTTATATAAGCAATAAATGAAACTATAAAAAAAACAAACATTATTTGCAAATAATGAAAACGCGTTGAGAATATTTCAAGTGGAAGGCGGAAAAAAATACTTATAAATGATATAAAAGCTGCAACATCATCATTAACATCAACAGCAGTGTTTTAACCAGGGATGTAAAACCTTTTTTTAATATATAACATATAATAATCTTTAAATTTTTTATTAGTTTAATAACACTTGAATTATTTTATGTATAACAAATAAAATAACAGTCATAGTAAACAATTTACTTTAAATTTTCTAAAATTTTAAAATAAGCAAGTATATAATAAACTAATATTAAAATATAAATGATTAACATTCTTAAAATAAAAAAAAATTTGTTAGTTTGTAACAAGAAATTAACAAGAAGTCACATTACTTTATATTTCAAATTTTTTAATTTGATTCTTATCACTTTATTCGAAACTTTTATTTTTAACTGATTTATTTTAAAAAGTTTCAACTCACTTAGTTTTTATTTTAAAATTTTTTTTTTACACTTATTTATTAATTATGAATCATAATTAAAAATATAAGTGTTATTGTCTTTTGATGTAAATAAAAGAACTGTAATTAAAATGAGATTAATTCATTTTATGTTATATCATATTTCATTATATTATTTTATTTTATTCCCTGGTTAAAACAGAGACTAGACAACAACAACAAACAACTTCAGTGCGTCGTCTTTTATTGCTTTTTTTTTTGTTTCTTTTATTTCTATATTTTCTTATTTATAGTTTAAGTCACATGATTAACATTTCCATTTGCGGAATTAGTTCATGGCGATGGCGTCAGCTCTGAACTCTAATGATAATGATAATGTTAATAATGACGATGTTGTTGTTTAAACAAAACTAAAAGCTTTTTTTTGCCAATAATTGCCCTCCTGTTCCCTCTCTACTCTTTCCACTGGGCTAAACGGGTCACTATGCTAATTGTCAATCTATGGTTATGTCCATAGATAACAACGAGCGTTACGTATTTGTATGCAGATATATAAATATATATATATATATATATATATACATACATATGTAGAGGTGTGTATATACACTTAAAAAAATATATACATATATATATATATATTACTATATTTTTAAATCCACTAGAAAAGTAAACAACTATCGGAAATATAATATTTTTATTATTAAAAAAATCCTGCAAGTAACAACTTGCTTTTAATTTTGTTGAAATAAGTTTCGTATATTCAATGACTTTATTATTAAATGCTTTAAATTGTATTTTTTGTTTGTTGTTTTTAAAAATTGTTGTAGTAGAAATAAAGTTAAGAAAAAAATCTAGAATCTAGAAAAAAATATCTATACAAATCAAAGTCGAATTTTCAATTTTCAGATTGAAGAACGTTTTGCTTTCTTTTTTCTGAGTGTATAAATAGTTAGTTGGTACGAGTATAGAGTTAAATATGTGGGACAGTGGTTTTTTTTTATTTTTATTATATTTTTAATCGTTTCCTACAGTTACAAGTGCGCGTACTATAAAATCGAGTAGCAAGTGTTTTGTTGTGTGTTGTTGTTAGCTTTGAATGGGAATGTCAAATGCTGTTATTGCTGTGGTTGTTGTTTTTATATATGGATAAGTTAGTTTTGTCGGCTAAGTGGGTTCAATAACGGTGCATTGTGTACGTGTTGCGACCACAACAACAACAAGTACAGTAACAACCAATGGCAACAACAACAACATCGCGCTCAATCGTTTTCAGTTTTAAGTTAGAGCAAGTTCGTTGCCTGAGTCGTTTGATTTGTGTGTAAAGTCGAAGCAAGTTCGTTGCCTGAGTCTTTTGATATGTGTTACAGTTGTTGTTGTTGCGTTGGTTTACATTGAATTTGGCTTATGAAATTGCATTGGTATGTGGCATGTGTGTGTGTGCTTAACACCTTGTTGCCAATTTGCAATAGTTTTTGGCAAAGTCCTTGAAAATAACTCAAGAGATTTCAAATGGTTTTGGTGGTGTTGTTGTTGTTTTACAACAACAACTACTGCTTTATATAGTATACTTTAATATGCAGGCAGGTGTGTCTGTGTGTGTGTGTGTGTGTGTGTAGTCTGGTTTGTGGTATGCACATGATTTGATCTCTCTTATATTTAAATAATATTGCATAATGCGAGCGATTTTTGTGTGCGCCAAAATGAAATGAAACGCATGTAAAACAACAACAACAACAACGAGATACATATAACAACATGAGCAGACGCCTACCACTCACCCTACCCCTGCCCCTCTACCAACCCAAATATAAAAAAAATCAAGCGAAACTAAATTGAAATCCTGATCTTGCCGTCAAATTGGCGCCTGTTGCTGTCGTTGTTGTTGTTGTCGTTTTGGATGCTTGTTATACCCTGTGCGGGTATATTAACTTTGTTAAAAGTATGTAACAGACAGAAGAAGGCATAAAGTATATATATATTCTTGAACAGCATCAACAGCCAAGTCAATTAACCCAATTTAGCCATTTCCGTCAGTCAGCCTGACCGGTTAAGCATGCAGATCTCTGAGATGGCAAGATCTAGGCACATGAAATTTGGTATGCACACTCTCCATAATATCAGACAGATCGAGGTATTTTTTTAAATTTTGCTACGCCCACTGTGGGGGCGTCTTTCGTATATTAGAGAAATTAAAAATCACATGATCTTTGATAAATTATTTTAGTATTCGACTTTTCATAATTTTTATTTCCTAATAACAATATTTCTAATTTTGTCATTTTTGAATTTTTCGGTTGCCAATAATTTTATTCTAGTTTTTATTTGGCATTAACATAATTACTAATTTTGGTTTCCCAATTTTTATTTTTAAAGTAGATGGTTCCTAGCTTGGTTTTTGTATTCTAAGTAATATTTCTCGACATTCGTATAGGAAATTCCTTGGTACAGGGTATCCGATTGTCCAGTGGGCTCAACTTTTTTTTTGGGCTCTGTGATTAATTCCTCCATGCGATTAACATACATATAAATGTGTGTGTGTGTGTCTGTCAGCTTGCATTAAAAGTGCAACCGTTAATTTATAAGACAACGCCGCAATCAGCAACAGCAACAACAACAACAGCAGCAACAACAATAACAAGCTGCAACCACAGCAACAGGTAATTAATCCAATATACTCGTAGTTAATTTACTATTGCCAATCCCCCCCTCCGCCCACTGCTCCTACCCTGTTGCCTAGACTGCTTGCCTGCCTGTAATTTTTGGTTGCTGTCGTGCATACGACAACAACAACAGCAGCAGCAGCAGCAGCAACAGCAACAGCTGACGACCTTGAAACATTTCTTTCAATCAATGCAATGACAGACAGATGCACTATGGCTCATTTCACAAAAGTACGTGGCAGAAATCAATTCCGACCAAATTTTGATGTGCTTCAATCAAGAATTCCTTCTAGAGTTTATGAAGTAAGTTTTATATTTTTAGTCTCATTTTTGAGGTGTTTGCTGGTAATTTCTAAGGAAAATTTTATCTTTTAAGTAAAAATTTTTTAGTGCTTGAAGGTTTTTAAAATTGAGGTAAATTTCGAAAAATTACTGAAAGAAAAAAAATTAAATTATGTTTTAAGCGTAGCCTTTGATCAGTATAGCCTTAAATCAAGGTGGAATATGGTATCAAACTTATTTATTTCTGCTAGCTGACTTATTTTCTAAACTAATTTGAAAAATAAGTTTTTTACCAAAACATAAAAAAAGTATGTTTTTCAACTTAAGGCTGACTTTTGAAATCAAGTCCTAACAAATTTGACTTTTGTATAAGATTCTTTAAATATTCAAGAAGACATTTAAAATAAAAAACTACTACTACAATTTTGTCCGATTAAAGAATTTTGGCGTTTAGTACTTTTTCTTGCTTAAATTTTTGTAACAAATTTTAAATGTCACCAGAAAGTTATATTTGAATTTTTATTTATTTTTTTAATTCTTTATGGCATTTTAAATGTTTTAAAAGAAGAGATTTGTGTTTCGCAGTTAATTTACTCCATTTCTCATTATTTTGTTGTGCACATTTTCTTAAAAGTGTTTAGAACTTATGCTTTAAATTTCAGCACGGTATTTTAACTAGCTCAAAAGTTACAGCTGTTGTTGTTGCCGTTGTTGTGCACATCAACAACATCAGCTGCAAGCGCAGCAACGATTGCAATTGCAGCTGGGAATTGCCATTTGCCATTTCTTTGTGCCGGCAAATGTCACAACAACAACATGATCAGCATCACAATGATCATCAAATGTTAATGATCGTTAAAAAAAAACATTGAGCCAAACTTTGGCATTTGAAACTGTTGCGATTTGTGATCGTTGTTGTTGTTGCTGGCGTGTTAAAGTTCAAATTGGCATTCGAATTACAGATTTGTTACACCTACTTGAAAAGCGTTGAGTGATTGACGCACAAATACCCTGTAATAAATCGAATGCAACTAAAAGCTGGAGGCAGAAACCGTGACGGAGACGCAGAAGGACAGCAAGTGAGAATGAGAGAGAAACAGAGGAAGAAATACAGATAATGGGATAAAAGAGATAAAAGTCTACAAAAAATACTGCATTTAGGTATTTATTTTGTGAGCTTTGCCAATTTGGGGCACTAACTGAATTATCTGTTTAATAAATACCGCGTTTTTTTTTTTTTTTTTTTTTTTTTGACACATAAGATTCCGATTGGAAGCGTAGTATAAATTTTAGAATAAAAAGCATTTCGTCATTATAGCAATTTGACTGCTAACTCAATGTTGGCCGGAACAGCTTTTTTTTGCAGTCAAATCTAGCTATTTTTAAAAGTTAAATTGCGCAAATATTCAAAAAATGAAAAAATTAAATGAAAAATTAAAAAAAATATTCAAATATTCAATCAAAATAATATAGATTATTTATTTTCAGTTCAGATCAAATTTAGTTATTTTTTTATGTCAAAATACGGAAAAAATAATTTTGATTATTAGCAAAAAGATTGTACATATATTTTCAATTAGAACAAAAGATTTGAACACTTTATAATGAAGATAAAAGTATTCCAATGAACTTTTAGTTGAAAAGTTTAAAAAGTATATTAAATAATGTTAATAAACATAAAAATATATGTATTAATCTATTTTTAAAAGTACCCACTTTGTATTTTTGCCTCAAAAACAGCGTTTTTTTGTTTCTTGCCAAAAATATTGGTAATAAATACATATTTTAATAATTTCTAAGAAATTTGTTTACATTTTCTTGCACTTATGTTGTTGGCTATTTTTTTAATTTTAAATTTGTTATTGTTTCTTTGTAATCCTTTAAATTTAAAATTTAAGTTTTTAACTAAAAGACATTTTTCATAATTTGATTTTTGAGTTGGTACTAAATAAATAAAATAATTAATAAATAATTACAAAACACGTCAGCACAAAAACAATAATAAGTGCAGTTGGCAACGCGGCCAAATGTCACATAAAGTGCAATGCAGTTGGCAACGCGACAAATCACAAGCAAATTAATTAATGCAAAAGTAAAAAAAAATAAAGCAAAAAAGATTTGGAAATATTTCAAAATGCAAATGCAAAATTAATTTAAAAAAAATGTAGAAATATATATTAAAAATGTAAATTGAAATTAAAAATGTTGTTCACTCACATGTTAAAGTACTTCATTTTGTCTGTGTGCGTTGTGTGTGTGTGTGTGTTTGGTATTTATAAAACTTGAATTTCAAAAAAAATATAGTTTGATGTTTTTTTCAGTGTTTGAAAACGCGCGAAACGAGCAGAGAACAAAAAAAAAAGATGCACTTAAAACGAGACGTTAAAATTTGAAGACGATCGAAAAACTTAAGTCACTTTAAACTGTAGACTGAAGATTGGAGACTGAAGACTGTAGACTGGAAGACTGGGTACACAACAGAAAGAGAGTATGTGTGTGTGTGTGAGTGAGTGTGTTGTAAGTTTTTTAAGCCACGATCACGATCGACTTCTTGAGGCTGACTGAACGTTTCTTATGCCGTCTGCATGCAGTTAACCTATCCATCCAATATTTCTTCTTCTGTCTGCAGTCCACCTTCAGCCAGCGTCGACGGCGACAGCGACAGCGACGCCAGCTGCAACAGAGGCAGCGACGACTTTAACAACAGGTTGCTGTCCTAACCTATAAGTAAGCTGAACAGACAGCAGGGGGGAAAGAGAGAAAGATGGAGATAAAGAGGGGAAAGAGAGGGGAAGACAGTCTACACTCTCGTCATTCAATTCAATTCAATTCGGTATGCAAAGAGTGCAAGGAGCGCACTTCTGGTTTCAACTCAATTTGTCAATTTGTCGCACAGTGGTTGATTTGCCTCAATTTGCGTTGCAAAAATTCCCTTCAAAATATTGAAATATAATTTTGGTTGGCCTCTAAATTCATTCTGCATTTCAAGTTAATTAATTTCGTAAAAAAAAATTTCTCTCTGGGTATGGGTTTGGATTTTTATACTATAAGAGAGTCCCCCCTTTGAAATTTTGAAAAACAAAAATTTTAAATCTTAAGTTTTCTCTTTTAATTAACTCCTTATATCGTAATTAGTTTAAAACAGCACTTTAAACTTGATTCTGAAACATTTCATTTTCTTGTAAAAAATCATGTCAAATCTGACAAAACTTTTGACTTGTAAAGTTGCTAGGCCAAAGGTTCGACCAACTTCAAATTGTCATAAATTTGTAAAAACTAAACCGATTTTGAAGCGGAATGTCATTTTGATCATGGTTTGGATCTAAATTGATTCTGCATTCAAATTTTATTAATTTTGTAAAAAAAATTATTTTCCTTTAGATCATGGGTTTGATGCTAAGGGTCCCCCCTTTGATATTTTGAAAATTGAAAATTTTAAATCTCAAGTTTTCACATTTAATCAACTCCCTATATCGTAATAAGTATAAAACAACACTTTAAACTTGATTCTAAAAACTTCCATTTTCTTGTCAAAAATCATGTGAAAATCAACAAAAATTTTGACTTGTAAAGTTGATAGATCAAAAGTCTGAACAATTTCAAACTGTCATAACTTTGTCAAAGCTGCACCGATTTTCAAGCGGAATGTCATTTTGATAAGGGTTTGGCCTCTAAATTCAATCTGCATTCAAATTGTATTAAATTCGTTAAACAAGTTTTTTTCGACTCGATCTTGGTTTTGATTTTCGATGCTAGGGGTTTTTAACTATCGAAAATTGACTTGACTTGGCAGAATTAAAGCTGAATCGATTTTCAAGCGAAGTGTTTTTTAAATCAGAGAAATCGCCCACTGTGCGCCGCTGCTGCAGCTGACGTCGACAACAGACGCTGGCAGCGCAGTCGGCGTCAACAGGTTTTCTTTGGCCGACGTCGATGTCGACGTCGCTGTTGGCGTCGCTGCTGCTGCTTGGCTTTTAGGTTTGGCTTTTATTTTAATATACCATGTAGACAGAGAACTGTCAATAAAGGGTATACGAAATCGGAAGTACCATTTAAGAGCGACTTTTCACAAAAATAAATTTAGTTACCAGCTGATATATGGATTTAAAGAAAACAATTAAAAAAGAATTTAATGAAAATATGCAGGTATAATATAAATAAATAGATGGATAATTAAGTAGGTAAAATTATTTTGAAATAAAAATATTTCTATCTTTTTAAGATATTGATTTATTGACTGTTTCACAATTAAACTTAAATAATAATATAAATAGTAAAATATAAAAATTATGCAATTAATTTCTTAATGAATTATTATTAAAAAGTTTTTAATAATGTCACGATACGTACTATAAAAAAGAAAATCTTTAAATTTATTATTGTATTTATTTAGACCCTACTTTATTTATTAATTTAACGTCGTCTAAAAACAGTCGACAAAAATTAAAAATTATGCAATAAATAAAAAGTAAAGAAAAAAATATTAAATTAAATAATTAGAAATGAATGAAATTAGTTTGCATTTTTTGAAATTTGCAAGAAGTTTAAATATATATTTTATTAATTGTAATTTTGCAGGGTAGCTATAAGTCGAGCAGACTCGGCTTATCAATTTATCGTATTTTATTAATTAATTTATTGTTTTCAGGCCAATTGTTGTTATAAAAATGAAGATGGGCTGGTAAATCCCGAAGCCGCAACGAATCCGCAGGTAAAGACGAGACGACAGAGGGGAGAAGGTGAAGAGGAGATGGAGATGGAGGAGAAGAAAGAGGAGGAGGAGGAAGAAGAGCAGATGGAGACCGAGCACAAGTGTCAAATCTTAAGACGACAAAAAAAAGATGAGAAAAAGCCAGAAATGGCCACATTTACATATATACAAGCATACATATATGTCAATCTATAAATCTACAAAAAAAAAATATATATATAGTCAGAGAGATGGAAAGGGAAAAAAAAGATATTTTAGATTTGTTTTTATTTTTATATTTTTTTTAATATACCCTTGAACTGATTTGATAAAATTGGGCGCGGGCGAAACTCGTTAATGATAATGCTAATGCTAATGATATTATTAATGATAATCATAATGATGCTAATGATGCAGATGCTTTGAATGTTGAGGTCTCTTTCTGGGTTGCCACTTTATAGGGGCTACACAAAAAAAAAAAAAACAAGTAAGAAAATTTAATTCAGTCGAGAGACTGACTACAAAATACCCGGTAGTAAATTAAAATATATATTGAACTAATCCATACATTTTTAATAATTTAGTAATAAAAAAACTTAAACTATTCAATATGGTTTTTTTAATAACATAAATTGGGGACAGAAAAAATTTTAAATTTAAACATAATAATGTTCTAATGTATTATAATTAAAGGATTATACCAATTAAACCCTAACAAAAATGTGCCATATAAATGTAATATTCAGTATATTACTTATGAATTAGGTTCTCTGCAAACAGGGTAAACTAATATTTTTTTTCCTGAAAACGGGATAAAGTATTGTATTTAATTTTCTGAATTTCAAAAACTGTGTCAGCTGTGCTGTGTGAAAATTTCAACTTTCCTGGGCTTACGGTTTGGTATCCACAATGATTAGTGAGTCAGTACAAAAAGTTTTACATATATAAATTGTAATTTTTATATTGTTTGTTCAGATAAATAATTTTAATATTAGTAATTTAAGAACAAAATATGTAAGAGGAATGTTCTTGATTTAAGAAGTTGGTCTTTTTTTTTTGAGTGTACATACATTGTCACAAAGTTTAAACACCCCTACAATTAATATTTCGTTTTGAAGCCTCATCAAGTGACGCTCTTAATGATTGCTTTGAACTTTTGCAGATATTCTGCCTCTCTCCCCTCTTTACTACATATAGTCAACTGGGCGCAGTTTATTAGGTGTGACTGTAAACTGCAAGATGGAGACAAAGACAACGACTTCAACTTCATCTTTATCTGAGACTCGAACTCGAGCTAATTATGTGGTCACTGCCTTTGGCTTCTCTTTTTGTTCAACTGACCAATTTACCTTGAACTACAAAATTTTAAAATGTCAACGTCTGAAGCGGGCGTGGCAGGGCGGGACTGAAAGGGCTACAGGGCGTACACTGCTAGAAAAATTCTCTGAAATTTTATATTTACATTTTGATTTAGACATTTCGCTCTATGATTAGGCGTTAAATATGAATTTAGTGGATTGTAAAATATTAAACAAAAATTTTTTCAATTTAAAAATGCTTCATATGAATAACTCTCCAATGTCGAACGCGACATTCGTACGCATTCAAAGTGAAAAAAAAAACATTAAAAAACATTAATTTATTGTGACAGAAGGCAAAACTTATAAGTTTTTTTTGTTTACGTCGTATGAATTACATTTTGACTTTTTAAGTCACCAAGAAGCTTAATTACTAGAATTGAAATGTTTTCTATGCAATTTCATTAATTTGTTGTTCCAAAAAGAAATATATCGTCAAAAAATCATTATAATTTTTTGATTTATTTTAATTAGCTACATAAACATTTTGTTGTAGCTTGTATAAAATATTAAAACAAAATACGCAACATATTCAGTTTGAATATGTTTTAAATAAATTTTCCACAATTTTTTTGTTATATGATTTATTTTTAAAATAAATATGGCATTTTTTGAGTAGAAGCGTTTTTTATATTATATTAATTTTGACATTTCAAAATGTTTTTCGTTAAATGAAAGTGTATAAAATTTAATTTGAAGACGTTTTTGATTTAAATTAAATTTAAAAAAATCAAACACATTTGTATTTATTTTTACTATGCGTTTTTTCTATCAGTGTAGACATATTGTCTAATGTTTGTCTATGTCAGACCAGATCAGACTAAACCTGAACATATGTAAGACATAAACAAAAAACTTGTTAATTTAATTTTTTTCTTTCTTTTTTTTGTTAAGCTAATAACAACAAAAAGTAGTTAAAATTATACAGACGACAATGAAATCTATTCGAATCAAATCAAAACGAATCGAGTCAAAAAATCAACTCACATGCAAATCGATTCGAATCGAATCAAATGAATACGAGTTTAACAATAATAATAATAATAAAAAAAAATAATAATAATACTTATAACATACTCCCTAACTACTTAATATATATGCTAATGCATTATTATTATTCCATTTGCTATGCATTACACCGAATTAATATTTCATTTGATTTCATTTCAAACACGTTTAACTCGAAAAGTGTTGCAACAATACAAAACATAAAACAAAGTGACCATGGAGGGGAATGATTAAGATACCTTATTCTAAAAATAAACTAAATATTCCAAATACTCCACACATGAAACCAAATTGAATTTTTTAATTTTGATGTAGAATCAATAGAATCTATAAATTAATTTTACTTTGGCAGTATAATTAAGAAAACGCTTAAACTTAGAGCACTGATTATAAACTTACCCCAGCTGCTTTTAAGGCACAATAAAGTGACTATGGAGGTTATGACAAAGTTGTGTATAACGTAAAATTCAGTGTAACAATCTCAAGGAGCTGTAAAAGATAATTAGACAGATCCATCGATTTTATACATACTTACCCACAAAAAAATATAATGTAAATAAAGTGAACATGGAGATGTTGACCAAGAATTGTCTTATAAAAACACTTTTTTTTTTTTAAACAGTATTTATTTATTGTTAATTATTGCTTTGGTAGTTTCGTTGCTCATTAAATCAGACTTTTTAATTATATAGAGATTCCCAGACAATCGGAACAAGTTAGTAATAATATACATATACAGTTAGTCAAGTAAGTGTTTTTACAAATTGCAAAATACCTTGTAATTTTTCGTTCTTTTTTTTATATTATAATATAATAAGATGAAAACATTTATATTAATTATACAAAAAAAACTCTTTTTTAGGTCAAATCACTTGACGATTGCAATTTTTAAATGGACCACCCTGTAGTTATTCAATATATATATTTATTAAAAAGAGTATGTTCAATGAAAATAAATTTTTTTATTTTTTAAATTGTTCTAAGAAACGTACAAAAATGCATAAAATCCATAGAAATTCATAAAATAAATATAATTTTGAAAGAGAGTTATTGATTTTAATTTAATTTAAATAAAATTGCTTTAAAATAAAAAACAAAATAAATTATAAAAATTAAAAAAAAAAATAATCAAAATAATTCAAAAAATTATTCAATGATGCAACATTTTTTTTCATGAACTAAGGAAAATGCAGAATACACACTTTTGACCAACTGTATGTTTGTATTTCATATATATAGTTTATAGCTATATTTATGAATAGTTATTAGAGTTATAATTATTATTGTTGAAGTTGACGGCTCTTAAACGTTTCTTAAAGCTGTTCAGGAGTCGATTGGACAGTCTCATGGTTTGTATGCTGTTACCCAAGGCTAGTATGCTGTTGCTGCTTAAAGATAAGAAGAACTCCAATAGAGATCACAAGAAAAAAAAAACAACGAAATAAAAATAATCATAAATAGCTAATTGCAGGAATAAGAATGAAAATAAAAATACAAATAAAATAAACAAACGAAAATGAAGCGATTTTCGATATATTTTTTTTTTTTTTTTGATTTTTGTACATATTACTTTATTTAGTCGAATTGTCTTTTGCCTACTTGCAAAATGCATTCGAATTAAGAGACATGTAAATTACATACGTTGTTGTGTTTGTTAAACTAGAAAATAGCATTAAACATAGGCCTAACAATAGTCATATATAATATAAAATAATAATAATAATAATCGTTATAATTATAATAATAATAATAAAAAGCAGCGCTTTCATTCAAAGTTCTTTGTTTTCCTTCTTCACTAAAAACTAAAATATTAAAAAAAAAAAAATTAAATTGGTTGCAGAATGTTTTGTATTTCGTTAAATCGTCTACCGATATATTATCAATAACGTCCAGCAATATTTATCGATATCATCTATCGAAATTAATCGTCTATAGGTATTTATCAATATCGTTCATAGATGTTTATCGATATCGTCCATCGATATTTATCGATTAATGCTTTTGATATCGCTTGTGCTGTTGCTTGATTTTCTCTCTTTTTCTAAGCACACTCAACTAAATTTCCAAATTGTTTACTTTATACACATATATATATAAATCACACACACACAAACACGCATACACAATAATTAAAATAATAATAATAGAGTTGTTTGGAGAATAGCAATTACTTATGAGTTAACGCTAGATGGCGCCACATTGCAAAAAAAATAACAGAACAGAACAGCGGAAATAAATAATTTGTTTAACATAATTAGCAACTAAAACATACAGTATTTGATATTTAATACTTAGATTGTAGCCTTTACACAAAATTTAAAAAAAATCATTTTTTTTTTTTTTTGCATATTATCTCTTAGTTCCACTCTCGTTCGCTCTCTCTCTTTCTCTGACAGCTGTTTCTATTGCTTTTAAGTAACTGCGATATGATTTTTAGTTAAATTTTTTCAGTTTTGTTTTTTTTTTGTTTTTTCTCTTAGTATTTAATTAGTTCAAAAATATATGTAAGTTCTTGAAATGGAATTGAGAGTTTCATTATTTTTTAGCTGCCATGCGACTTAGTTCATATGTTTATATAAAATTACAGGGTATACATAATAATATAAAAATATGTTGTAATAGCTTCGAACTTAATTCAATACAATTTACAAACAACAAACAAAAATTTGGCCAACAATTAATGCAAATGCAAGGCACAAACTATATATTTATATATATAAATATATATAGCTATATATATAATCTTTATATATAGCATATAGTACATATGGAAATATATATTTGTATAAAGAATTATACTCTCGTTTTTGTTTTTTAACTTTTCTTATAGTTTTACATAATTACAGCGCGTTGTTTTATTCGTTATTCGTTACTCGTTACTTTGAATGCTTTGCGTTTGCTTTGGGTTGCTTAAGAACTAATGAAAAAAAGGTAGTATTGTGTTTGGGTACCCGAAAATCATGTATAGAAAGGTATACATTATATATGAAACTGTTGCTGATTTTTATATGGTTTAAGATCTTTTTTTTTACATGTTTGGGCAGATATTTTATGTTGTATAGTGCATATGTATGGTATCAAACATAAGTACAACTAAATTACGAACCTATGGATTTTATAATAGAGAACTCAGTTATCTTTTCAGGTTTTTTGGAAGTTTTTTTTTGCTCTTTTCTTTTTCTTT
Organism: Drosophila innubila; assembly: GCF_004354385.1. Classification (NCBI taxonomy): domain Eukaryota; kingdom Metazoa; phylum Arthropoda; class Insecta; order Diptera; family Drosophilidae; genus Drosophila; species Drosophila innubila. The sequence continues at coordinate 757,946 of NC_047626.1, forward strand.
TGCCATTTGACGTTGCCATTTAAGCAATTGGTTAATTGATTGATTGATTAAATGATGGATTGATTGGTTAATAAAGCGTTCAACGAGTTGGAAGTAAAAGACCAACTTTAAATTTCTCTCTCTCTCTCTCTCCTTCTTTTTTGTGTAAATTAATCAAAAAATATAGTATATATATATATATATGTATATAGTATAGTATATAGGAAAGTTTGATAGTTGGTAGTAGTAGTTGTTGTATGCATGTTAAATTAAGTAAATATTATCAGTTTAGTATATAGATAAGTAGTATAAACATTAGATACAATCTCCAATCTCCAATTTTATTTCCCACTTGTTAATGCAGTCTCTAAATATATAGAACTCTTTAACTTTCTTCTTTTTTTTCAGCTCTCATTTCTTCACATTCTTCTGCTCTTCTCTTCTCGTTTCTTCTCTCTTCCTTGTGCCGATTTCTTCATTGTTTTAAAGAAGAATTCGCCGGCAGTGTTGCAGATCGTTGGACATTCGCCGCATACGGTTTATATGCGGAACGTGTGGATTGGCTGTGATCATGGGTGAATTCATCGGTGAATTCGTAGGTGAATTCATCAATTGATTGATTAATCGATTGATTGTTTGATGATGATGATGATTGTTGTTGTTTGTTGTTTATTATAGCGAGTAGCGAGTAGTTGGAACAAGCGAGAAAAGAAAAATACGTGTAATACAAATTAGCTTAAAAATTAGACACACAAAAAGCCTTTAATTAGCAGCAGTTTCAGGTCATTAATTTTATTTTTTTAATATTCTGGCAACGTCAATTTGGGCTTAAGGGGAATAAATAGGGCTGTTGTTATGTTATCGATAATATTTTGATATGAAAAATTTATTTTTTTTTTATTTTATATGTTCTGCAACTCAAATAAGTATTGATATTTTTTGAGGCATCAATATCAACAATATTTCGATCTAAAAAATTTTTTTAATTAATATATGAAAAATATCGATAATTTCCATAACGCAGAAGGCGAAAACTACTTTTAATTCGAGCGTTTATTTTGCAAATCCGTGAATTGAAAAATATTTTCTTTTTACTTAACATTTTTGACATGAAAATTCGGTAATTTCGATAATATTATATTTACTTGATATGAAGACAAAAATATAAATAATATCAAAGGGAAAAGAAGAAATTTTGTGTATTAGCGATGTTATTATTATATTTTTTTTTATAAATTTTGAATACTGATAATATTTCGTCATTTGATGTATAACGTCAGGAAACGTTTCAAATTAATCGTCTTTTCATTACTTTTTTAACTATACAAAATTTGTTCAATTGCTTCAAATTATCGCACACAAAAATGTATTATAATAAAACCTATTTATCGATACATTTGATATTAATACATATCGTATAAAAACGTGCCGTATCAGAAATATTTCTCGACATTTTTATCAACAACCCTGGAGTAGAAAAGCGGGAACTACATACACCCAAAAATATATTGTGAGTATTGGAGTTCGGGTATATTACCTGGGTGATATTTTGCTGCCATCGGTGCTGTTGTTGTTGGACGAGTTGGCCTTGTATCCGCTCTTCTGGATGCGCTTCAGGAGGCGTGCCACCCACAAGGATTGCTCCTCGGGCGTGGCGGCCAACAGGAGCATATCCCGGGCACTGCGTGGGTCGTGATTCAGCTTGCAGGGCGCCAACGGATCGTGCTTATCCACGTGCTCCTTGTGGATCTTGTTGCGGCATCTAAAATACACAAATATGCATTTCAATATATTCAATTGAAACTAAAATTATCAAGTAGATCAGCAAAAGTTTATTTGCTCGTTACTAATCATACAATTTAAAGGTTTTACATTTTACTAAATTATAAATGTCGATCACGCTCGACAGTAGGATACCCTGTGCCCAGGTACTCTGTACTAATGTTGATTTTCGGCCAATTGTTCCTATACCAACCGACTTAAATGCATATTCTTACAGTTTGGTTAAGATAACTCAAAAAAAAAACTTTTTCATATTAAAAGTAGATTTTTGACAGATCGGTCCTATGACAGCTATATGATATATTAGACCGATTTAAACGAACTTCGGTCAGGATAAACAAAACCAAGTAAAATGCAAATTCTATTAGTTTGGTTAAAATATCTTAAAAAACAAAACAACTTTTCATACTAAGACATAGTTTTATTGGCCTATGGTATACGCCAGGGTATAAAAAGGACACTTACCTCTTGCATTCGTAGGCCGCCGGCGGCTTGAAGACGTGCCACAGTTGCTTGGTGCAGACCTCACAGGCCGTTGGCATATGATATGTGATTTGCACGAACTCATGACCTGGTTTAAAGTGAGATAGTTGCATATTTAGAAAGATACAGAGGCAGGGAGAGTAAGTGAGGGAGAGAGACTCACCTTTGTGTATTATGGTACCGGGTCGCTCCTCGTTGCCGCTTACGAGCAGCGTCGAGTCCAATTGTTCGTCGGGACGATGAGAGGCGCCTTCTCCGGCGTACAGCAGCTGGAAGATGCGCGGAATCTCTTTGGCATCGGCGCGTATTACATCGCCTTGGGTAACACTGCGCACGTGGTACACTTTACTGTGGAGAGAACGATAATCGAGAGCTATTAACGAGTAACGAGTAGCGAGTATTGAGTACAAAATATGACGAATGACAAGTTAATGACGTGACAAATGTAGAGAAATGATTTAAGAATGTGACAAGTAACGAGTGAAGATTTAGAAATGTGACGAGTAGCGAGCAATGAGTTAATTATATGATGAATAACGGGTTAATGATGTGAATAGTATGAAAAAGTAATTCAAGAATGTGACGAATTGTAAGTAACGAGTGACAAATATAATATATATGGAAACTTGATGCAATGAATGTTGTAATGTAACGAGTACCAATAAAGTAATGTAAAAAGTGTCGCTAAAACGAAAACGAGATGAGCTAAAAAAGTGACGAGTAACAAGTGAGAATAATGATGTGACGCAACGAGTACCAAATAAATAACGATTCGTTAATTTGACGAGTAACGAATGTCGAGCTAATACACTAAAAAGTAGCGAGTACAGTTTTTTTTACAGTGTCACGAGTATCGAGAGTCGAGTGTAACGTGCCGAGTAGCGAGTGACAAATAATAATTCCACGAGTAACGAATTTCGAGCTAATAATATGACGAGTGACGAGTAACATTCTAGCGAGTTATAAGACTTACCTAAGGTCGAGTATAAGCACGGCATCCGTTGTATTGTGCTTGTCAATATCCGAGTTGTAGAAGATGATTTTGCGCGACGAGACAATCACATATTGACGTTTCCAGCTGTGGCCCCGCCTTCGATTTTGCTTATTCGGCACGCTCAGCCAGCCCTCGAAGACCGAGTCCTGTGTGAGTGAGAGCAGAGAGGAGTGCTATTGATAATTCAGCGAGTAGCGAGTAGCGTGTAACGACAAGGCGCATATTAGAAACGAGACCCCAAGGAAATGTTTGTAGAGAAAAAAGAAAAAGAGTGGGAGAAAACAATGTGTTTGTGTAAGTTGTGTGTGTGTCTGTGTGTGAATATGCTAGTGTATATATGTATATGTACAAAGTGTATGCTTGTGTTTTGTGTGTCTACCTGACTATCCTCGGGATCGTTGTCAGCGGACGAGAGAGAGGCCGTCTCGTTGAGTTTACTCTGAAGATGCTCAATCTCAGTTGCCTTGCAGTCAATCTCCATGAACATCTTCTGCTTGAGCTGTTGATCCTCGACATTCTGTTGCTGCAGATCCTGATGCTTCAGCAGCAGCTGATTGTATTTGTCTCGCTCCTGCGACAACTCCTGCTGCAATCTTCGCATCTCCTTCTCCTTCTTGCGCAGCTCCGCCGTAGAGCGAGCCTTGCTCTTTTGTTCTGCGAAAAATTGAAACGATTGAGATAAAGAAACAGTTGAGAAAGTGACGAGTAACGAGTTAGTAATGTAAAAAAAAGATTGACGAGTAGCGAACAGGTTACTAAAGTAACGACTAGCAATATAATAATGAAGAGTAACGAGTGGCGAGTTAATGATGTGACCTAATTCGTCAGTAATGTAACAAAGTGACGAGTAAGTAATGTTAAAAGTAGCGAGTAACTCAGAACTGAATGAATTCTAGCAATATGTACATATTAAGTATTTAGAGTGGGAAGTTAACAATGTGAAACTTACTCGTCAGAAATACGACAAGAAGCGAGTAAATAATGTAACGAGTAATGGGAAAACAAGTTACCAAAGTAACGAGTAGCAATTTCAAAATGACGAGCAACAAGTGGCGAGTCAATATTCTGAAATTAGCTCGACTGTAATGTAACGAGTGGCGAGTAGTGAATGTGAAAAGTAGCGAGATTGGGGATTAAAGAAATGGAATGACGAGTGGCGAGTGGGAAGTTAACAATGTGACGATTAAGAAATGTGAAAAGTAGCGAGCAACTTAGAACTGTACGAATTCGAACTATTGAGGATTAAAGGTTTATAATGTATGTATGAAATGGAATGGAGTATACTTACTTTGGCCGTCGGAATCGCGACGATTCATGACTTCGGCGAGTTTGTTGACCGCTGTCTGTTTGAGGAGCACCTCGTTCTTGCACTTCTCGCCCAGCTTGGCAATCTCCTCGTCCTTCGCCGCCCGTTGTTGGCCGATCTCGTCGAGCTGTTTCTTGTGCTGCTGCAGCAGATCCTCGCACTCGTTACACTTGAGCGCGAGTTTCTTGTGCAGCTCGGCTTCGGTTTCCTTGAGTGTGGCCAGTGTGGCCTCCTTGACATTGATCTCGTTGCGATGCTTCATAATAAAGTCCTTCAATTCGAGCTCCTTGATCGTTTTCTCCTTCTCGAGATCGGCGACCGTTTCCTCGGCTATCGATCGTGCCAATGCCTCGGAATCGGCGCGTGCCACAGCCACTTGTACCTGATGCTTCAACGAGACGCGCTCCTCCTCGAGATCCTCGATCTTGGTGAGCCTTTCAGCGCTCTCCTCCCGATTCTCATTGGCCTGCGTCTTGTAGAGCCGCGAGAAGCATTGTTCCGCCTCCAGTTGAGCCTGTAGCTCCCGATTGTTGGCCAAAGCTTCATGATGCGTCGTCTTTAGCTGTGCCAGATCCTCCTCAAAGCGTCGCTTCGCCTCCCGCTGTGCCGCCAGCTCCTTTTGCAGCTGATTCTCGCGTGAACGCAAATGTGCCACTTCCGAGCTGTACAAACTGAGCTCCGAGAGCAACGCATTCCGTTTGCTATGCTCCTGATCCAGCTGCGACTGCAGTGCGGCTACCTTCTCCGACTCCTGGCGGCATTCACCCTCCAGTTTTTGTAGACGCAGCTGTATCTGTCGGTAATCCACCGAGAGCATGCTCAATTGTCGCTCCTTCTCTTGGGAATTCTGATCGGCTTTAATGCGTGCCGATTTCTCCTCATTGAGCTTGGATTGCAGCGCCTTCACCTCCTGCAGATTGGCTTCCTCGCGTGACACCAGACGGGATTTCTCCGTTTCCTGATGCGCCTTGACCTCCTGCTGATAGCGACCCTGTGCCGCCTTCAATTCAAAATCTAAGCTAGCCTGCGTCTTCTCCAGCTCGCTAATCTTTTCGAGCAGCGCACGATTATCCTGTTGCGCCTTCTGCTCGCGGGACAAGGTGCGCTCATGATCATTGGACAGTGTTTGCATTTTATTCTCGGCCTCTTTGTGCAGTTCCTTGAGTTGGGAGCGCAGATTCTTCTCCTGCACCATTTGAGCCTGCAGCTCGGCATTCTCCTGGCCCAGCTCCTCCTTGTGCTTCTGCAGTGTCTCAATCATTTCCACCATATCGCGTACCTTCTCCTCGTGCGTCTTCAATGTGAAGCCGAGTTCGACATTTTGTTTCTTCAGCTTTTGCGTGTGTTCCGTTTCGGTTTTGAAATTCAATTCCATATCCTGCAGCTGTTTCTCCAGTGTCAAGACCTTCTCATTGATGTTGAGATCGCGTGTGCGATTCTTCTGCTCATTCTCCAGCTTCTTTTGCATGTCCACCAGCTGTGCCTCGGCTTTCTTACGCTGCTCAATCTCCACCTCGACCTTCTGCATGGCAATCTTGTAATTGTGCTGACGCAGCGCCAAATCCTTTTCATATTCGCTGGCAATCCTTTGCAGCTCCGCCTCCCGCTTCGTGCTCAGCTCCATCTGCTGGCGCAGACTCGTGTCCTGCTGCTCCAGATCCGCTGCACGGTTCCGTTCCCGCTCCAGCAACGCCTCCAGACGCTTCAGCTCATTCGAATTGGACGGACGATGTCGATGATTGTGATGATTGTTATTTGGATTTCCTAGAAGAATTTCAAGCATATAGTAATCAGTAAACGAAAATAAAAATTTAGAAAAATTTAACTAGAAAGCATTTATTTTGCAAATAATAATTAGCAAACCCAAAGTTAGGAATTTTCTTATGGAGAAATAAAAATAAGTTACAAATATTGGTAGGATAAAAATTAGAAAGGAATAAAATTAGGAATACTGTTATTACGAAATGAAAATTAGGAGAAAAAAATGTGGGAGCACAAAAACTTGAAATAAACAAAATTAATCGGAAATAATAATTAGGAAAATGAATTGAAAACATAAAAATTGGAAAGAACAAAAACAAAAATTGAATTATGATTAGGAAATAAAAATTAGGAAAATAAAAATGAAAATGAAAAGATACAAATTAGAAAGACCAAAATTAAGAATATTGTAATTGGGGAAGACAAAAAATTGGGAAGCACCAAAAAAAAATTAGAAATAACGAGATTAGGAAATAAAAATTGGAAAGAACTAAAATTGGGAAATCAGAAATAAAACTTGAGAAAAAAAAATTGGGATAACCAAAATTAGGTAATTCGGAATTAAAAATTGGGAAGATCAAAATTAGAAAAGAAGAATATGTTATCCTTTATTTTCGCTAGTTTTTATTTCCTATTAAGCAAATTCCTAATTATGGCATTTCCAAGTTGTTATCTTCTCAATTGTGTTTTTACAATGTGTATTTCCTAATAACATATTCCTTGACCCTAATTTTGGCCTTTCCTAATTTTAGATTTCTAGAATGGTTATTTTTCAATTTTATTAACCTGAATATTTTCAAAGTTGAATTTCCTAGTTTATGCTTACTTTCTTTTAGTTGCTTATTTTGGTTTTCTAATATTGTATTCTTAGTTTTTTTTTTAAATTTGTAGTAATTTCCTTAGGACTATTCGAAATTCGTTAGAGGTACCCACCGTTATTGATCGCATTCGATTCCTTGGACTCCACCGTGTCGACCTGATCGCTAGAGAGCAGTTGATAATCGCCCGTGTAGGTGAAACCAATGAATGGCAAATGATTGCCATCGAAACTCTTGGGGACTGGAAACATCTCCTCTGGTTTCTCATCCCGCTCAATGTCCTCGAAATTTCGCGTATCATCGTCGGATGTGAGTTCCGGAACAACGGGCGGTACACTCTCTCGGATGTTGTCAAAACTCCAGCTGTCATTGCGAAAAAATGGATGTGCCTTGATGTCGTCAATGCCATAGCGACCCAATCTCTGTGTGCGATCGGTGAGAAAGGCACGGATCAGTGATTTGGCATGCTCACTGATCTCCACCTCGGGCGGGAAACTCAACGAGTTCTTGTGATCCATGATCTTGCCATAGGTGCCCACCAGTGAGTCCGCATAGAACGGTGTCTCGCCGAACAACATCTCGTAGAGAAATATGCCCACCGACCACCAATCACACTCCCGGCCATATTCGTTGTCCACACCCTGCGATTGCAGCACCTCGGGACTGATATAATCGGGTGTACCGACCGCATTACTGGACACCACTTGACCGTTGGCGCCCATTCGCATGCAGGTACCGAAATCGGCTAGCTTCAAATGGCCAAAACTATCGAGCAACATGTTATCGGGCTTGACGTCGCGATGCACGAATCCCATATTGTGTATCGTGTCCAGGGCGAGTACCACCTCCATTGTATAGAATATGGCCCACTTTTCCGGTATCTCATAGTCCCCCATTAGCGATACAATATCGCCACCGGGCATAAAGTCCATCACCATGTACAAATATTTGCTATCCTGCAATTGTCAACGTTTCACAAAATATTATTTTATCGATAAATTGATCTCGATATTTATCGATGATAGATATTGTTTAAATATAGACAAATAATATTATACCGATAAATATTATTAATATATCGTTAATTATTATTAAATTTTCGATAAATATTATTAATGTATCGATTAATTATATTACACCGATTAATATCATGTACATAGATAAATATTAATAATATATCGATAAATATTATTGATATGATCAGCGAATAACAATTCAGTTATGCTGTACCGCTACCGGAACGCTTACATAACCAAAGCTAACCGTTTCAGTTTTAGTAAAAAGCCGAATACTGATTCTGAGACATTTCATTTTTTTGAAAAAAAATCATGTGAAATCGAACAAAAATTTTGACTTGTAAAGTTGATTGATCCATAGTCTGACCAACTTCGAACTCTCATAACTTAGTCAAAACTGAACCGATTTTCAAATGGAATGTCATTTTGATTATGGTTTGGCCTCTAGATTCATTCTGCATTCAAATTAAATTAATTTTGTAAAATAAATTATTTTCCTCTAAATCTTGGGTTCGATGCTAAGGGTCCCCCCTTTGATATTTTGAAAATTAAAAATTTTAAATCTCAAGTTTTCACTTTTAATCAACTCCTTATATCGAAATTAGTATAAAACAACACTTTAAACTTGATTCTGAGACATTTCATTTTCTTGTAAAAAATCATGTGAAATTGAACAAAAATATTGACTTGTAAAGTGGATGGATCCTAAGTCTGACCAACTTCGAACTCTCATAACTTTGTCGAAACTGAACCGATTTTCGAATGGAATGTCATTTTGATAATGGTTTGGCCTCTTAATTCATTCTGCATTCAAATTTAATTAATTTTGTAAAATAAATTATTTTTCTCAAAATCTTAGGTTCGATGCTAAGGGTCCCCCCTTTGATATTTTGAAAATTGAAAATTTTAAATCTCAAGTTTTCACTTTTAATCAACTCCTTATATCGAAATTAGTATAAAACAACACTTTAAGCTTGATTCTGAGACATTTCATTTTCTTGTAAAAAATCATGTGAAATTTAACAAAAATATTGACTTGCAAAGTTGCCAAGTCCACAGTCTGACCAACTTCGAACTCTTATAACTTTGTCAAAACTAAACCGATTTTCAAGCGGAGTGTCATTTTTATCATGGTTTGGTATTTTAATTCATTCTGCATTTAAATTTAATTAAATTCTTAAAAAAAAAATATTTTTCTCTAGATTCTCCTAGATATTGATTTCCATGCTAAGGGTCCCCCCTTTGAAATTTCGAAAATTGAAAATTTTAAATCTGAAATTTTCAATTTTAATCAATTCCTTATATCGAAATTAGTATTAAACAACACTTTAAACGTGATACTGAGACATTTCATTTTCTTGTCAAAAATCATGCCAAATTTAACACAAATTTTGATTTGCAAAGTTGATAGATCAAAAGTCAACTTCTTCAAATTGTCTTAATTTCGGCAAAACTGCACTGATTTTCAAACGGAATGTCATTTTGATCATGGGTTGGCCTCCAAATTCATGCTGCATTCAAATTTAAATAATTTCGTTAAAAAAATTTTAACCGGTACTGATACTGGAAGCGTACGGACAAAACCGAAATAGAACCTTTTACCAAAATATATGTATTGATTAGAATTTTTTTAAATTTTATTATAATTATATATTGGTTTAAAAATAAATTTTATTAAATTTTGCTTTTCATTTCGATTTCTAAAAAGTATTGGATTTAAAAAAAAGTGTACCACTCTCCCCCTGTCAAAATACCTGGAATGCAAAGTGCAGCTGTACAATCCACTCGGAATTGGCATGCGCCATTATATGACGCTCCTCCCAAAAGAATGCGGAATCGGGACGCTTCATCATCTCAAACTTGGAGAGACGCTTCATGGCGTACACCTGACGCGACGACTTGTGTCTCACCAGTTGAACCTCGCCAAAGGCACCGGCTCCAATTAACTTGATGAAATCAAAGTCATCCACATTCATGCGCAACTGATTAATCCGTTGCGCCAAGGGTTTATCTGTAATCAAAGCGGATATTATATATAAATTAGAAAATATATAAATATATATAAAAATTATTGCACGAACAAATAGTCTTAGCTACGTTGTGTAAAAATTTCAGCCTCCTAGGTCATACGGCCTGTGCCATGATTAGTGAGTGAGTCAGTCAGTCAGTTAGTGAGTCAGGTCAAAGAAATTTATACATAAGGATAGATTTTTTTTTGTCTTGGTTTTCTAAAATTTTTTTCTTAGTGTTCTCTTTCATCTTTTTTTTTAGCTCCTTCAAAAATATTCGTATGGGGTACCGGTTTAGATACTTTGAAAAGTAAGTATACTCACATTTGTATGCATATTGTTCAATGTTCTTCAGGCGTTTCAGCGAGTCGTGATCACAGTCGCTGACCAGGGCCGACACCGTGTCCAGCAGACAGTCCACGTTGCAGATGCTCGTCGGATCGCGCATCTCGCGCTCGAGCGTCGTCGCTCTGCAAAAATCATTATTTAAATATTTATAAAAATAAAAAAAATAAATAAGCTTATGAAAAAAAATAAGAAAAAATAATATTATCAGCAACTGCTTGAAAAGACAGTAAATTCATGTTTATAAAGAGATTTGTATATTATCTCAGCTATGTTGTATGCAAATTTCAGCATTCTAGGTCTTGCGGTTCAGTCTCCACAATGATCAGTGAGTGAGTCAGGACATAGAGTTTTAAATATATAGATTTTAATATTTAATTTAAAGCCATCTTTAATAATTTTAATTTAGACTTTTAAGTTAGTCTAGGTCAACTGTTCTTGACATTCAATAAAATAAATAAATAAATACGAAAATGCATTCGAAGAATGTTCTTTGCTCAAGAGTGTTATTAGGTCATTGGCAAGATATGATAATGTCTTCCGACATATATGTACATAGTATCGTCATTTCATAGCAACAACAATTTGGCGATTTGTTTAACATTTGTTTACCTCAAGCGAAGAGAGAACGAGAAGCAAGTCATGTAAATAAATGCGGAAAAGCGCGTTGATTACTCATCTTTATAATCTCCCCCCCTCTATATATATCACTTTTTTTTTAGCAGTCTTATCACCAAGTGGGAAGAAGAAGAATTCGACAGCTGGCAGACAAACGGGCGCTACGAATTGACTTAATCGCTTAGTTAGCTTTATTATTTTTTTTTTTTACAGTTTTTAGAGAATGTCATAACCGATTGTAAATAGCTTTACATTTTTTTAAAGATCAACAAGTAATTTACATACAATTTTAAATTTTAACCAGTAGTCTTAGTGTAATCTGTTCTTAAATTTTGAAAATTCCTTTTAATTATAATTTTTTTTTTTTTAATTCATGAAAAACTCGAAACAAAAATTTTCTGACATATGAATCCCGGTCAAACTAGAAGATTGTATATTTCTTATTATTTTATTCAGCCTAACCAATTTTGCTTGAAATCGGAGCACTATATCATATGGCTGCCATAGGAAGCATTGATCGATAATTAAGAATTAGTATGAGAACAATATTTCCCAGAGTTCAGATAGTGCACGAAAATATTTACAAAAAAGACAAAAAACTGAAAGTTTTAAAAATCAAAATATAAAAGTTATTTTTAAAAAAAAGTGGATTTTTTTTGCAATTATTTTGTGGCAATTCAGCTATTTTTCGGAGGCTTTCCTGACAGAAACAGCTATATTTTACTTTAAAAAGTTGACAACACTGGAACTGAGTTACATTTGCAACAACAAGAGGAGAGAGAGGGAAACAGAAAAGCAGAAGTATAATAGAAAATTAAAAAAAAAGATTATGAATTTCAGATTATTTTAGTTGTTGTATTTCTGAATGAACCCAAGAAGTCACACACACACATACATACACCCTCTTCCCCCTTCCCTTCCCCATCACCACTCCCTCATCGTAAAGTTGTTGCTGTTATCGCAGCTGCATTTTCAATGGAAGCACAAACAAAACAAAATATAATATAATAATAATAATAATAATTACTGGCAAGGTTGATTGACTGCCTCAATGAATGACTAACTGAAAGAACAACTGATTAAACAGTTGCAGAAAACCAACTGAATTATCTGCCCAAAACTGCAAGCAATATATCGATAAAGTTGGCAAGAAATTGGAGAACTTGATATAAAATTTGAATAAATCAGGGATTGCAAATAATACATATTTGATTTATTAAAATTAGTTTTAACTCTCTTTCATTATAAAAGTTATGAAATGCTAATTAAATTTCGATTTGTGAGAATTTTACAGTATTGTCTCAGCTACGTTGTGTGAAAATTTCAGCTTTCTACGTCATACGGTTTGGACTCCACAATGATCCGTCACTCAGTGAGTCAGGACATTACCAAAATAAAAAAAAACTATTATAATTTTTTGGTATTATTTCATGTATAAAAAAAAATAAAATAATCTATTATTTCATAATTTTATCAAAAAAAGCGAGTTCAAATTAATTTTAATAATTATTATTAAATCATATATGCGAAATTTTCATTAATTTCACGCGAGAAACAAAAGAATCTGGATGATCTATAAGATTGTCGGCATATACTAGAAATCTGAGAGATACAGAGAGGGAGAGGTGGGGGGAAGGGGGAGAGGGGAATTGATGAAACCGATGACAGACGGCGCAAAATTGATACTAAAAGGTGTTTGAATTGTTGTGATTTCATCATTGCCACTTACGGCATTTGACAGAAAAGCCAAAAGCAACAAAATATCAAATGGCAGGCCACTAAAACAACAACAAAGCAAAATAACAAACTTGGAAAAGTGGAATTTTGAAAAATGCTGCGATAAATTTTCAACGGCAATGGCAACAACAACATAATTATGAACAGCAGCAGCAACAACAACAACAACAACAACAACGACAACAACAGCGACAACAACATTATCGACGACAACATTATCGTCACCTACAATTAATAATTAATTTATTTATTCACGACCGTAAGAGACAATTATAATTTTAATTTACAAAAATTAAGAAATAAAAATCAGATTTTTGAATAAAATAAAACAATTTATTTTTATTTCTTAATTTTTTGAATAGCATAACACAATTTATTATTTTTTTTTTATTTATTGTACTAATATTTAAAGTTAATTTTAATATTTATAAAAAAGTTGAAAAATAATTTTTATTTTGATTTTTATTTAAAAAATTAAAAATAAGATTTATATTATGATCTTGCTAAAATTTTGCAGTCAGTTCTTAGCTATTTTGTGTCAGAAATGTTTCGATTCAATTATTATTTTTAAAGTGTGCTCATCTTTTGCGTATTTAAGTTATTAAACGCATATTTTGTTGGTGCTCAAGCAAAACAATAACAAATTCAAATTCAAAATACATTTCCGTGTGCATTTTTAATGACCAAGTGTAAATGGAATGGGAATAGGAGAATCGGAGAATGGGCAATGAGAATTGGGATCTGCGTTTCTTATTTACGCAAAATGTGTTTCTTTCTTTTATTTTCTTTCTTTGCTTATTTTCATTTTAGCCGAGCACATTTAATGACTAATTATGTGTTCTATTCTGTGCACTTGGAGTATTTATCCTAATTCAAGTAACAACAATTCTTGTCTAAAATGTGCACGACTACGTTATGCCCAATAAAATATATTCTTTTGAGTTGAAGAATTTTTAGTAAAAAATCAAAAAATAAACTTTATTGTATCAGCTATGTTGTGTGGAAAATTCAGCCTAGTAGGTCTTATGGTTTGGGCTGTGTCATGATCAGTGAGTGAGTCAGGATAAAGAGATTTTTATATATTTAGATGAAATGCACATACAAAAATACAATTAATAGAGAAAAGTGTTCGGTTGTTTTTAATGGATTTTCTTGGGGTGTCAACAAACGAAAACATTTTCCTAAATAGCAAAAAAAAAAATGGTTGGCTTCACTAAATTGTTTGTTAAAAATTATATATTTGATGAAAAAAATGAAATTTGTCAATTGAAATTTAAAAAGAATTTAATTTATTCCGTCATTTGAAAACCAAGCAAAACTTTTTTTTAGAACTATTTAGAATATTATTTAGATCTAGATATTTTCGCTACCAACAATACAAATTTATTATACAATTGTACAAAAATGTCCAACATATGTGAATTTTTAAAATTGTACAAAAGAAGACGCATACTTTGGAGTAAATCAAATAAATAAATAAAGTAAATAAAAATACTCGGATTTTTTATTTAAAATATTAAAGTTATTAACATTTAAATTTTTGTTATATGAAATTGCCACTTTTTCAATGAAATTGGCTTCTATATTAATGAAATTGGTTTCCTTTTAATGCTATGTTGTGCCCAAATTTCATGCTCCTCGGCCTTACGGTTTCGGCTCCACGAATATCAGTCAGTCAGTCAGTCAGGACAAACAGTTTTATATATATAGATAAAGTACAGGGTCTAATTGCACTCACACACACACGCACACTGGGGAATTTTAATGGGTTTTTTTATGATGGATTTGATGAAATGGATGTTGGATTCACAGGGCATGGAGCTCAACGTACCGTTGTGGCTCAAACAAATGGAGTACATCGGGCAGCCACATAATCTCTTAACTAACAAGTATATATATATTATATATTATATATATATAATGCGATTTTGTCGATGCGTTGGGTTGGAAACGCGTTACACGCATCCGATGCGCCGCCTGCAACTGACAAACTGACAACGACAACAACGATAACCAAAAGGCAACAACAACAACAGCAAACAACAACAACAACAACTAGATGCACTCAATATGCGACATTTTGGTAACGTTGTTGCCATTTGGTTAGCTTACAAATTTTAATGCGAAAATGGCAAATTTATTAAAAGTCGCCCGAGACAAAAAGGCAGACGGACAGACAGATTGACGGACGAACGGAGACAACACGTTCATTCGCTTGTCAATTTAATTGTCCCTGTTGTTTGTTAGACCCTGTATTTTAAAAAAACTACAAATGGTTCAACAAGTTAATCAGTCAGCTCACAGCATTTTTGACCCACTATATTTTTAACTATGTCTTGTATTTATTGTTTAAATCATATATAAAATATAAAAAAAAAAAATTTAAAAAAAAATTTTTTTGCTCAAATTTCAACAATTTGTATTTGTAACTGCATATACATATAACAACAACAAAATATCAGGCACCAATTAACACAAAAGTGCCTGAGCAGAAACAACTTAATATAACACTAAATTCAGTTTTTATTCTTCTCAATCGAAACTACTAACTAACTCACTGATTTAGCATTGTACAGGCCAAACGGTTTGATGTACGACCTTGAAACTTGGCCACAATAATCTTTAGATAATGTCGATGTGTATGGACTCAAAAAAAAAATTGAATAATGATAAGCTATAATCATAATCAGTCATTCAAAAAATATAATTGGTAGAAATGTATTAAATTCAGTACTATATAAACCAAAAAATCTTTGATTTCCAAAAAAGATCTGTTTTATAAGGTCAACAATGAAAATTCATTGTTTGAATACACATTAAATACAAAAATGAATTAAATGCTTGACAGAATCGAAATTAAGCGTTATAAATATATATTCAGGGACGGTAAATGAATTTTTTTTTTTTTTAATTGAAAAAATCATTCACTTCTAGTAACTTTAAAAGCGGGGAAGAAAACCGGAACCGTTAACCGAAACTAGCCGTTTAATTTTTAGTACCGGAATTGAACAAAAATTTGGACTTGTAAAGTGGATAAATCCGCAGTCTGACCACTTTCCAACTGTCATAACTTAATCAACTGTCATAACTCTGTTAAAACTGAACCGACTTTCAAAGGGAATCATCATTTTGATCATGATTTGGCCTCTTAATACATTCTGCATTCAAATATTTTTAAATTCGTTTTCAAAAATTTTGTTTGCCCTAGGTCTGTTTATTTTGATGTCATATTTATTATAAAACGACATCTTAAAATTTTTAAATGTTTCAAAATTGATTTGCGGTACGGATACCGGAACCGAAAGAAAAAAACTGAAATAGAACCTTTGACCGAAATAGTTATTTCGGGACGTACCCTATATTTGTTTCGGTTTGATTCCCTGTTTAAAAGAGCTTGAAATATACCAAAATTTTACTATAAAATAATGATTATTTTTGAGAAAAACAAATTAAACTCATAAAATAATGATTATTTCTTGGGTTTTATTTTTATTTTTATTTTTTTTTTGATTGTTATTTATTATGAATGTATATTTTATTGCTCAAAAATAAGGCACACATAATAAACTAATAAAAATCAAAAATAATGATTATTTCTTGACTTTTATATTAAAACCTATGATGATTACAGTGCCTGTTAATTACAAAAAGTACAGGGGTACGGACTTCTCTGCTACTGCTACTACTAATTGTTATTGTTGTTGTTGTCGCTGCCGCTTTGAACATTTGATTTGTGATTTTGGAAGGTGTTTGGCACTGATGTTTTTTTTAAAGCTGCTAAATTTGTAAATTGTGTTTGAACAAATCTCAACTCTCAATTCTTCCCATTCAGTCTTTGCAATTAATTGGTCACAAATCGCAAGTGTTGAGTTGTGTGTGTGCGTTGTGTTGTGTGTGTGTGTGTTGTGTTGTGTGTGTGTGTTGTGTTGTGTGTGTGTGTTGTGTTTGTTGTTGTTGTTATTATTGTTGTTCTCACTCACCGACGCCGTCTTTCTCCATCCATCTTAATTATGTGCTCCTATTTCTGCTGCTTTTTTTTGTTGCGATTGCTGTTTCTTTTGGTGTTGCTCCTTTTATTGCTGCTGCCTTTTGTATTGCTCCTTTTTGCGGGTTGCCACATGCAACTTGGCTGCTGCTGCGTCTGCTGTTTGTTGTTGTTTATGTTATAATTGTCATGCCACAATTTAACAATGTAAGGCGCTGCTAAAAAGTAGTAGACAAAATAAAGTACAATATAAATATAAATATAACAAATTTGCATTTAAAGTAAGGTTTGCTTACCTAAGAAGCAGCAGAGGCGCCACGTTCTTGTTGTTGTTGCTGTTGTTATTGTTTTGATTTTGTTGTTGATGAGGTCACGAGTGCAAATAAAAACCACTTGAGGATTCAATTAGTAGTAGCGTGGTTTAGTAGTAGCGTCGTTTAATAGTAGTTAAATTGGCAGCACGCCTCACGCCGACGCCGCCAACGCCACATGCGGGCAACAACAACAATAGTTAATACAACAACAACAACAACAACAAGAACTGTTAACACAACAACAAGAATAACAACAAAAATAGCAGCTACTGCCAAACAAGCAACGAGTTGAGTTCACTACTATTTGTAAATGCTTCGCACTATTTACAATTTATGCCTGCGTTTTATTTCACTTGTTTTAAAACTTTTCATTTGTTGTTGTTGTATTTTCTTTTTATCTCACTTTTATTAAATCGTTTGCTTTTGATTTTGTATTTTTGCTGCAATTTTTGTCGTTGTGTTTGTAAACATGCAATGTGTGGCACATTCGTCTGTCTCCCTCTCTGTCTGTCTCTCTGTCTGTTTGTTTGTTGTTATCTCTTTGCTGTGCGCACCACATGCAACAGTTGCACTTTTCACTTTGCCGACCGTCGCCTATTTTTTACTTTTGCGCTTTATTTGGTTTTTTTTTGAGGATTTATGCCAGGAAGACACAAATGTCCACCAAAAATCCAAATCCAAAAATGGCAGCGTCACAGTTGTTGTATCGAATATCGAAACGTTGTGACGTTGCCACCTGAAAATAAAAAAGGCTGCCGTTTAGTTTGAGCATTGCCAGACCGTTGGAATCGCACAGTACTTACACATCTGTGTCCGATTTAGCTATTTTATAGCTTTTCAGACTTGCTTAAATCTGCAAGTATCGATATATCGATAAGAAATATACAATAATATATTTTAGAAAATTAAATTCAGTTATACAATTTCTCTCGAGCTGCCAACGTCCATAAAAATTATCGCTTTTATTTTTATCTAATTTTAAAGAAAAAATATTTTTTGAATTATTATTTAAACGCAAAATTTCCACAGAACTTAATTAGTGCCCCGGGTCCATTTTTTGATCCGACTTTTCTTATTGAAAGAATAGGGCAGCCTTGGGCCCAAAAACAGTGTGAGAGACTTGGTGTCCAGAAAAGGCCATTCCCATTTTCAGATCAAATTTGTGCAGAATTTTTATTAGACATTTATAATTCTATTTGGTCAAATTAAGAATACAAATGCATTCATTAATTTATTAGCTATGGGAATTATTGCCAAATTAACTCCGCGCCGCCCATTGTAAGATCACCCAGAAAACGTGTGGCAGCCTTGGGCCTTAACTGCCAAAAATATAACGATAGCCAGCCTTAGGTCATTTTTTGTGGTGTTTTCTCTTATAACGATAGTGTCATAGTTGTAAAAACAAGTAATAGGTGGTGTAATATTTGCAAGCAGTCAAAAGGTGGCGCACTAAGGGGATCACAATCTGAATCGGCGCGCAGTTCAAAATATTTTAGTTCTTCGGATGCTTTCCAGCCAGAAACAGCTATTTAATGCTCTAAACAGTGGTCATTGCGATATTAACTGAATAAATGGCTTTAAATTTTACGACAAATCAACTTGAAACATTAGTTTATAGTAATAACGCTAATATTGCTCATATTGACAATTTATAAGTTGCAAAAATAAACACTTACAATCAGCAGTGTGCGACGTCAGACAGTTGCAGTAAACTTTGCGCAATCTTCTCGCTTTTCCACAATGTACATGAAATGAATGCACTTTTGGTGAGAGAGAGCGAGAGAGAAACGCCAATTGAGAGCATGCATAAGTATAGTAACAGAAAGTGCTGCCAACTTATTAGTGGGAAAAATAGCTGTTTCTGATGGGAAAGCATCTGAAAAATGGCTGAAATTTCTATGCAAAATAGCTGCAAAAAAAAAACCGGCATATTTTAACATTATTTTTCTCAATTTGTTATAAAAAATGCACTATTTGTCAAATTCTAAAAAGTTGTCATGTTATCGTTATTGTAGGTATTTTAATTATCAATTTTTGGATTTTGATATTTTTGCTAAGCACAATTTTTATTTGTTGATGACTATTTATTTTAAATGGTGACAAAACGGAGTATCGATACACTTCAAATGCATAGATAAGAATAAATATTTTTTAATATTAGCACGGACAGAGTTGATAATTCAATATTTTGTTTTTGCAGTTTTAGAAAACAATAGATAAAATAGATAAAAAATATTAATAAGACTGTTAACATTAAAAAAAAGAAAGACCTGCCAAAAAGGCTAGAATTGACTGAAAAAGGCGACACTTACAGCACTGGTAATGGGTGCTCCACCTTGCAGCTTACTTAGAGCTCGGCAAGCGTTCGGCTGCAGTCGTTGCGCCAAACCTGATTAAGTTCGGCTCGTGGAGGCGGCAGAGTTTTGGGCGGTGGTTGCGGGAGACATACACATACAGACTTCTGTTAGGGCTGTCCAGGCGATCGTTGGAGTGTGTGCGTGTGGGTGCGTGTATGTGCGCGTGTGTGTGTGTGTGTGTGTGTTTGTGAGTGCAGGTGAGCAGAGAGCAAAAAGTAAAGAGAGAGTGCGAGAGTAAGAGATGAGAGTGTTAACGGCAGGTTGTCGTATTCAGAGTCAGAGTCAGAGTCACCGTCAGTCGTTGGACGCGTCTCGTTAATAGTGGTCACGAAAAGTGCAGCCCATTCGAAATAAATTTTTTGTTGATATTGCTAGTTTGTTCGCTCATCAAGTTTATAAGATCCGATTTGTTAACTAGCTATATTATATATATATATATATACATATGTATATGCTTTATATTTAAAAACACACACGCGCGTCATACTTAAATATATATATATAAGTAGTATATGAATAGATCTATAGTTGTTGTTTCTACATATACATAAATACATATTTTTTGTCTTGTATTTTTTGTTGTGACACAATCGTCGCATTATATTGTGACAAAACTCTGAAAAGTTCTGTTTAAAAATAGTTTCCAAAAGGCTATAAACGAAATCCCAGCTAATAACAGTACAACAAGTCCAAGTAACATTATCAGCAACAACAACAACAACACCTATCAAAATCAAAATGGTCGAAACTGTCGTTACCGTTGAACGCACAACAACAACAACTACTGGGCCACCTGGCGGCGGAAATCCATCTGGCGGCGATAATGGCGGCTTTTGGAGCGCCATTCGCATCAATATGGAATATTACAAAACGATTCCAGGCATTCTAAAGATTGTTCAATTGGTAAGTAGCGTTAACATTACCATTACTATTACCAATACCAGGGCTGAATTTCAAATATTTTTAAGGAATTACAAAAACGATAAAAAACATAAGAAGAAAAAAACTAAGAAAAAAATTTTAGTAAACTAAGTTAAGGAATAATATATTAGGAATTTTAATTACAACAAAATAATAGGTTAACAAAAATTAGGGAAACAAATTTGGAAGACAAAAATTAGTTAAGCCAAAATTATGAATAATTTTATAAGGAATTAATAGTTAAGAAAACACAATTGGGAAGATATAATTAGGAAAAGTCAAGATAAGGAATATGTTTGTTGGGAAATTTGGACAAAATCATTTTATTAGAAAATACAAATTAGGAAAACAAGATTTGGGAAGACCAAAATTATACCCTATTGATTTTACAAAAAAAAAAACGGGTTCGACAAAATATTATCTTTTATGAAATATCTCGCAATTTAAAGAAAACTATTTTTAAGTTTAAGTTGTTGTATTTCCTAAATACAGAATTTTTATTATTGTTTTCAAAATCTTCGTACTCTAAGTAATATTTTTCGAAAATGACAAGGCGTATACGCTATATATCAATTAAAAAATTATCTAGAAATAGTCAAAAATTAAATTCATTATATAACTCATGTACACTGATAAAATAAACCATGACCGTTTATTAAAAACTATAATATTGGTTTTTAAAAAATATTTAATTTTTAAGACAAATTTAAGAGAAAAAAATCCTTAATATTAAATTCAAGATGTTTTCTCTTATTTAAGGAAATTTAGTTTCTTATTTTTGTTCATACACTGGTGGGCATAAGTATTCTGACAAAAGTATGAGGAAAATTTACTCTTAATTTAAAATAGCTTCATCTTCATTTTGGCATTAATGGAAAGGTCATTTGAATTCCGTTTGAATGATACAAAATTTTCCTTAACCTATTAAGTACCCGTTGAAATTTTAGAATTTATGTAAAAATCTACTTATTTGACTTTTTTCCTAGGGCTTAAACAAAAAATGTTTTAATGCAAAAAGTTTCTCTCGAAAAAAATTTTTATCAGTGTATAACCTTATTTACTCTATGAGAAATATTTCAATATCCGACTTATTGGTATATTGCTGTAATTTGGCCATTTTAAAAACCGCTCAATTTTTTTTATACAATTTTCGAAATTCTTCAATTATAAAATATAAGAGTTTAGCTATAAATAAAGTGAAATGGCAACACTGACGCTGCTTCCACTTTGCTTATCAGTATTTGCGGCATTTTCAATGATATGCTGTGTCAATTGAACTTTTTTTTTATCTATAGATTTCTTAACAGCGATGTCAATTAATGCACATTTCATGGCCTTTCTATCTACGATACGTTTGTACGTATGTATATATGTATGTCTATATGTATGTGTGTCTGTCAGGATCTCATTAGTTGGATAAGATAGAAAGGGCTTTCATTATAACGAGTACCATGTGAGCACTGCATGTGTTCAATTTGAATTTGATCACTTTCATGAGAGGCCAATAGACAAATTCTTACGCAATATAACAATATGTATGAAATTGTTGAATTTTAAATTGTAAAATAATGGAAAATATTATTAAAAATTCGTAGCAGCTGTTCGATTTCACAAACAACAAAAATACTATTATATTATTACTAGCCCAACTGGACGCGTGGGAAGCAGTTTACCAGTCAGACATGCCAATGCCCACAGTCCACAATCCACAATCCACAGTCCACATGGAAGCCAACCAGTGCTGTCAACTTTTGAGAAGCAAAAAAAAAACACACTTGTACTGAGCAGTAGGTCAAAGAAAGCATACATTTTTGGTAAAAAACATAAAAAAAAAAACAGCCAAAAATTTTTTTTAAAAAGATACAATTTCGTTAAAAAGAGTCAATTTCATAAATGGAATTTTAAACAGTATTTGAAAATTCTTACTTTATCAGAACTATTTAATTTAAAACAAGAACATTTTATTACAATTTTTGGAAAATAGAGGCAATTTCAAAAACCAAATATTTTTTCAATATTTATAGGCTACGAAAAAGTTGCTTATATAGAAAAAAGGAGTATGAATTTTAAATTTAATCCGTTTTGCGACATAAAGATAACTAAGAAGTTTAATGTTTTAAAATAATATCAGTTATGCCTATAAAAACCAGTTTTTCTCTGATTCATATCAAAAACAAGATTTTTTTGGTGGTAAGGTTATATAAATTGAACCACCTGCAGACTTCTGATGATTTCTTGCCGTCTTGCAATTCATTAAAAATTAATCTTTTTTTTAAAGAAATCGGTTTTCTGTTTTGTTTTTCTACATTTTTATAGAAGAACGGAATTGTAATAAAAAAAAACAATACTAGTTGCTTGTATAGAAAATTTGAAAGCAAAAAAGTTGGAAATTGTAAAAGAACAAAAATATCTAGATATATAGTATATGCTGAATAATTTGCAGTAAAATTTTTTTTTAAACAATAATATGAAATAGAGACAATTCCAATAAGCCTATTAAAAAAAGCCATTTTTGGCGCATTTGTGGCAGAACTGAAGCGAACTGCAGGCAAAGCGGTTAATCTCCCACCTCTCATCTCTCTCTGTCCCTCTCTCTCTCTCTCTCTCTCTCTCTCTCTCACACGCCCTCATGCTCTTGGTCGGCCGCCCACAGGTGGCCGCCAACACGCAACCACAAGACAAGCACAGCAGCGCCAACAGCGGCCACTTTTTGTATTTGACACACATACACACATAGAAGTTGACATGTAATGTCAACGAGTACAACAAAGACAACAACAATAATAATAACAACAACAACAACGGGCATTTTAAAAAGGGGAGAAAGCGCTGCTGTTGGCAAAGATCAGATCATCTATATAGTAGATTGTCTTCAACCGAAACTGCAACCGCAACTCCACATGTGCCACATGCCACATGACACACACAGTTAGTCTACAAAATGTTTTGACAAAATCAAAAATTCCAGGGACTCTAACCACTATAATTTTTTACTAAGAAATTTTAGAAAAAAAACAAATTTTTTCTTTAGTTAAAATTAATTTAAATAATAAAAATAAAATAATAATTATTATATTTCGAATTTTATATAAAAAAAAAGTTTTTTTTTTTTAAATCAATAATAAAAGCTAAAAATGAACAAAAAAAAGAGGGTATAATTTGTTTGGCAGAATATATGTAAGTTTTCACTTTTAATCAACTCCTTATATCGATATTAGTATAAAAAACACTTTAAACTTGATTCTGAGACATTTCATTTTCATGTAAAAATCATGTGAAATTGAACAAAAATTTTGACTTGTAAAGTGGACGGATCCATAGTCTGACCAACTTCGAACTCTCATAACTTAGTCAAAACTGAACCGATTTTCGAATGGAATGTCATTTTAATTATGGTTTGGCCTCTAAATTCATTCTGCATTCAAATTTAATTAATTTTGTAAAATAAATTATTTTCCTCTAAATCTTGGGTTCGATGCTAAGGGTCCCCCCTTTGATATTTTGAAAATTGAAAATTTTAAATCGCAAGTTTTCACTTTTAATCAACTCCTTATATCGAAATTAGTATAAAACAACACTTTAAACTTGATTCTGAGACATTTCATTTTCATGTAAAAAATCATGTGAAATTGAACTAAAATATTGACTTGTAAAGTGGATGGATCCTAAGTCTGACCAACTTCGAACTCTCATAACTTTGTCAAAACTGAACCGATTTTCATAGGGAATGTCATTTTCATCATGGTTTGGCCTCAAAATTCATTCTGCATTCAAATTTAAATAATTTTGTATAAAAAATTATTTTCCTCTAAATCTTGGGTTCGATGCTAAGGGTCCCCCCTTTGATATTTTGAAAATTGAAAATTTTAAATCGCAAGTTTTCACTTTTAATCAACTCCTTACATCGAAATTAGTATAAAACAACACTTTAAACTTGATTCTGAGACATTTCATTTTCATGTAAAAAATCATGTGAAATTGAACTAAAATATTGACTTGTAAAGTGGATGGATCCTAAGTCTGACCAACTTCGAACTCTCATAACTTAGTCAAAACTGAACCGATTTTCGAATGGAATGTCATTTTAATTATGGTTTGGCCTCTAAATTCATTCTGCATTCAAATTTAATTAATTTTGTAAAAAAAATTATTTTTCTCAAAATCTTGTGTTCGATTCTAAGGGTCACTTTAAACTTGATTCTGAGACCTTTAATTTTTTTGTAAAAAATCATGCAAAAATTAAGAAATATTTTGACTTGTAAAGTTGCTGGATCAGAAGCTTGAGCAACTTCAAACTGTCATAACTTTGGGAAAACTTTAGCGATTTTCAAGCGGAATGTCATTTTTGGATCTTAATTCAATTTGTTAAAAAAATTGTATTCCTCTGGATTTAGATATTTACTTCGATGTCATAATTATTATAAAACGACACCTTATTATTTTAAAATGTTTCAAAATTGATTTGGTGTACCGTGAAGGACCGGTACTGATACCGAAACCGAAAGAAGAAAAACTTAAATTGAACCTTTTTCCGAAATAGTTGTTTCGGAGCGTACCTTTATTGGTTTCGGTTTGATTCTTTGCAAATTTTGGAGATTTTCGGTTGGTTTTGCTCTCTGTTGCAACCCTGATATTAAGGTTTTTTTTTAAAAAGGAATTGTTATTAAGCTATTATTTCAAAATTTTATTGAAAAATCAAGTTAAATTTAATTGTAATTATTTAAATTATTATTTGAAAAAACCTGAAAAAAAAAATTAAAAATATGTAAAATTCGATTAAAATTAGCTTTCTTTTTCATTTCATTTATTTTTGCGTAAATTTTGGATTTTGGATTTTGTCAAAGTACATTCTTGACTAACTGCACTTGCCATAAAAACTCAATGACAACAAATTCCAATTGCAGTTCATGTTTTTTTTTCTGCGACACAAGGACACAACATTAAAAATGCATCAACAATTACCAATTACGTGTATCTGCCACAAAATGTGGCAAGAAAATCAATAGTCTGTGGAGAGTGGAGAGTGGAGAGTGGAGAGAGGGGAAAGAGTGGAAAGAGAAAGTAAAAAAAAAACAATTTAAATTGCTCTCATTACATTTACAGTTGACCTTGTTAGCGAGTGCCATTAACATACTTAATTTGTTATTGACTCAAGGAACAAATTAAATTATTGATCGCCTTTCTACGCGATTCTCAAACAATCAATGCAGTACCTAAAATTCAAATAAGCTTAAAATAAATTAAAAATCATAACATTTATCGATTCAAAATTAAAAAAATCAAGTAACTTTATTCACAATTTATTAATTTTATTTTTCGAATAAACACTAAATACAATTATAATTATAAAATGTTTAAAAATGTCTTATATTTCGGATTTTTATACGAAAACAAATAAAATGTGAAAAAAGCATATATTTTCCATTTATAAATTAAATTTTATTAAAATTTTTTTTCGATGATTAGTTTAATTTTATCAAAGCGTTGAAATTTGACATATTCCCCAAAATAAAACCCGTTAAATAGACATTGAAAAAAAGTGTCCTAAGAGTTATACTTTGACTTTTCAATAAAAATTTACATTTAAATATAATTTTGTAATTTTATTTTTTATCAAAAATAAAAATTCAAATTATATCATAAATTGTAATGAAATAGTTAAATAATATTTTACCACATTCAAAAATATTATATCTAAGATTTTCACATACCATTTCAGATATTTTTATTTAAGTTTGATTCTTTGAAACTCATAACTCTTTTTTTCTGAGATCTCTGAAATAAATATTGTAGAATGCGTCTTCATCGTTAAATGCAATTTCTTGGCTACAATAATAATAATAATAATCTTATCTGTTTACCACGACAGAGCTGATAAAGCATGAAGAAAGGCACTTTAATAAGTCTTGGCATATTTAACATTGTGAGGAGAATCGACCATATATAGATAGAAGAATATGAGCCAAGTCTAAGCCTCATTAAAACTGATAAGTCAAAGTGCTCTGACTATATGGCTATATCATAATCAACAGCTGGCCTGCTTTAATCGATATGATAATGAAGATTATGGAGAATGATTATTAAAGTTGATTGGGCATAGGTTTTTGGTCACATGAATCACACGATAGCGATACCGATAACATTACTCATAGGACCGACCCGATAATTTGATTGATAATACTCGTCTAGCCTTTAAATAGAGACCAGGTGTTCGTCCTTTTATATAATATACACATTACTCATAAGATCCGTAACCCCAAAACAAAAACCATTTTTTTAGAGGTACTTTTTTATTTTTGTGTGTCGTGGATCTTATCGACCATCAAATAAATAAACTGGCTGACAAAACGTAAAGATTATACGACCAGCGAGTCGCCAGTCGTATCTAGGAATATGATAAGATTGCCCAACCAATTTTTCAGTTCGAATAACATGCATTCCATAGCAATGGAAACTATTAACTTGGCCCCAAAAAAATGTTGACAAACTTGCTGCCGAGACGCTCAAACTATTTATTTATGTCGTGGCCAGGGCCGTTTGTAAAGCCGAAGAATCGGCATTGGAATCGTGTCTATAGCGTATATTTAACCACTCTATATGCAAA
Organism: Drosophila innubila; assembly: GCF_004354385.1. Taxonomy (NCBI): domain Eukaryota; kingdom Metazoa; phylum Arthropoda; class Insecta; order Diptera; family Drosophilidae; genus Drosophila; species Drosophila innubila. The sequence continues at coordinate 784,975 of NC_047626.1, forward strand.
TTAAAAAAAAAAAATTTACGACGAAAAGTGGGAAGAACGATAAGAACCGAAAACTGAACCGATTCAAGGCACGATCACGATTTATTTCTTGCGTTTCTTTTTCTTTTTCTTTTCTTTTATTATTTTTTGTTTTTCATAATAGGCATTACGTAAGATGTCTATCTATAATATCTACGTAGTATATAAGTATTTTGGAAGCTGTCACTATATATGCATATGCCCATTCACAACATTGTTATACATAATTATTTTAAATAAAGCGGAAATTGTGACACACATTTTGCATTTTCAACTACATAAATATCTTATGAATTTCAGCATGCTCAAATAGTTACTCTACATTGTTATGGAAATTCAAATAAAATGACGAATACAAAGAATTTTGATTCAAGTTCTTGTTACTTGTCATTTGATCGATGAGAACTTTTTATTTCTAGGTTATGTGTGTACACACTGACTAAGTACAGTTTATTAAAAGTGAGCTCATCTTAAACTCAGCTTTGTCACTTACACTTGACGTAATACCAACATTCACAATTGTTTATATTTGCTTGTTTTGCTTTTGTTTGCTAATTCTGTTGTGTTTACATATTTGCGCATTTACATATATTTTGTGACGTCACATTCGACTAGTTTACAAGACAGTAAAACCTGATTTAACAAAAAAAAAAAAAAATCAGGTAACGAGCACAAATTATTTTTTTGTGAAATAACCATACAAAAAATTAATATAATAACTAAAAGTACAATTTTAAGGAATCAAGAAAAGTGAGAAAAAAGGAATGATTATTCCGGAAATTGAAGTAAAAACATAGTCAGGTTTAAAAAATTAGGTATAATGTTATTAGGGAATAAAAATTAGGAAAATACCAATTTGGGTCGATTTTTAATAAAATATTTTCAGATTAATATAAATATAAATATTTTTGTATTTTGGTCTATCTTAATTTTTATCTTCCCAATTGTATTTGTCTAATTTTTATCTCAGGTAAGGGTAGTCGCTTAAGTTTCAAAACAAAAAGCGCGGGCTCGAATCCCAGTCTTGCCAAGCAAAAAAATACTAAGCTAATTTATTGCTTCTAGATCGAGATCTAGCTGTTTAAAAAATAAATGAAAGTTTTTCAAATTAACAAGTGAAATATTGTTTTATATTGTTATACCATATATTTTATCTTTAGATTTACTTTTATTTCACATGCTGGCAACACTGGTCTATGCTGATCTTTACGGGGTCACAAATGTCGACATTCGTAACAAAATTATATGGAGTAATTGCTCTTTTCAAGGCTATTATTAAAGGCGGGCACAAATGTGCGTCATCATGTTTCAAAAATAAAAATTAAATGAGCGTTGGGTCTCAAAATATTCCGAATTTTTAATATATGTTGTAAGTGTACATATGTATGTATGTTTGACAATTATGTGGGCCTCCGTTTAATGTACAGTTAGTCAAGAAAGTTCACATATTTGTTTTTCTTTATAAATATAAAAATTCAATTAAACTGATATAACTTGTTTTACTAACCCTAGACAAGAATAATAAAATAAGACAAAATAAAAGTCCATAAATCTATATATATATATATATATAGAAATCTTACTTACTGACTTATCATTGTGGGGACCAAACGGTGAGGGGCAGAAAGCTGAAATTCTCACACAACGTAGCTCAGACAATTTGATCGTGTAGTTCTATACATTTTTTGCAAGAGAAATTGTATAAAATTATTATTGGTTTTGTCAAAATACTGTCATGATGAACTGTTTGTATATATATAAATAAGAATTGAACGCTTCAATAGCCAAGACAGGCAATGATTTAAATAGAAGCTATGATTGTATCAAGATTTGCCTGCTGTTTGTTGGTTAATTATAAACGAATAATTTACCTTCTCAAGCATGTAACCGATATGATATACATATATATATATATATATATGTATATGTATACATACACTGGAATATTCGCATGATCGATGGCGCGAAACGGAGACGGAGTTGAACTTACAAAACATATCGATTAAACGCACAGATATGGGTACACCTAAAAATAACGGGCAAGTAGAGGGGATGGGGCAATAGCTCAAATGGCGACACTTTAAAGTTAAAACGATAACGATAGCAGCGCACAACAAAATCTTTTGAAATTAAGTTTTTGTTCTCAGAACTACAAATTTTGGTCTTACAAATGTAGAAGACATATCTTGGTTTTAAAAATATTTTAAATAAAATAAAGTAAAGACCACAAATATAAGTATTAGAATAATTTTCAAATAAAATCAAGTTCTTTTTAATAGGATTAAAAATTTTTATTTTTTCGAAACCACAAATATAAGAATAAGAATACACTTCAAATAAAATAAAGTTCTTATTAATAAGATTAAAAAACTCGTATTTTTATGAAACCACATATATAAGTATAAGAATAATTGTTCTTAAATTCTCAACACAACAAATACAAAAAAATATAATGAAGGTTTAAAATTTATAATTGTTTTATTTTGATATATCAATTTTTTTCTGGGGGGGAAGCTTTCTAAATATTTTTTTAAATGACAACACTGACAATTTGATCTATAAGCGCAGAGTTGCCAATATTCTATATAAGCAAATTATATGGCTGTGGTCAAGTGGAAAACCACAAACTGTAGTTCAGTCAACCTAGCCCAATAGGGGGCGCTGTATCTGCATGTAAACAAGAGTAATGCGCAAACACACGCACACACACATAAGAAGACGAGCGAAAGACAAACAATAACATAAACAACAAGAACCTGTTGACTTGAATCGATCGATGTTGTTGTTGTTGGCGTTGCCAACAGGTTCAAAACTTTCAGCTTTCACTTGTTGTCGTCTGCCTTTTGTTTTAGGTAAATGCTAAAAGCAGCAACAAAAAAAACAACAACAACAACAACAACAACAACAAAGCCATATTAGTAGCTGCATACCATACACATATACAAACACAAACAAACAAACACACACACACACACATATGTATGCATAATGTCGAATGCTTATTGCTTTTTAATTGCAAACAATACAAATATGAATGTGCGGCAAAAAAAAAAACAAATGGCACTGTCATCGAAATCAGTGTCATCGATATCATGAAATCGACGCCCACACACGTTTCAGCTGAGTGCAACGTAATTTCCAATTTGAACTGTGCAGGCTCTTATTGGAAATATCTACATGTGTGTGCATCAGTGTTGCCAGAGTAGCTTTTTTTTGCTCTTAAATTAAGCGCATTTTAAGTCGAGATCAATTATGGGATTGTAATTAATGAAAAAGTGGGCGGTGTATACAGTTTTTGTTGCTTTCTTTTACCCAAAAAATATTGAAATGAGTATTCGTAAATATTGCATATATGTATGTATATTATTAAAAATATATTTGTATTTAGGTATTTTTTACTTTATAAAGACCGCTTTCTTTAAAGTTGATTTAAGTATGTACATGCAGTATGTCATATAATTTATTTAAACAAAAAAATAATACCAACTACAATTAATAAATTAAACAAAATTATAAAATATAAAGTATTTTTTCTTGTCACAATAAAATAGGTGAATTTTGAATGTCTTGAGAAAATATTTTTATGACATACTGTATGTATTTATATGGATGATTTAAATGTATGCAATTGCTTGAAGTGACATCATTTGGTATTGTTTGATGAAATGAAAATTGTAATGCCAATTAAAATGACCAATTGATTTATGTATGTAGATTAATTTTGTTCTTATGTTTGTATTTGTTTTGTATTTTTAGGTACTTGGCATCATTTGCATGGCGTGTGCTTCCCCGGCACAAGCAGCAGCCACAAGTTTCTTCCTCTTCGTTGTCGTTGTCTCCTTCATCATCACGATCCTTTTGATGGCCGCCTATTTCCTCGGCATTCGCGAGGCTCTCAACGTCGCCGTCAATTGGATATTTTCGGTAAGTTTTCACCAACTTCAAAAAACTCTTTTCACTTAAACCAGTTAGTCCAGAAAGTAGGGATCGCAAATAATTTTAATTTCAATTATTACAGTTAATTTTAACTCTCGCTATCGATAAAAAATAAATAATTAATCTTTTAATTTTTATTAAAGTTTCTTAATATAACACTTTTTTTCAATTAAAAAAATTAAAATCAAAATAATAATTATTTTTCCATTTTTTTAATAGAAATTATAAATATTTAACTTTAAAAATTTCAAGTTTTGTCTCACAAAATTTAAAAATTTTTTTATATTTTTGATCTTTAGCAATTGATCTTTCCAATATATTTGTTCCTTATTTTTATTTCCTAATAACAGAATTGCTAATTTTGGTTTTCTAATTTTTATTTCCAAAATAAATACTCTCTAGTTTTGTTCTTGCAATTTTCTTGATCAAATTTTCGTATTCTCAATACTATTTGTCGAGATTCGTTCAGGGAATCAGTTTAAATAATTCTCATCACTCACTTATCATCAATTTCTGTCCCTCTTTCTGTCTCTTTCTCGCACTGCAGGAGCTGCTGACGACCGCTGTTTTGACGTTGCTGTACTTTATCGCCTTCATTGTGCAGTTGGCCAGATGGGCGGAATCCAATCAATTTGGCCATGGTTCAAATACGGCAGCTGGCGTCTTTGGCCTGTTCAATTTCCTAGCTTACGGGGCGGGTACTTACTTTTTGTTCCTGGCGCACAGATCGGGAGCAACGCATTAAACGGAGCTGAAACGGGAACGACAGGGACAGCGATAGTGGCGATAGTTGATCTGATCGAAATCCGATCCAAATGCAAATCCACAATGCAACCATTCACATAGTCATTATGCAAAATTGCACCAGAAAAAAATGAAATAAAATAGCGTACTTATTTTTTTTTTGTGTGCCTTTTTGCATTTGTTTAAAGTTGTTTTTTTATTTAAATTAATTTTTAATTTTATGTTTGTTAATAACTGTTCATACATGTACATGTACTTATGTGTGTGAGTGTGAAAAGCTTCAGATCAATCAGTACTGCTCTCTCTCTCTCTCTCTCTCTCATTCTCTTTGCTCAGCCTGCGACTTGATTTGTTTTTAATGTTATTTTAATGCTTACTTTTAACTTTAACGCCTGCTAACATTTAAGTTTAAATACACACACACACACAAAAGGCAACAAAAGCAACAACAACAAAAACAAACTGCAAACAAATAAGTTCAATAAATTATTCGTATTTTGTAACTATATTAAAAAGAAATGAAAATCAATATGGCGACTTTTTTTTGCTTGGAGTGCGTCTTAGCTAAAAGCTTTAGTCGATTTTCTCACCAACACAAAAAATGTGGATAAATTTTCCTTTTTTGTTATCCTTTAGAGAAGTTCATAGTTATTCGTTTAATGCGATATAATTTGGTAAGCAACTTGGCTAAGCCTTTAGTCAAGTTCCCCACCAGCACTTTGATCGCAAAATAGTGTCGATAAAAAATGTCCTTTCTTACGATCCGGTTGATAAACTAATTATTGCTTGGTGTGCAACTTGGCTAAAGTTCAACATTTTGTACAGAAAATGAGGTGTGTATAAAGTTTGCTTGTTGTTCTTAACTTAAATTGTTATTAGTTGGTGTGCAACTTGGCTAAGTCTTCAGTCGAGCTCCCCACCAACACAATGATCAGAAAAAAGTGTCGATAAAATTCCCTTGCTTGTTATCCTTTCAGTTTATAGTTAAGACTTTAGTCGAGTTTCACACCAACATATTGAACAAAAAATAGAGTCGATAAAATTCAACTTTTTGGTATCCTTTCGACAAGTTCGTTATTGCTTGGTGCATGACTTGGCTAAAGTTCAACATTTTTCTCAGAAAAAAAACCGTGCATTAAATGACTTTTTATGTTATATTTTAACAAAATTTGATATCAATAGGTTAAGGCGTTAGTCGAGTTCCTCACCAACGCATTCTTGTTATCCTTCAGCGAAGTTTATAGTTATCCAATAAATTCGATGCTGTTCTGGAAGCAACTTGGCAAAGCATTTAGTCGAGTTTCACACCAACACTCCTGCAGTCGAGTTTTACACCAGCACAAAGTTTAAATAAATTTAGTATTTTTATTATCCTTCAACTAACTTTTGAAATAATTTGATAAATTAATGAAATAGTCACACACAAGAGAGGAGACTGTGGAAAGATGGGAATTACAGTTCCAGTTCCAGTTCATATATATTGATGGATAAACGTCTAGTCGGAGATTCGATATTTGATTATTTGTTTGTTTCGGGCTATTTCGAATTTTGGTTGTTGTCATAGAAGTGGCGAGTGGTGAGTGTAGAGAATAAGTCCATTATCCGGGTTGGAGATGCGGTTGGAGGAATTATACATATTTCTTAAACTCATCATAGATGGCGAGCACTAAAGCGCCACCTGTGCCGCGGATAATGTTGGAGAAAGCGCCTTTAAAGAAGGCGGACATGCCCTCCTGCTTGGCAATCACCATCCAACAGTGGGCGGTATTCTTGTAGAGCATCTCCGATTTCTTCAGGCCCGACTGCATCATCATGCGACGTCGCACCGTATCGAAGGGATAAGATGCAATGCCGGCAACGGTTGTCACCACCTGAGCAATCGCCCAGCTCACATAGAACGGTGTACTCTTCGGATTCGGCAGGTGATCGCGACAGGTGTCGTAGAAGCCAAAGTATGCGGCCCGATAAATGATAATACCCTGCACGGATACAATGAAGCCGCGATACAAACCAATCGGTCCATCCGATTTCACCACCTTCTTCAGACAGTCGATCAAGCCGTTGAACTCGCGTTGACCTCCCTTTCCCACATCGGCAGCCAAACTGTAAACACAGCAAAAACAAATTCAATCGATATCAATATATGCATAAAAGTCGTTACAAATATCGATATTGTAGTTATCCTCACTGACTGAACAAAGATGACTGTACAATTGTTGATCTAAATTATCGATACATATTAATTGTCATAACATATTCAGTGATGACAACAAATCGATATGTTGATAATTATAAATTGTTATATATATTTAGCGGTAGCTATACAATTTTTAACATAATTTCGATAAATATTAATTGTAATAATATATTCACTGATGGCCACACAATTGTTATCAATAGTGGTTGGAATTCAATCTCATATAAAAGTGTCGATAAATACTATTTGTTACATATTTAGCGATTGCTACACAATTTTTAATTGAAATATCGATACATATTAATTGTAATTAAAAATTGAGTGATGGCTGATCTATACCAGTTTTAATAGAAATATCGATACATAATAATTGTAATATTGATATTCAGTAATAGTTGGTCAAAATTATTGATATGTTAATAAATATAAATTATTTGATTAGTTGAATTTTTAATACATACTAATTTCAATTAAAATAAAATTTATAAAAATATAGAATTGTTGAACAAAATGATCAATATATTTATAAATATAAATAATTGATTATTTAGCGAAGGCCATACAACATTTTTAATAGAAATACATATATATTAATTGTAATATTGATACTCAATGATGGCTCATCCAAATTATCGATAAATTATAAATTGTTTTATATATAGCGGTGACTATACAATTTTTAATTAAAAAATCGATACAAATTAATTGTTATAAAATATTTAGTGATGGCTATGCAATTGTTAAACCAAACTATCGATGTTGTTTTTTCCTATCATTTCTATTTATATTTACTCGATAGAATATCGATATTATCGCGATATCGAGCTTAAAACTTACCGCGTTCGCGCAAAATCAAGTGGATAGACAAAACATAGAGATGTTGCTCCAGCAGCGCCGCCAGATGCTAAATTGCCCATAAAGTGACGCCAGAATTGCTTCTTCTTGTCAATGCCGCCCAGAAATACCTGTCAAAAACACGGCAAAAAATGAAACAGTAAAAAGTTGATAGTGATAGAAGGCTTAAAAACAACAAGTCGAGCACGCTCGACAGTAGGATACCCTGTTCCCAGGTACTCTGTACTAAAAGTTGATTGTTTTATGGCAGCTATATAATATAATGGACCTATTTGAACCAAATTTGGTCAGGAGGTTTAATACCAGCCCAGATACATATTCTATCAGTTTGGTTATGATATCTAAACAAACAAAAAACTTTTTCATACTAAAAGTTCATTTTCGACCGATCGTTCTATGGCAGCTATATGATATAATGGTCCGATCCAAAAATAAAAAAAAACTTGATTTGCCTATGATATCCAGGAACCTACATACCAAGTTTAAGATCTCTAGCTCTTATGGTCTCTGAGATCGACGCGTTCAAGCAGACGGACTGACAGACGGACAGACAGACAAGAATATATATGCTTAGGGCACAGGGTATAATAATAATAAAAATCAAAAATGATTATTTCTTGAGTTTTATAATAAAACTTATAATGATCACAGTCCCTGGATGAAAATGATGCTTTAAGCAAAAGAGTGGCAACGCTGGAAAAGAGATAGAGTGAAGGTAGACTCACCGACTTGTAGACATCTTTAAATGCAAAATTCAATGCCTGTGTGGGAAAATATCGTATGACATTCGCGAGATTTCCGCGCCAGAATGAGGCGAATCCTTGCTCCTTCGGAATGCGTACGAAGCAGTCGACGATGCCTTTATAGCGTTGATCCTGTGCTATCTGCTTGGACACCTCCTGCACCTGGAGTAGCAGCTTTACCCGCTCAATGGGAGCAACAGCCGTTTTGGCCAACGCCGCCGAAACACCGCCGGCCATAAAGTCTATGAGAAAGGACTTTAAATCACCGCCGCCTCCACCGCCGCCGCCTTCATCACCCATCTTATTATTCTCCTTCCTGAATTATTTTCTTATCTTCTCTTTTTTTGTTTTTCTCAATTGCAGATTTGTCCACGTTTTGTTCTGAATGGTTTTTTTTTTGGGGGACACAAAGGATATGTTCAAGTCCGGAAAAAATAAAAAAAAAATATATTTAATAAAAGAAACGAAAATTTTTGACGAAATCTGGGACCAGAATAAATATAACTAGTTTCAGATAGCAATTTTAACAATGTAACACAAAAACTTTGGTTACTTTGATCACTAGGAAAAAATATCTGTACTCAAGAAGAAAAGCTTACTAAACTCAAAGTTTTTTCCCAATTCCAACTGCAACAAATTATTTACTTTAAAGATTAATTTCGATATTAGGATTTGATTAAAGGTGAAAACTTAGGATTTTAAATTTTCAATATCGAACCCAAGATTTAGGGAAAAATAATTTTTTTTACAAAATTCATAAAATTTGAATGCAGAATGAATTAAGAGGCCAAACCATAATGACATTCAATATGACATTCCATTCGAAAATCGGTTCAGTTTTGACAAAGTTATAAGAGTTCGAAATTGGTCGGACTATGGATCTAGCAACTTTACAAGTCAAAATTTTTGTTCAATTTCACATGATTTTTTACAAGAAAATGAAATGTCTCAAAATCAAGTTTAAAGTGTTGTTTTATGCTAATTATGATATAAGGAGTTGATTAAAAGTAAAAACTTGAGATTTAAAATTTTCAATTTTCAAAATATCAAAGGGGGGACCATTAGCATCGAACCCAAGATTTAGGGAAAATAATTTATTTTACAAAATTACTTTATTTTGAATGCAGAATGAATTTAGAGGCCAAACCATAATCAAAATGACATTCCATTCGAAAATCGGTTCAGTTTTGACAAAGTTATAAGAGTTCGAAGTTGGTCGGACTATGGATCTAGCAACTTTACAAGTCAAAATTTTTGTTCAATTACACATGATTTTTTACAAGAAAATGAAATGTCTCAAAATCAAGTTTAAAGTAGTTTTTATTACTAATTACGATATCAGGAGTTGATTAAAAGTGAAAACTTGAGATTTAAAATTTTCAATTTTCAAAATATCAAAGGGGGGACCATTAGCATCGAACCCAAGATTTAGGGAAAAATAATTTATTTTACAAAATTAATTTAATTTAAATGCAGAATGAATTTAGAGGCCAAACCATAATCAAAATGACATTCCATTCGAAAATCGGTTCAGTTTTGACAAAGTTATAAGAGTTCGAAGTTGGTCGGACTATGGATCTAGCAACTTTACAAGTCAAAATTTTTGTTCAATTACACATGATTTTTTACAAGAAAATGAAATGTCTCAAAATCAAGTTTAAAGTGTTGTTTTATGCTAATTACGATATAAGGAGTTGATTAAAAGTGAAAACTTGAGATTTAAAATTTTCAATTTTGAAAATATCAAAGGGGGGACCATTAGCATCGAACCCAAGATTTAGGGAAAAATAATTTATTTTACAAAATTACTTTATTTTGAATGCAGAATGAATTTAGAGGCCAAACCATAATCAAAATGACATTCCATTCGAAAATCGGTTCAGTTTTGACAAAGTTATAAGAGTTCGAAGTTGGTCGGACTATGGATCTAGCAACTTTACAAGTCAAAATTTTTGTTCAATTTCACATGATTTTTTACAAGAAAATGAAATGTCTCAGAATCAAGTTTAAAGTAGTTTTTATTACTAATTACGATATCAGGAGTTGATTAAAAGTGAAAACTTGAGATTTAAAATTTTCAATTTTGAAAATATCAAAGGGGGGACCATTAGCATCGAACCCAAGATTTAGGGAAAAATAATTTATTTTACAAAATTACTTTATTTTGAATGCAGAATGAATTTAGAGGCCAAACCATAATCAAAATGACATTCCATTCGAAAATCGGTTCAGTTTTGACAAAGTTATAAGAGTTCGAAGTTGGTCGGACTATGGATCTAGCAACTTTACAAGTCAAAATTTCTGTTCAATTTCACATGATTTTTTACAAAAAAATGAAATGTCTCAGAATCAAGTTTAAAGTAGTTTTTATTACTAATTACGATATCAGGAGTTGATTAAAAGTGAAAACTTGAGATTTAAAATTTTCCATTTTTAAAATATCAAAGGGGGGACCATTAGCATCGAACCCAAGATTTAGGGAAAAATAATTTATTTTACAAAATTAATTTAATTTGAATGCAGAATGAATTAAGAGGCCAAGCCATAATCAAAATGACATTCCATTCAAAAATCGGTTCAGTTTTAACAAAGTTATGAGAGTTCGAAGTTGATCGGACTATGGATCTAGCAACAAGTCAAAATTTTTGTTCAATTTCACATGATTTTTTACTAGAAAATTAAATGTCCCAAAATCAAATTTATAGTGTTGTTTTATGCTAATTTCAATAGCGACAACCGTACCGGTACAAGCGTTTCGGTTTTCGGTTCTTGAAATGGAATTAATGTAAGTTTCGGTACTAAAAATGAAAATCACGAATAATCAATTTTTAATCATTATTTTAGGATAATAATAAGTGATAAAATTCAAGTCAAAATAAATCATTACATTTGTAAGTAAATCAAATATCAAAGGGGGGACCATTAGCATCGAACCCAAGATTTAGGGAAAAATAATTTATTTTACAAAATTACTTTATTTTGAATGCAGAATGAATTTAGAGGCCAAACCATAATCAAAATGACATTCCATTCGAAAATCGGTTCAGTTTTGACAAAGTTATAAGAGTTCGAAGTTGGTCGGACTATGGATCTAGCAACTTTACAAGTCAAAATTTCTGTTCAATTTCACATGATTTTTAACAAAAAAATGAAATGTCTCAGAATCAAGTTTAAAGTAGTTTTATTACTAATTACGATATCAGGAGTTGATTAAAAGTGAAAACTTGAGATTTAAAATTTTCCATTTTTAAAATATCAAAGGGGGGACCATTAGCATCGAACCCAAGATTTAGGGAAAAATAATTTATTTTACAAAATTAATTTAATTTGAATGCAGAATGAATTAAGAGGCCAAGCCATAATCAAAATGACATTCCATTCAAAAATCGGTTCAGTTTTAACAAAGTTATGAGAGTTCGAAGTTGATCGGACTATGGATCTAGCAACAAGTCAAAATTTTTGTTCAATTTCACATGATTTTTTACTAGAAAATTAAATGTCCCAAAATCAAATTTATAGTGTTGTTTTATGCTAATTTCAATAGCGACAACCGTACCGGTACAAGCGTTTCGGTTTTCGGTTCTTGAAATGGAATTAATTTCAGTTTCGGTACTAAAAATGAAAATCACGAATAATCATTTTTTAATCATTATTTTTGGATAATAATAAGTGATAAAATTCAAGTCAAAATTAATCATTACATTTGTAAGTAAATCAAAAAAATATTTAAAACTAGCCATTAGAATTTAATGATAACAGTTGCCTGAAAAATTGTTGAAAAATAAAACACAAGTTGTCTACTATTTTTATCAATTTTTATATATTTTTAAACCAACCGCAGTTGATTTTTTGTTTGTTTGTTTGTTGTTGTTTGCATTGGCTGCACTGAGCGAAATTCTGTGTGTTGTGGTTGTAATTGAATTTCTCTCATTAACATTCGGTTTACGGATTTTTTTGTGTGTCGCCAAAAGAAGAAGTTGGGGGGAAAAATTTGAAGGGAGTTGGGGAAAGTTGAACTTGACAATAATATTAACTAATGTATTAATTAATGTCTATATATGTCTATATGTTTTCGTTCGTTAAATCCTCGCTCCTTCAAAAATTCCTATTGCTGCTCCTTTTGTGATTGTTGTTGTTGTCTGGCCATCATTAAGTGCAATTAAATTATATTCCAGTTATTTATATTATATAAATATAATTTCATAATTATATTTTTGGGATTAATTTGCTTCATCTTTAAGTTGTTGTAATATAATTAGCTGGTAGTGTTGTTGTTGTTGTTGTTGTTTTGTTGTTGTTGTTGTTGGAATAATTTAATTTATTTTTTGTTGTGTAATTTACAAGACCTTCTTGATTTCATCGTACAAGACAAGGACAAAAGCACCGCCAGTACCGCGGAGTACGTTGGAGAATGCACCCTTGAAGAATGCACCGGATCCCTCCTGCTTGGCAATGGTTGCCCAGCAGTGCAGGGTGTTCTTGTAGATGATCTCCGTGGATTTACGGCCAGACTGCATCATCATGCGACGACGGACAGTATCGAATGGATAGGACACAATACCGGCAACGGTTGTCACCACCTGAGCGATGGCCCACGAGATGTAGATGGGTGTGTTCTTGGGATCGGGCAGCATGCCACGTGCGGTATCGTAGAAGCCAAAGTATGCAGCACGATAGATGATAATACCCTGCACCGAGACACCGAAGCCGCGATAAAGACCGACAATGCCGTCACTCTTGAAGATCTTCGTCAGGCAGTTGCCCAGACCGGTGAATTCACGGGCACCGCCCTTGCCGGTATCAGCAGCCAAACTAAAATTAAAATAGACGCAAACATTACAAATTAATTTCAGTTTCGTTAGTTGCAAATTATATTAAAATAATCAATAAAATAAAAGTCACATCTATTCATTATTTGTGATTTTTAGCATTAAAAATTAATTGCAGTTTCATTAATCGGACAATAATCATAAAAATTGACTTTAAAAACTAATTAGAAATCACATTATAATCATTAACTATTACTTTAAACGTTACAAATTAATTGCAGTTTCATTTATTGACTCTAAAAAATTTGAAATCCCATTAATTATGATTTTTAGCATTACAAATTAATTTAAATTTCATTAATCTGACAGTAATCATTAAAAATTACTTTAAAAAATAAATAAAAGTCACATATTATCATTTAGTATGATTTTAAGCATTACCAATTAATTGCAGTTTTATTTATCTATTGCTAACATAGAAAAAACAAAAATAAATATGCTACAATATCTATATAAAACTGTTTGTCCTGACAGACTTTTTTATTTAAAAAAAATACTTAAATTTAAATGATTTGCATTTTTTAACTCTTTACTTTTTCTTTATTTATTTATTATTTAATTTATCAACCTTGCTGTATTTTATTCTATCATCTAGGTTATGTATTTTTTCCAACTAATTATTTCTTTGATTTTCAAGTATTCCAAATATTTTTAAACTTAAAATTAATTCAAGTTTATTCATCAGTTGTCAACTCGTTCAAAATAATTATTTTATTAAATTAAAAATTAGATTTTGTACCATGAGAAGTTTGTCATTTTTCCAAGCGACAAATGCTCTAATTATATTTTAAGAATCAATTAAAAAAAACTTGAAACAATTGCATAAACATTACTTGTATTTTAGCTTTAGTTTGGGTTGAAACTTACCGAGTACGAGCAAAGTCCAAGGGGTAGACGAAGCACAGGGAAGTGGCACCAGCAGCACCGCCGGAGGCCAAGTTACCCATGAAGTAACGCCAGAACTGGGTGTTCTTGTCAACACCGCCCAAGAAGACCTACATAAACATGATCACGATGATGATGACAGTTGTAATTATTCCATATACTCATATATATTTTCAAGATCAACAAACTTATAAGGGTTGTTCAAATAACACAAATTTATTTCATCGATATTTTCAAAAATTTTTTCTATAAAAACTTATTTTTTTTTGCATATTAAAATATTGATATTGATATATTTTTAAAAATATCAACAACAAATTTTTACGGCGTTTTGCGAAATTCAAATTGTGAGGGTGTCAAATTCGGGATCAAATAAATTTGTTTTCCTTCAAATTATCAAGTAATCTTTTCAATCGCAATATTATTGATATCGATATATAATTTGTTCAACAACCCTAAGTGTTATAGTGATAGAAGTGGGTACATTACCTGCTTGTACTTGTCCTTGAAGGCAAAGTTCAGAGCCTGAGTTGGGAAATATCTAATAACGTTGGCCATGTTACCGCGCCAGTATGAAGCAAAACCCTGTTCCTTTGGAATGCGGATAAAGCAATCAACCATACCCTTGTACTGCTGATCGGGTGTGATTTGTTTCGAGATGTGCTGCACCTGGAGAAGCAGCTTCACACGCTCGATGGGTGCGACGGCAGTCTTTGAGACGGCTGCGGAGATACCTCCGGCAGCGAAGTCCTTGACGAATCCAACAGCATCAAAATCCTTGCCCATTTTGCTAGAAATTCCAAAATTTCAAATTCCACAATTAAATTCCAAATTTGCATTCAAAAGTCTTTAGCTTCTTATTCTTGGTTAGTTATGTTGTGATGGTTATGTTAGTTATGAAAGTTATGATAATAATTATAATCTTGATCTTTTCTTGATTTTTAAAAATTAAATTTCAAAAATTGTATTTCCCATTTCATCTTCATCATCTTTCAATTTGTTAGTTTCACGATTATTGGTGAGTTATGATTATGATAGTTATGATAATGATTATGATCTTGATCTTTTCTTGGTTTTTAAAAATTAATTTCCAAAATTTCAATTTTCCATTGAAAATTTTTCATCTTTATCTTCCAATTTGTTAGACTTATGATTATTTTTGAGTTATGATTATGATAGTTATGATCTTGATTTTTCTTCTTCTTGGTTATAACACACATTTTTCATATTCACTTGGCACAAAATTAAAAAAACGATAAGCACAAAAAAATGATAACATGCAATAATTAAACGCGGCCAACTTAACAAGCTATCGAAACTGTGCGATAACAAGCGACAAACGATCGATAGATTCAAAGTAAGAGATAGAGTTAGAAAGAATGAGAGTGAGTGAAATGGCAATATGAGTTAAGTGAAAACAGCAACTTAAACATATGTAGGTTAGAACAAGCAAGCAATATTAGTATGTAATTATACGCTTCAAATATATATATATTATATATTATATACAGTGGCTCACAGCTTTTGTTGACATACATTTTAAATGAATTAAGTTAATGTTATTGCATAAATAATTTTTGATGGCAATTGTAATGTATTCATCAATTGTTTATTTTTATACATTATAACTGCATTAAAAAAATCAAAATGAAAATTTAGTGGCTGAATTAAACTGTGAGTCACTGTATATAATTCCCGCTACATGATTTTTTATTCTCTTTTTCTTGCTTTCTGAATTTCTACAATTTATTTACACTATCAGCATTTCAAGCTCTATGTTAATGTGTTTCTTTGTATATTTTACATATGTATGTATGTGTGTATACACTGACATCAGCAACAATCAAATTCAGTTGCCAAGCGGCGGTTTCACAATTGTTTATTTGTATATGTATATACAGTGAGTCAAGCAAGTCTTTTGACAATTTAATAAATTCACACATTTGTTTTCAACTGAACAAAATTTTTACATATTATAAATATATACATATTTATGCAATTTGCATAAATTTTTGTGATTAGGTCAAGAAACTTATTTGACAATTGTTTATATATAAATATATGTATATGTTAAGTCTAGCTAGTCTTCTGAAAAAAAAAAAATTTACATTTGTTTTTTTTTTAACTGATCAATATTAATATAAATATGTACATATTTATTGCAATATACATTTCAGATTAGGTCAAAAAACTTATTTGCTTAACTGTATGTATGAGCCGGCAAAAACTGCTTAGGTTTTTTTTCTTGTTCCCTTTTATTCTACTTTTGCTGATGAATCAGTTTTTGTTTATGCCACGTGTTTTTATCATGGAATTTAAGCTCAGTTCAAACCAGTCATAATAAATACTTTTAATGAAGAGAGGTTAAAAGAGTGCAAAATAAATCAAATTAAAAATGTTTGTATTTTGGCACACACACACACTTGTAAGCTTGTGTATTTACACATATTGCATAATTTAAGTGTTTGTATAACACAATAGATGGCGCTTTTAATTTCAGCAAAAAAAAAAGCTAAAAGCAAAACCGCTTATTGGCGCATTAAAGAGATAGCTAGCTATACGCCTACTACACTCACTCATGTGTGTGTGTGTCTGTGTGTGTGACTCTTTTGCAGCTGACATTGACCAAAAGCTTTTTCTTTCACTTTGTTCTTTCGTTAAATTTAGAATTTAAGTGTATAAAATAAAACACAAAACTTTTCTTTTTTTCTTTTTGTTGAAAGTGTGTTATACAATTAAATAAGCAGCCGTTTTTCATTGACAAAATTTATGTAACAATGTAGCACACACACAAAGAGAGCGCGTCTAAAGGAGAGGCAGTTATCTAATCTGCTTCATGGTCGACTGCATAGATTCGCTGCTGCTGCTCCGTTTCAAAGAGAGAGAGAGAGCTTACGCAAAGAGAGCACGCGCGGCCGTGTGATGTAACAGTTTTTAACGGGACACGAGAAAAAATAAAGTTAATGTTGGAGAAAAAGAGATGCAGCACGTGGGCAGAAGAAGAGAGTCAAGAGAGTTGCTGCATTTCATTACAGTTGCTTTTGTTTATAGCTTTTTTGCACAAGGGCTGAAGTCTAATAAACTTTATTAAGAATTATCAATCATATATATTTATCGATTGCATAACTATTTGTTCACAAGAAAAAAAGATTTTTGTTCAAGTAATTCATTTACTATAATTGTAAACACAATAAACTTTTGCTATTGTTAATTTAAACAGTTGCACAATGCTTTTTCACGTTTATGTAACAATAAAAAAAAAGATGATTTGTTGTTTGAATTGTAATAATTCAAAAGCAAGAAAATAATAAAAACACCAAAACTATTGTTATTGTTAAATAGTTATTTGTTAACAATGTTGATTTGTATGCACACTATATAATTGCAATTATTTTTCTTTAAATACGTACAATTTGTTTGTGTTTTTATATCACAGCACCGAAAAAAAATTAATTTATCCTTATTCCTTGCGAGCTCAAAGGTCTGCACCGGACGGCAACTAAATTGCTTGTGAACGAAGCGAACAAAGCAATCAGCCAACTAGCCTCAGTCGCGGATAGCTCTCAGCTGCGGCTCTGCTGCTGTTGGCAGCGACAGTGAGATTCAAGTTCAGCTGCGACGCGTGAGCGCGAGCGCAACAGTTGCGTGAGCGAGAGATGGTAATGAAAAAGCACAAGCAGACAGTTGGCAACAGTGGCTAGACGAAGACAGGTAGACAGTTGGCAACAGCGGCTAGACGAAAGACACGCACACATCTACAACAAAGCCTTTGCACGTGTGTAAGATCAAGAGAGCAAGAGAGCAAACAAAAAGGAAGAACAAGAAGTTAAGCAGATCAGCGACTGCCTTCTTATCATCGTAATACACACATGCATACATATATACAAGAGTATATATTATATATGTATAAATGTGTGTGTTTATAGCCAATCTAATTGCATAACATATTTAGGCAATAATAAACTCACTTGACACTTTTCTTTTTGTTTAAAATGAAAAAGGAAGTATATACTAAACAAAAAAGAAAACAAATTGTTACATTTTTGGCCATACATATATATACATGCATATATGTGTATGTTTTTCAATTGTTTTTCATTTACCCCTTTCGAGGTTTGCAGTGAATTTTTGTCGCTTGCCAAAAATTTTGAACTTTTGCTCAGTTGGCAACGCGCCGACGTTGACGTCGACGCCCGCGACAACAGCGCGCGTAGCATGTGACTTGGGTATAAAATTTGACGCATGTGCTGAGTCGACGCTCTCTTAGTTTTGGCAAACACTCTCTTCCACTCTCAGTCAAATAGCAACGTCATAGGCTTTTTCTTATGTGCAGGCGGAAGGCGCCGTAATTGAAAAACGCGTAAAGCGATTAGATAAGCGATAACAAATATAAAAACTTA
Source organism: Drosophila innubila (assembly GCF_004354385.1). NCBI lineage: Eukaryota > Metazoa > Arthropoda > Insecta > Diptera > Drosophilidae > Drosophila > Drosophila innubila. The sequence continues at coordinate 803,582 of NC_047626.1, forward strand.
ATACAACAATTTTATATAAGCAATTTTCAAGGTCTCCTTATCGCTGCAAATTACATAAAAAAAAACTTGTCTTTCTATTTGCCGCCGTAAAGATAAATTTTAGGCAATCCGCCAACATCTAAAAAAAAAAATAGAATACAGGGTATAAAAATACGCCTAAGTGCTACGGAGTTGCGGTCAAAAACTTTATACAATTTCTATTTTCGAATTCTTCAGAGATTGCGTTCAAGTGCGTTAAAACCGAAATCAGATCAATGGACCAAGAACAGAGATTTACATATATACATACAGTGGGTCAAGTAATTGTTTGGACAAACAACAAAAAATCGGACAACTTGAACCATTTATATTTTATTATAATGAGTGTATCTATATCTATATTTTTTAATACGTCAAAACTATTACTTGACTTACTGTATGTTTGTATTATCAAGTGATTTTCCCCAAAGAGCAGAGTCGTTGTTTACAGCGTGTCATATGCAAGCAATTAGAGAATATGCATTCAAGAGAACTTTATGCAAGAAATAAGAGAATATGCATTCAAGAGAATTTTATGCAACGCTTGCATAAAGAAAATTTCCAGTGCTAAAGACGCTGACGCATACTCTTTAAATGTCAATTGAGTTGGCAACACTAGAACTTGAGAAAATATCAAATTTGCGACAGTTGTAAATCAGTGTTGCCAACTTATATATATTTAAAACTGTCTATTACTGAAATATAAACGAAAAAGACTAAATAATCGAAGTTTTAAGACTTTAAGCATTCGTTTAATGTCTTTGACTTAATATTATATAATTTGTCGAAATTTGTAAATAAATAAATGCAAATTTAGCTAATTTTTTTTATTGCTACCCACCAAAAGCAGCTACTTTTTCACTGTAATAAAGTTGGCAGCACTGCTTGTAATTAATGCAATTGTTTTACGTATTTTATAAATAGTTTTACTTATCATGAAAGTTTTCTTGAACTTGAGTATAAATGTAAAAGTCAAAATGGGAATTTTTAAAATTGATAATTTGTGTTAAAAAAAAGTTGGTTTTTTTGCTAAGCTATTTTTCAAATTTAGCTACTTTTTTCTTTTGTTTTAATACCAGAAACAGCTAAATTTTCACGCTTAAAATCCAACGCTAAGTAGCTGGCAGCTCTTGTAATTGTTTTACAACACTGTTAACTTTGTTATCTGTGTTATCAGTTGGTTAAGCTTATTTAAAAAAATCGGCGCCTAAAAATAGTGCCATAGCAAAGTGCAAATTTTAAATACAAAATCACATGTGGCATATACATATATGTATATATAATAAATATAAATCTGACGCATTTCGTCTGCTAACGTCACAATTTAAATGATTACGAATTAAAGCGAACCGGTCATGCGGTTTTCCACAGCAATTAAAAAAACTCTTTCATATAGAAAATGAAAATACTCTTAAATATTTCATAAGAGCAAATTACACACATACTACTTTAGCCAGTTCTTGAACCTGGCGCGTGTAAAGGCTGCACCATGAGAGTGAGTGAGACAGCATGCTAAGAGCACATGGAATTATATATGTGTGTGTGTGTGTTCCGCTTTTCTAGCCGCAATTGTCACTTTTAACAATAAAAAAAAAGAATATAGAAAATGCTAAATAATGCAAGATACATGTAATAATGTATGTCAATTAGATTTCATTACACACACTTGCACATTTGTGTGTGTGTCACTTTGCTTGTGTGGCAACGCTGACTTTTTTCATTTCTTTTGCTTTTTTTTTTTGCTTGCTTTCAACTTTTTTTTCTTGCGAAAATTTTTGTAGGTTAGAACTCGTGAGCATATTTAAGAGACGAAAAAGCGGAAGACGGAGACGGAGCAGGGCACGGGATAACAGCCGTTTTTAACTGACAACTCTTTATAAATCCTGCAAATCTCAAATTAACTTGAATTTAACAAATAAATTGCCGCTGCAAATTAAATTTTGTGGTTATGTAAGCAACTTTCAAACGGCAATTTCTTTAAACAACTCCGGCATTAAATAAACAATTAAATGTTGCTACTGTCACCACTAAAATATTAATTAATTTCATGCACTAGCGTTATTTTTAAACCAAACACCGACACTTGAAAAAAATATGTAGCACATTACATAACTTAAAATCTAGTGCAAGGTGAATGTGAAAAAAAAAATCAATGGCATTTATTAATGAACGTTTTTATCCTTTTGTTGTTTGCACCGTTCGCATTTTGTTTGCAGTGAGATAAAAAAAAATGTATTTTGTATAAAAGTAAAGCACAATACCTTCTAGTTATTAAACTTCTTACAAAAGTCACAGAATAAAAACTTCTTTTGCAGAATTATTATTTCCCACTTGGCGTTGAAATTTAGCCGCGTGCTCACTTTACGAACGCAATTCGTGAAGTGTTCGGTAAAGCGTGATTTAGTGTGCAGAATACCGATGCCTGGCCGATATCTTATCGATGTATCGATAGCTAACATCTTTGGCGATATTTATTTCCAGCAATAATATAAATATCGATATTGTGCAATACTAGCGTGCATTATTTCACTTAGTCGCTCTTGAACATTTTTTATTATATCGAAATATTATTGAAATTTATTAACAGCACTAGAAAGGCCTTGGCAGTGTGCAGAATGGGGTTTCGATATATATTTTTTTAGCGATGATCTATTCATGAGCGAAATTTAATTTTAACAATTATGTAAGTATCGATAGAAATGTGCAATATATAGTGCATTGTTTTAAACATTTATTTTTATATATATATCGCACAATAATATTGCATAATTATATCGATATTAATACTATCATCTAATAAAAATATCGCCCAAAAATATATATATCATCGCAAAACACATCTCTCGATATATCAATGACATTTCGCCAGCCCTAAATATTGCGTTTGCAAAAATGACAAAATATTAAAGTATAAAATAACGAAAGTAAAGCTGAAATTATTAAAATATTTTTTATAAACTTAGTAGACCGGTCCTACATGAAATTCTTTTCTAGTGCTGTAAGCATAGCAAAATATCGATATAATTGCCCGGTACAAAGCAGTGATATTTGGTCGTTAGCCAACACTAAATAGAAAAGTTGGGAAAACGTGCGAGTGCGTGACTTTATTTGTTAATTGAAATAATTGAATTTAATACAAAAATACTAATAATAATTTGTTAAAAACAGGAGAAGATGACTGGACGTGAAGGCGGCAAAAAGAAGCCATTGAAGGCGCCCAAGAAGGAGGGCAAAGAGATGGACGAAGATGACATGGCGTTCAAGCAGAAGCAAAAGGAACAACAAAAAGCAATGGAGGCGGCCAAACAACAAGCATCCAAAAAGGGGCCACTTGTGGGTGGCGGCATCAAGAAGTCTGGCAAGAAATGAGAAGCAGAGAAGAAGCAGTCGTTGAATTTGAATTTGTCTGCCAACTTACAAACACACACAAACAAAGAAACACAAGTTGATTTGCGAATTGCAATTTTGCTAAAATGCAGTTTTTTGTCTATTGTATAAATGACCCAAATTGACTGTAGTTTAGCGGTTTAACAATCAATCGTATCTTTTTTTATACTTACAATTAAAAAACAAACAAATAGCCGATTAAATAATGTAACAAAAAAAGCCATGCTCTGCGTTTTTATTTAAAATGTTCGCTTTATTGCACTCTCTCTATTATGAAATTATAGTAAGTTGCAGTATTTATTCACCACTGTCGACGGTCAGTATGGTGGAAATGAGGTAAGGCGAATACTCCAACTTAGCAGTGTTGTCCAAATTTATTGCTAGATTTCAGGGACCGAAATCATTAAACGTTTTATTATAGAACTCAAGAAATAATCATTTCTTTTGATTGTCAAATGCTGTGGTGAAAAAAATAAGCACCGAGGTGAAGCGAATACGCCACCTTACTATAATTTCATCTCGTCGCTTTCTTGCTTTGACTCCCTCTCTCTCTCTCGTGCTGTCTCGCTTTTAAGCGTGTGGAAAACTCGCTTGAGTTCCCGGCAGTTGTACAGATTTTGAGGCAATTTTACAGGCGGCTTCTATGTGTTGAGTTAACTTGTTTTTCGGATACTTGGCCAAGTTATGTGCCAAAGCACCGATAAATGCATCCCCAGCTCCCGTTGTGTCCACCACGAGATTATCGGGCACTTGCGGCGCCGTCACATGTTCAAACTTTTCCGGCTCTTCCTTTTTCCCACATACAGCTCCGAATTTTCCGAGTGTTATTATGACCGTGTTGGCGCCCAGCTCGATGAGCCGTCGAATGGCATTATTAGCGTCACTACAAATCATAATAAAAAACAACAACATTAGTTTAATTACCAACAAGTTGCCGTCAAAGGTGAATTTGCTAACAGGGTGACGTATTCCCCACAACTACTCTATTTGGGTAGATTATTGCACCTGTAACATGGTGAAAGTTTTAAGTTCACCATTACTCAAGAACAGGGACTAGATGTAATTTATTAACGTGACGTATTCCCAGAAACTGTCTTAGTCTGCTTTCCTGACAGGATGAAAGCAAAAGTCTACCATGATAAAGTTATAATAAATATAAATTAATGTATTATTATAAATAATATTAAACCAAAAACTGTTCTCAGCTTGTCACAATGAGAACAGTTTCTATACTACGTCACCTTGTTTAGAATTTCACCTAATGTATTCGTACCTAACGGTATCGATACTTGACATTCCCGTCATCAGCGCCGCCTCCGTTTCGTTGACACACAAGATGCTGCACTGCTGGAGCAGTGCGGTTGGCGTCTCTGCCAACGCTGGCGCCGCATTCACAATAGAGACGCCCTTGAACTGTCGCAATGCGAACAAGGTTGCCTCCAGCGGCGTCTCTAGCTGACAGATGAGCACCTTGGCCCGATTAAAGTGTTCCGCTGCGTTGCTCACATCACTAACACTTAGCAAATTGTTGGCACCCACAACAATAATAATGTTATTTTCGCCAGCATCGGAAACGGCTATTTGAGCGATTCCCGTTGTTTGTCCCGCCAATTGCTGCACATGCTGCACATCGATATGCTCCGCTTGCAGTTGACGCCGATAATCGTTACCAAAACTATCGTCACCCAGTTTGGCAATCAGTGCTGTTTGGGATCCTAGACGAGCTGCAGCCACACATTGATTGGCGCCCTTGCCGCCGTAGCCCTGTTGAAACCGGTGGCCATGCAGCGTCTCTCCAGCCCTGGGCAGGCGTGGCGTATAGCTGCCAGCGGCAGTGGAATGCAGATTAGAAGAAGATGAAGTCTTACTAGAATGTTCCAATTGGAAAATTGTCTGTACTTACCAGATAAAATCTATGATGGCCGAGCCAAAGACAAGCACATCCAATTGTTGATCGCTCATTTTAACAACTGTTTGGTTTTGTTTTGTTGTTTCCCTGCGAATTGCGCTTATCTTTTTAAGCGTTCTGTTTGCTTTAGCCTCTCTAAAGATAATTCGCAGTAGTTGAAGTGCAGCACTTTCTTATCAGCAGCAGTAAAAGTACAACAAATTAGTGGCATTCTGTCAGTTGTTATTTTTATTGTTAATAAAAGCGAGTTCCTCAGCCGGGAAAGAGAGAGAGAGAGAGCAACCCACAATCGAGGGCTGCCCATCTAGTAAAAATTTCCGATCTGGCTCCATGTTTTTACCTAAAAAAATACGTACACTTCCGAAAAAAGGTATTCTGAAATGTTGTACCTGTTTTAAAATTTTTTAGCTTGAAATTTTTAAAGAATTTTTTATACTATTTTCTACATTTTTAAATTAAATTTTCTTAATTCTCTCCCCAAGGGCTGTTAAGTAATTTTTGAATTTAATTAAATTAAACTAATTTACTACGAACATTGCAGCATTAATTTAAAAAATTCATATTCATTTCATATAATTTCGATGCGTTTGCAGATTTGGATCATTTTGGAAACAACACAAAAGCGCATTATTTTAAGTACAATTGCAAATATACTTTATTTCTGAATTAAAAAAAAAATTAATAAGCAATATTTCAACTAATATTATTATTTAATATTATTCGTTTTATAATAATACAAAGCACATTTCAAGCTTCTTAGTAATAAAAAACGAAAATGCAAAATGAATTTATTTTAGGTACAATTACAAATATACTTTATTTCTGAATTTTAAATTGTGATCGGTGTGACAATCTTATTATTTAATATTATTCGTTTAACAATAATACAAAGCACATTTCAAGCTTCTAATAGTCAATTTACACTGAGGCCGGTAAGCAAAAAGCCTTAGCTTAAGGCGAAAGACGTTAAAAAACCGATAAAAAAAGGCCTATATTTTGTCAGATTGAAAATTGCTCATTAAAACATCTATATAAATTTTACACAAAGATTGTATTTAAATGTTTATTACGGATCCATCATGTTTTTCCGACAACTAGTTGGTTGCAAAGTTGAATAAATGAGGGATTGACGGTTTTCAAGGCATTTTTCAAATATTTACTGTCCTTTTTCTGTGGTGGTACATCGATTTTTAATCAATTCTAAGCCAGGGCTGCCACCTTTTGTCATAAAATCGCCGTTAATGATACGGGATAGCCTTAAAGCCTTTATATTCGAAACTAACTGTCAAATTTTTTGTATGGTAAAGGCCTACTTAGTGACTCTACACCGGCTTTTTCGATACGGCATCATACCGGTCTCAGTGTAAAAAGACTATAAGTAATAAAATAAAACAATTCAGACTCTTGACTGTTTCAGTGAAATCCAAGTGTTTTTGCGTGTAACAAATAATTACCGCTGGTCACACTTTTCTAGAGGTGGAAGTTTTTGATTTTTATTGTGAATCGATTCAATCATATTTTTAATCACAAACTGATTTATTGAGAAAAATTTCATTGATTAAAATTTTTAATTTATTACAAATTTCATACAAATAAATTAAATGTAAGATTACATTTTACATTTGTGCGAGTTTTAAATTGATTTACACAAAAAGAATTTATATCGATTTTATCGATTAAAAATCGAATCGAGTCACAGCTCTAGTGTGACATTTATGTGTGTGTGTGTGTGTTGTGTCGTATGTGAGAAAGTGACGAATTAGTTTTCATCAAATGGAAAATAATTTAGTTTGAAAGCACGTATAAATTTCAATAGGAGAGCAAAAAAAAAACAAAAAAACAACAAACACTTGCAAATCTATAACAATAATTTAAGGAAAAGCATAACTAGCGCTAAACAACAACAACAAAAAACAATCAAAGATGGCCGAAGGCGGTAGTAAACGCATCAACGTGGTAGTTAAAACGCCAAAGGACAAGAAAACTGTTGAAGTCGATGAAGATTCTGGAATAAAAGATGTGAGTACAAATGTACAAAATGCGACTGTGTGTGTGTATGTTTGTGGGTGAGCGGGTGGGGGTAATTACAGTGTGTCTTTAATAAAACATAATTATTTGCGGCTAACACTGACAAATGGGGTGGACACACTTGTATGTCTGTCTGTGTGCATGGTGGTGTGTGTGTGTGTGTTGTAAACCACGTATGTTGATGTATGCGTACAAATTGAAGGTACAGTGCATATACGCACAGTGAAGCAAATAAGTATGTGCACACTCATTCATTTATAAAGACAAAAACATGACAAAATTTTATTATTTTTTTTATTTAGTGACAGCTAAGCAAAAATGATTAAATTAAAAAAAATAATAAAAGTTAAATAAAACATTTTAATGTTAAATTTAAACTAAAAAGATAAAAAAAATAAAACTAGTTAAAAATGTAAAAGCTTAAAAGTCTGCTTAAATAACAATACCAAGTATTGAGCGGCTTAATATTTTCGTAAAGTTATATAATGCAATTTAATTGCATATTTTTAAGCATACAATGTTTATGATGTGCAAATATTTGTTTGCGGCACTGTATTTGCTTTGCGCTGAAAAGGATGGCAAAGTGCAAATATATGCGTGTGTGTGTGTGTGAGTGAGTTTGCATGTTACCAACGTAGTGGCAACGCTGTGCGTTATTACACTTTTGTATTGTTATTGTTGCTGCTTGCAGTTTTATATATATGAATGACACAACAATTTTTTTTGTTACTGTTTATTAAGCAAACTGAAATATTTTTGAGCTGAGTTAATAATTTTGTGCTGCACAGTATTTACTTTGCGCTTAAAAGGATGACAAAGTGCGAATAGGTGGCAGCACTGTTTATTAGCTCTTACTTTTGTTATTGTTATTGTTCGTTCTGCGTGCAGTTTAAAATTTGAATGGCACAACAATTTAATAAGGCAATATTATTAGTTTGAAGTGTTTAAATACAATACTATTAAATATAAGTATAAATGCATGTATGTTTGTGTGTGTTTTTACCCATGTGGCAACACTGTTTATTAAATCTCACTTTTGTTATTGTTCGTTCTGCTTGCAGTTTAAAATTTTGGTGGCACAAAAATTCGAATCGGAACCGGAACAATTGGTTTTGATATTTGCGGGTAAAATTATGAAAGACACGGACACACTGAAAATGCATAACATCAAGGATAATCTAACGGTGCATTTGGTCATAAAAGCGCCCACCCGCAACAATGAGACTCCGGCCCGGGCTCCGGCGGATGTACGCCAGACGCCGTTTGGCTTGAATCAATTTGGCGGCTTGGCGGGAATGGAGGCATTGGGCGCTGGCTCAAATACATTTATGGATTTGCAGGCGCGCATGCAAAATGAACTATTAAATAATGGCGATATGTTGAGATCCTTGATGGATAATCCTCTAGTGCAACAGATGATGAATAATCCGGAGACGATGCGACAATTGATTACATCGAATCCACAGATGCAGGATTTAATGCAACGTAATCCGGAGATATCGCATATGCTGAACAATCCGGATTTGTTACGGCAGACCATGGAGTTGGCCCGGAATCCGTCCATGTTGCAGGAATTGATGCGTTCCCATGATCGTGCCATGTCCAATTTGGAATCGGTTCCGGGTGGTTATAGCGCCTTGCAGCGCATTTATCGTGATATACAGGAGCCGATGATGAATGCGGCCACGGAGTCATTTGGCCGGAATCCCTTTGCCGGACTGGTAGAGGGAGGAGGTGGTGCAAATAATGGTACGGCCGGAGTGAATCCACAGCAGGGACAGGAGAATCGCAATCCATTGCCAAATCCCTGGGGTGGTACGGGTAATCGCACTGGTTCCGGTTCGGGTTCGGGTTCCGGTTCGCTGTCACAGTCCAACAATCGGGGCGGAGATCAGCCACCAAATAACGTACTCAATACGCCGGCAATGCGCAGTTTACTGCAACAAATGGCCGACAATCCGGCTTTAATGCAGAATCTGCTGAATGCGCCGTATACGCGCTCTATGATGGAGTCCATGTCACAGGATCCGGATATGGCGTCACGGCTCCTGAGCTCCAGTCCGTTGCTATCAAATAATCCGCAATTGCAGGTAAGCCTTATTGATATATCGATAGATATTAAGTATTAAAACCGTAATCGTAACCTTTAGCCGGTATTAACCGATTGAAAATTCTAACCGAAACAACACTTTTTTTTACTATACCCAAACCGAAAAACCGAATTTATTCAAACCGAAATAACCGAATCAAATCGACAATTGCAGGATCAGGTGCGACAGATGATGCCCCAGTTTATGAATCAAATGCAGAATCCGGATGTGATGAATATGTTGACCAATCCGGAGGCGATCAATGCCATCCTACAGATCCAACAGGGTATGGAACAGCTGCGCAGTGCTGCACCAAATCTGGTGGGAACATTAGGTATACCGCCACCACCACCCGGCATTAATCCGACGGCGACTGGCGGCGATTCAGCCGGATCCGGTGATGGTGGCATTCATGTGAATAGCGCTAACAACTCGTCACCAGCGACGGCCCAAAATGCGGTGAATGCGGGAGGAGTGGGAGTGGGAGGAGGAGCTGCACCCAATTTGGCGCCTGGCGGTGGTCCGAATGCGCAGCTATTCAATGATTTCATGATGCGCATGCTCAACGGCATGTCCAACAATGCGGACTCAACGCAGCCGCCCGAGGTGCGCTATCAGTCGCAGCTGGAGCAACTGGCCAACATGGGATTTGCCAATCGTGAGGCCAATTTGCAGGGTATGTAAACAGAAAATTTAACTCAAACTGTGTTATCCGATATACATATACATATCGATAACATTTACATGATGGCATTAGCATGAGAGGTAGATAGAGGTAGGTAGGCAAATATTCTGCTTTCTTTTGGTGACACTCGTTCACCGCACGCCAGTGTTGCCAACATTGTAAAGGCAATCAGCTGAAGCGTAGTGAAATTCTGTACAAGGTGGTGTATTCACTTCAGTGATGCCATCTACTTTTCAGCAAAATAGGACAAAACGACCAAAGAAATCAGGAAAACAGGTTAAAAAAAAACAAATAAAAAATAGGACAAAAATTTTTTTAAAATAAATGAAATAGTTTGGAGACATCCATTATTATTTTTTCCTTGGTCTTTTCTCTTAAATCCACACCAGAATAAAATCTTTTTTGGATCGAAGAACACAGTCTAAAAAAGTCAGATTTTCGGATAAAGGATGTTTGAGATTTTTCCCGGCTGGAGGAGTTAAAAAAAGGATAAATCTATCCGAAAAAGGCCAAATTGGCATCACTTTTGGGCAGTTGGAATTTCACCTTAAGAGCGTTTACTCTCTGGCAGCCAAGGTGAATTTATGTAAATTCAACTTGCTCTCTTGCAGCTTCACCTTGTTAATGCCACCTCGAATTTACTCAACACCTGTGCATATTTACATGTTATCCATAACTGATTTAAACTTATTCCCTCTCTCTCTCTCTCTTTCTGCAGCGCTGATTGCCACATTTGGAGACATCAATGCAGCCGTTGAGCGTTTGCTGTCGCTGAATCAGTTATCTCTGAGTTAACACTGTTAAGGCCACGAAAAACGCCTCTCATCGTAACACGCCAAACAACAAAACCAACGCAAATAATGTCTATATATATATGTATATATATATTATATGTATATATATATATATGTGTGTGTGTATATGTATATGTAAACAAAAATATTAACTGCTGAAACGCAATGTTCACCTGATTCGATGCACCCCCCACCCCCCTCTGCTCTTTGCTATTTAAACTCCAACACCAACACACAAAGACAAACACACACAGAGAATCAGCAAAGTAAACACACACACACACAAATTTCAAAAACAAAGAAGAGCAACAAACAGCAGAAAAAGAAAATAGTCGATCGATCAACGCTTATTTATCGATAACAACAAATAACTCAAAATTGTTGACAACTGTTTTTTTTTTTGTGTGTACGCTGCAAGAGCGAGAAAGCAATAGAAACCACTGGCACACACACACACACAAGCACACGCGCACTCGGGCAGTCAATGCATAATATTTTTTTCTTATATATATTTTTTTAAAATAAATTTTTGTGCTACATTTGAAAAATTAACATACATATATTATAATAATGATAATATATATTATATTTTTTTTTTACATCTTGCTAGTTTTTGTAAATGTTATGTGCTATTAAAAAAAAAATACAAAATAAAACACTGTGCAACTGTCTGTGTGTGTGTGTTGTGTTGTGTGCCTGTATTTGTGTAAAGAATAACGATAATTGGGTAACGAAGAAAATAGTTGAATATTTTTTTTTTTTAATTGTGGCGCGATGCGAATGAAAATGAAAAAATGGATGCTAAAAATATATAACAAAAATTTTTCTTTATTTTTTTTTAAAACAAAACAAAATCAAATGTGTGCATATATATGTATGTATATAACAATATGTATACGTATGTATATATTTACTATATATATATATATATCAAATATTCCATGGTGTTACACAACAAGAAGAAGCAGAAGAACAACAAAAGACGTAACTATTTGAAAATTCCTTAGTACCAAAAAAAAAAGTATAATATATATATATAAAAAAAATACCAGAAACAAGCAAACAAAAAAAAACTAAAAATAAAATCCTTTTATGTGTTAAATTAAACTACTATTTGTGGGCGGTGGACGGTTGAAGGGGGCGGGGCAGTGGGAGGGGCAGCATACGTTTTTTTTTAAGTGGGTAGGGGCGGGGGAAATAATAAACACATGTGGACACACTGACAGAAACGAAAGCAAAACAAAACAAAAGAAAAAGAAGGTTATTATTGGTTAGGCATATAACGGAAAACTACATTTACTTATTTCTGTATGAAACACAAACAAAATAAAAAAAAAAACTATTATTTTAATAAATAATTGTAAATGGTCAAAATGTTTTAAAAAGAAAATCCCAAAACAACTATCGATTATAATGATAATTTGTTAAAAATGATATCAAATAAAACTAGTAACCATAAAATTAAAACCAATTCCAAAAATAGTTTCTCTATAAATGGGGGTATTCCTAAAATAGCATAAATCAATAATTATTATGAAATGTTTTTCTTTCTTTTAAATAAACAAATGTAAAAAAATAATTATTGAATTTTCATGTTTTATTTCCAAATAAAGTTGAAAATAAGTGCTGTAATATGGTTTCTAAATATAAAAAAGCAAGTTGTATTATTATTTCATAATTGTTTTACTGCACTATTTTTTTTGATTGAGAAACCCAAGTTTTTTAGACCCCGTACTTAAAAAAAGTACTGTGGTCTATTAAAATTGTTTTGAGGAATATGTGCGAAACAGGCAGGAGGGGTGGCAGACCCTTTAAAGTATATATATTCTTGATCAGCATCAATAGCCGGTTCGATATAACAATGGCTGTCTGTCTGTCCGTCTGTAGATCTTAGATCTTAGTGACTATAAGAGCTAGAGACACCAAACTGGGTATGTAGGTTCTTCTTTATAAGAACAATTTAAAAGCTAGTAACACCAAACTTGGTATGAAGATTCCTCTATATTGCAGACAGATCAAGTTTGTTTCTTTTTTCGATCGGACCACTATATCATATAGCACCCATTAGAACAATCGGTCGAAGATCAAGTTTTAGTATGAAAAACTTTTTTGTTTTATGAGATATCATAACTAAACTTATAGAAAATGCATTTAAGTTAGTCTTATACATTCTTACCGAAGTTGGTTGAAATCGGACTACTGCATCATATAGCGCCCACAGGAATAATCGGTCGAAAATCAAGTTTTAGTATGAAAAACTTTTTTGGTATATAAGATATCTCAACCAAACTGATACAATATGCATTTAACTTAGTTTTATATATCCTGACCAAAGTTGGTTCAAATCGGAGCCCTATATCATATAGCTGTCATTGGACTGATCGGGCGAAAATCAACTTTAGTATGAAAATCTTTTATGTTTTATGAGACATCGTAACCAATCTGATAGAATATGCATTTAATTTTAATTTTTTTTTTTTTAATATTTTCTATTCTTAGTTTTTGCCATAGTAAGTACGGGGTCTCCGAAAGTCGAGTATGCTCGACTGTAGCACCGGCCCACTAGTTTTAAATCAATTTAATTTTGAACAATTTTTAAATCTATTTTATATTCATTATAGCACAAGAAGTTGATTAAAAGATAAAAAAATAAAAAGATGAAACTCCTATGGGGAGGACCCTTAGCATCGAACCCAAGACTTAGAGAAAAATAATTTTTTTGCAAAATTAATTAATTTTGAATGCAGAATGAATTAAGAGGCCAAACCATGATGAAAATGATATTCCATTCCAAAATCGGTTCAGTTTTGTCATAGCTATGAGAGTTCGATGTTGGTCAGACTAGGATCTAGCAACTTTACAAGTCAAAATTTTTGTTCAATTTCACATGATTTTTTTCAAGAAAATGAAATGTCTCAGAATCAAGTTTAAAGTGTTGTTTTATACTAATTAATACTAATTAATATATAAGGAGTTGATTAAAAGTGAAAACTTGCGATTTAAAATTTTCAATTTTCAAAATATCAAAGGGGGGACCCTTAGCATCGAACCCAAGATTTAGAGGAAAATAATTTATTTTACAAATTTAATTAAATTTGAAAGCAGAATGAATTTTGAGGCCAAACCATGATGAAAATGACATTCCCTATGAAAATCGGTTCAGTTTTGACAAAGTTATGAGAGTTCGAAGTTGGTCAGACTTAGGATCCATCCACCTTACAAGTCAATATTTTTGTTCAATTTCACATGATTTTTTACAGGAAAATGAAATGTCTCAGAATCAAGATAAAAGTGTTGTTTTATACTAATTTCGATATAAGGAGTTGATTAAAAGTGAAAACTTGCGATTTAAAATTTTCAATTTTCAAAATATCAAAGGGGGGACCCTTAGCATCGAACCCAAGATTTAGAGGAAAATAATTTATTTTACAAATTTAATTAAATTTGAAAGCAGAATGAATTTTGAGGCCAAACCATGATGAAAATGACATTCCCTATGAAAATCGGTTCAGTTTTGACAAAGTTATGAGAGTTCGAAGTTGGTCAGACTTAGGATCCATCCACCTTACAAGTCAATATTTTTGTTCAATTTCACATGATTTTTAACAGGAAAATGAAATGTCTCAGAATCAAGATAAAATTGTTGTTTTATACTAATTTCGATATAAGGAGCTGATTAAAAGTGAAAACTTGAGATTTAAAATTTTGAATTTTCAAAATATCAAAGGGGGGACCCTTAGCCTCGAACCCAAGATTTAGAGGGCGATCATTTTTTTTTACAAAATTAATTAAATTTGAATGCAGAATGAATTTAAAGGCCAAACCAAAATCAAAATGACATTCCGCTTTAATATCGGTTCAGATTAGACAAAGTTATGGAAGTTTGAAGTTGGTCGAACCTTCGACCTAGCAACTTTTCGGTTTCGGTACTCAACATGAAACGGATAGTTTCGGTTAAAGGTTCCGTTAATGGTTCCGGTTTTATTTCCTGTTCTTATAACGATCGAAATCTGAATACGAAATGCAATGTTTTCATTTTAAACAGTTTTAAGGTCCCTGCTAATTTGCGCAAGAGGGTGAGCGAGATAGACTGATATATACAAGTATATGGATTAGAGCTAGAGGGAAATAGTCGAGATCGCAATGATTTTTGTATTAAAAATAAGAAATATTTTTAAATATATTTTTTTTTGTTAAGTAAAATTTAATTTTTTGAATTTCGTTTAAATAAATGACTTGGATGAAAACATATTTTTTTTCAGTTTAAAAATGATGAAAATTAAAGCTATAATATAAATTTATGCAAATAAATATTTTAAAGGGGAAAAAAGAAAATTATATAGATTAGAGAAAAAACAAAGTAATCAAATCTTGTAAAATGATGAAATTTGAGTTATTATCATACATTAAAGAACCAGTATTAAGAAAAAAATTTAAATGATGAAAATTAAAGCTATAATATCAATTTCAAGATAGTTTATATATAATAGAGAAAGAAAAAAGTAGTCGTCTAAACTTTAAAAATTCTTAGAATGATGAAAATTGGAGATAAAAAACAAAGTACTCTAGTCTAAATATTAAAAATTTTGAAGATGATATAAATTGGAGTTATAATATAAATTTAATGAAAACGAGGAAAATATTTTTAAAATAAGTTTTGAGTCAATTTTGAACATTTATTGTTTTGATTTTTGCTTACAGCTATTGACATGGTGTACACCGATAAACAGATACAGAGATATGTATAACATAATGTATATATATAGTTGCAGTTGGAGTATTAGAAAAACATACAAATATATAGTATAGTCAGTTTTGGGGTTTTTTCAAAGCTCTTCAAAGAAAGCAACTCGCGCCTTTGTCGAGCCCGATTTCAATTTCTTTAAAGTCGAATATTTATTTTCGCCGGCTTTAATTTGTGCCTCACTCAAAATATCGAGATTACTTTGATTCTCCTCGATTTTATGCGGTGCAATTTCTGTGCGTAATGTTTGAAGTTGATTTTGAACAAGTTTCTTCGATTTTCGCAAATATTCCAAATGACTGCGTTCCATTTCATTGGTGATTTGTTCCATTTCATTATCGGTCAAAATAAATTCCTTGGGTTCAAAGTCATCGGATATGCCGCTGGAATTATCGCCGATGACAATATTATAATGTGATGATGATGATAATGATGTTGTGGTTGTCAGATCAGCTCCGCCAGCGGTTTCCATATCATTTGTGGAGCTACTTGTGGTTAAAGATGGCGTACTTATTGCCGCCATATTTGAAACTTGATTCACATTCGCCTGGGACACTGTGGAAGAGGTCAAGAGACTGTCTGTAGACGATTTGCGGCCACTGTTGAGGAAATTCAATAATCTAGCGGTTGCTTCTCTTTCCGCCATTTTGGCACAGATCAGTTCCTTTTTTAGCTTTTCCGTTTCCGCTTCTCGTTTATCGTTCTCTACGGTTAATTGAAGTACATAGAAATCCGCATCTCGTATCTTCTTCTCCAGATCGTGTTTTTCCCGCTCCACCTTCATCTGACGCTCTCGAAGACGATCCATCTCCGTCTTGAAGTGATTCGCCTTGCACTCGGTCAGCTGCATCTGCTCCTCGTTCACCCGACTCTTCTCAAAGTACAGCTCCTTCGTCTCCTCCGACCGACGCTACAAAATAATACAATCTCATATTTCAAAACAACAATTAACAATTTTATGTATTTAATAATTAATTTGTATAATGAATTGATAATCTATAAGTATAAAACTCTTTGTCCTGACTCACTCACTCACTGACTTATCATTGTAGAGTCCAAACCATAAGACCCAGGAGCCTTGAAATTTAACACAACATAGCTGAGACACATTGATTGTACATTAAGACGGCGTTTTGAGAAATTCAAATTGGGGTCAAAGTTCACACTTTGTGAAAATTGCCTAGTATGAAAAACTTGGTTAGTTTAAGAGATATCTCAACCAAACTCACAGATTGTGTCTTTCATAGCATATGTTAAGTCCTGAACAAATGTGGTTTAAATCGGATGACTATATCATATAGCTGTCATAGGAACAATCGGGTTTAAATTAACTTTTATTATGAAAAACTATTTTGTTTCTAAGATATCTCAACCAAACTAACAGATTGTGCCTTTTTTATCATATGTTACACGCCGAATACATTTGATTAAAATTGGATTACTATATCACATAGCTGCCATAGAAACAATCGGGATCGAAAAAATCTTTGAGTGTCCGAATAATAGGGTTGTCCGAATTATTAAAATTTTTTGTGTTGAAGAAGTTAATTAAAGAAATTAAATAAAAGAATTGCTTCTCTTTTCACACTTCAATTCAGCGAGCGAAGCGAGCAGTAGTAATAGCCCTCTAGTAATATTTAAATTACAAAAAAAATAATATATTGAATCGATTGAGCTACAAATTAATTTAAATTCAAAATATGTTACTCAAATGAGTATTGATATTGAATATGTTTATAAATGAAAGGATTTCATTTAAATATATTTACTCTAACTTCTACAATTGAAATTAAAATATTAGATGCTTGCTTGATGCCATTTCGTAGTCTTGTATTCTTAGTGTTGTTTAAGGAATTCTAATGTTGAATTCACCCTTGGTTTTTCAATGATTATTGATATATAATATATATATATATATATATAGATTTGGATTTACCAGTGCATCGCTTGCCATTCGCATCTCATCCTGCAGATGCTCGAGACGTTTCTCCAGCTCGTAACGCTCATGTTCCGCCTTCTCACGCAGTTTCTTTTCCCTGATGAATTTCTTTCGCTCAATCTGACGTCGTTGCTTCTCCTCCTTTGCCTGTGCCTTCATCTGCTGTATTTCCATGGTGTCCGGTTTGCGACGCCTCATATAGAGATCGTGGTTGCCCTTGCACAGATCTAGAATCTGTCAAATGGATCAAACAATGAAAATTATAATGATAATGATCATATCAAAATTATATGAATATAATAATAAATAATATATTCATAATGATGAAATGTATGGCTTAAAAGCTTAAAAGTATAATAATAATCATAATGATAATACTAATGCCAATGCCTACAATACAGATAATGAAAATATTTAAATAAAACAATGTTAATGCAAAAAAATTGATAAGTTATTTTAGTGTAAGTGCCAACTTTCAACTTTAAAGTTTATAAGTACTGAAAAGTAATGCCAATGATAATGATAATACTAATGAAAATGTTACGTATAAAATAAAGCTATGTCCATACAAAAAGTGTTATGGAGTAATGATAATGTTAATTCAAAGTAAGTAATGTTAAGTAATGACACTGTTAATGCTATTATTTTGTAATTATAGTGTTAATGCCAACTTTAAAGTTTAAACGTAATGCCAATGATAATGATAATAATAAAAAATTGAAAGCTTAAAAGTTAAGTAACAATGAAATTTTCTGTTTTCATTACCATTTTATTAATGTGCAAATCCTGCGAATAGAATATAAAATTGGACACTTTGGCATCCACTAAACGTATCGTGAATTTCTTATCATCGAAACTGACGTGACGAATCTCGTTCCATTGGAACGTTGTCTTTGGGGTTAGCTTGTCCCGCTCATCATAGATATTTAGACCCACGGCTGTCACTCCCAGCCACAATTTGGTTTTGTTCTTATTCTGTAACATTCAAAAAATAATCAGGGACATTAAATAATGATTAATTTGATTAATAATCATTCACTTATACTCGTAGTATTTTTAAAATAACATAAAATATATCAATGTTCTTCTTTAAGAGCAATCTAAGAAATTTCTCCATGATTTTTCAAATCAATTTGATTTTTATTAATTTACTCACGTAATAATGATTAATTTTGAGTTATAGACTTGAACAATAATCATTATTTTTAAGAAAAAAAAAAAACACATATAATAAAAATTATTCTTTAATTTTTTTTTTTCTGAAAAATAATGCTTATTTGTTGACTTGTTTAATATAACTTAAAATTAATCTTTATTTCCTAAGTATATCAGTAAAAATTAGAAATAATGATTACGTGAAAATTTTTAACATATAATACAACTTATAATGATTACAGTTCCTAAAAAAAAATTTAATGCTCGAAATCTTATTTTTTTTTTCTAATTTTATTGAATTTTTGTACTCACTGTAATAGGAAAATAGTTAACACCATACATGTCCAGATCTTGTGCGATTTTCAAATATTCCATTTCCACCTCATCACGCGTCATGGGCTCATGATCCATGTACCTTAAAATTGATTTTAAAACGATATGAATTTTTATAAATTTAGTATTTAATTCATTTTTGTGCTAGGTCGCAAGATTAATTGTGAAACAAAAATCAATTAGGCGTTTAAGTGAATTCCGAAAATTGCTAGTAGTATACACATTCAGTAGATCTAACTCACCAGGTTTTGATGCGTTCCTCCCACATCTCGGGCGTCATTTGGTACTGATCTGTGACCCCCTTCGGGAGTAATTCGCCCCCCGCCAACATGCCGTCCTTGTAGCTCTCATAGTCATATGGCCCGTATTGTACATGCACCGCATAGGAGGCGAGCAGAACCGACGCCTCTGGCCGGCAATATATGTCCATGGAGAGAATGCTCTGTTTGACCTGCAGAAAGAACAGATGCTGTGTGATCTCCTGGATCAGCTCCTCGCTCACGTTCTCCGGAAAGAATTTCGCATAGAAACTGAATATATAAATGTTGTTGTTGCTGTTGTTGTTGTGCAGCTCCACTCGCTGATCTTTGACCTTTTTGTCCATTTTGAGCCAGGTGACATGATTCCGGGTATCCACATATTGTAGGCCAAAATACCAGGATTCCCGTAAACCAATTGTGCGACAAACCTAGGGATGTCGAAATTTACATTGATATATTGATAGATATTAATTTTGTGATGATAAAAATTTTTGGACGATATTTTTTCAGGCGATAATATCAATATCAATAGTAAAATTGGAAAAATAAGTGGAAACCAGAGTATTAAATCGAATAGAATATTGGTTTTATTTAGGGTATGGGTTATGTTAGAATTTTAGTTTTCGTTTATCGGTTACGGAATATCTTTATATAAAGGTATCGTAAAGGTAATCGGATTTTGTTAGTTTCGGTTTTGAAATACGGATAAGATTTCGGTTCAAAAAAAAAGTGGCAGAGATATTATAAAAAAGTTAATATATGAATAAAAATTCTTTGATTTAAAAATTATCTATTTAATAAGATCAATATTCAAATTTAAAATCAAAATCAATTTGAAAAACGATGATTACCTCTTAAAAACAAAATTGAATTTAATGCTTGATCGAACCAAAAGTAACTGTTATACATGAATCGTTTACTAATCGGTTGTTTTGGTTTCAGTTTTATAAAAATGTGTAGTTTTAGTTACGGTTACCAGTTTGAATCGGTTAATATCGTTTAGACATTTTTAAAAAATATATACAACAACCCTAGACAAACCAGATCAAATAGTTCCTGTCCAGTGGAGCGCGGTTCCAGCTCAAATTCCAGTTCCGAGTCAAAGGTGCTCACGCGAACCGGCAGCGATCGGTTCTTTTTGGAACCGAAGGGGCTCATCATCTAATTGTTCATATATATATAGCTGAGCATATGTACATATATATCTATATATATATATATCTATCTATATATACTATATTATTATTATTAGGAATTATGTATTGTATTGTGTTTTGTTGCTGCCTTTTTTAGTTGTTTATATGTTGCACTTGTCAAACATTCTGCACTGGGCTCTTACACAAAATGCATTTAACATTTTATCTTTGATTTATTTTATTAATACTGCACTGGCACTTTTCAATTCATTTAATTAATGTTTAACACTAATATATTACAGAATTTTGCGTTGTCAAAAATAAATTGCGAGCGCATAAATAGCAACAACAAAGAATGAGTGAGTGTGTCTCCCTAAAATATGTGGAGACACTGTCAGTGTGAATCAGTGCTGCCCACTTTTGACAAGCAACAAAAAAACGCTATATTCAGCGGGAAGATCTTAATAAATAGTAATTTTCACACAACAGAAATTGAAAGAAAAAGTTAAAGCATAATCAAAAAGTAAATGTTTATTTTTAAGCTCTTAATGTGTAAAAGCTACGTTGTTACTGAAAGCATCATAATTTTTGTACAGTAAACTTATAATATAAAATTACAACAATTAACTTAATTATAGTGAACTGGCTGCTTACTCTTTTGCTTTGCCTCGATTTTATTTATAATTTTTATTTGTTTCAAAATGGCACCAACTTTACTTAAATTGTTTATTGTGCGCGTAATATAAACTTTAAAAAAGTCAAATTTGACGGGAATAATGCTGCTGTCGCAACACTGCTGTCAATGCGTATCACTGCGAATGTGGGGGGAGAGAGAGCACGCTGTCCAAAGAGCGAATCATATGCATTTGTTTTTGTTGCTGTCAAAATTAGGAAACAACAACAAAGGCAATGCATATGCAAGCGCACAGTGGTATGCAGTCAGTGTTTGGTTGCATTTATTTTTAAGCTGTCAAATTAATGAAATACATTTTTGTGAAATTCTTAAAATACTTTATTAACAGTATTTCTAACTTATGCATGGCTTAATTGTACATAACTTATTTAATTGCTATAACTATGTATATTGAAGAACTTGTATCAGTTAAGCACACGTGCGCATAAATCTATAAATTATGAAAAAAAAAATATATATAAAAGCTTAAAGAGCAGCTAAATGTATTGATAACTTAAATATGTAACAATTTGTTTTGTAGTCTATTTAGGTGTTTTCAAAATGTATGTGAAATATTTTAGAGGCCTATTATTAAAAAAAAAAAAAAAACAACATTGATTGCGACTCTATCAAAGTATAAACAATTGAGAGCAATTCCATCTGAGATTTCCAATGAATTATTGGCACTAACAACTATCTATTGCGTTAATGTTATTTATTTACGGCCGTAATGCATTGGTATTGTTTTTATTCTTCTTTTGATTTAGTGTATGGTACTTTGCTTTTTTTTTTTAATGAGATTTTGTGTTTTTTTTTATAATTTATGTTAAATCTATGTATCACGCACGATCATAGCATTAAAACGTACATACAGAAAATCCAAAAGAGCACAAATTGGTCTTATAAAAAATCAATGATTGTTTCGCTTGACACGTTCAACATGCAAGTCATATAGCATTTTGTTTTTTTCATAGTAATATGGATTTTGATCAGCATTCAATTCGGGATTATACTCATATACTCCGCCTATGATTTCGGCTGATCCACTTCCATTTCCATTTCCTGCGGCAGTGATTGTGGGTATTAAATAGTTGTTGTTATCATTGATTAAATTGGGTAAACTGCAATTGCTGCTGTTGCTGCTACTGTTACCATCATCGAAATTCAAATGCAAATTATTAATGCGCTTTGACAATGGCGTTGAATCACATGGCAGATCATCTTCACGGCTGCGTTTTCTATTCAAAAATAAAAAAATCAATCATTTTTAGTCTTATTATACCAACTGGATTTAAGCACTAAAACAATTAACTGCAGGTCACTGTTAACCCATTGTATGCATGTATGTATGTGTGATTTGCTATTTATGTACACACAAGTCGCAGTAATGGTTTATCAGGCCGATCTGAGATATATAATTAACTTACCTTGTTCTCAAAAATCCAGCCATTTCGATGTCATACCCCTTGGTTCTTTGACTTTTTCTATTTACTCGTTAATATTAGGAATTTCGAGCAGAATGACGATGGTGTTTGTTTGTGTGTGTGTGGTATCGGTAGAGCTGCCAACTTGTTTTTTAATGGTCAGTTCGCTACAAAAAACGCGCTGGCAGCCCAATTTCAAACTGTGATCAATTTAAACCAAAAAGTATCCAAAATTTACAATTTTCTTAAATTAAGATCTAGAATTTAAAAAATGTGTGCAGCATTTTTATTATAATCAAGTCGATTTTTTGAATTAAATGAATTTATATTGAAGTAGACACCTTTAATCCCCAACATCGTAAGAATAGACGCCTTCACTTTAGCCAATTTTTTATTTAAAATGTTGATATAGTTTATCAATTTAATTTAATTGAACAGACTGGCAACATTTAGCTAATCGTTGATGGCACGGGCGCTGCCATTTGGAAACGTCAAATAGCGATAGCGATTATCATAGGGGCAACCCTGTGCTTCGTCATTCGCACGCATACAGATTTACTATTTGCTGCAGAGAAGAACGAACACAAAAGAAAAATAGTAGTTTTCTATACGAATCGACGCCCAACCCAGCCCAAAAAAAGTACATATTTGTTGCAGTTTTTCAATTCAAATCAGTTGTAAGTAAAATAGCGCAAATTAACGGGTACTTAAAACGCAAAAATTAACAATACACATATGCTGTGTTTGTGTGTGTGCAAAGAAAGGAGAAAATTCTAAAGTGAAAAGTGACGAAAAATGTTAACGATGACTGCTTTTTGGTATTTGGCTTTAGCTGCTTGTCTGCTTGCTGCTGCTGCTTCTTCCACTGCCTCTCATGTCAGTTTGTATGTATGTGTGTGAGTGTGTGTTCGTGTATTGGTTGAATTTCATCCTTGCTGCTGGCGAATTTATAAAAAAATTGGTTTTTAATTTGTGCATATCGCTTTGTTTTTGGCTTTCTATTAAATTGCAACTTGTATACAAATTGTATGTATGCAAAATAATAATGCACACATGCATATACATACATGTGTGTATGTGTGTCTGTGCAAGTGCATTTGTGTCAAAATAAATTAGCATATTTATCGTTTATCGCATTTATACGCACTTAAAAGGTGCACACACTGTTTTTGTATATTTGTGTGTGTATGTG
This sequence comes from Drosophila innubila, assembly GCF_004354385.1. Lineage (NCBI taxonomy): Eukaryota > Metazoa > Arthropoda > Insecta > Diptera > Drosophilidae > Drosophila > Drosophila innubila. The sequence goes on from NC_047626.1 coordinate 827,349, forward strand.
TGTGTTAAGAGAGATTTGGCATGGGGAGGGGGGCTGCATATATATTTCATATTAGAACTGACTGTGAGCTTATCTAAGTACTTTATGGTTGTGTGTGTGTTT